>NW_026589994.1:1126-80594 GCF_907164565.1 Psammomys obesus | reverse complement strand
CACACACACACACACACACACACACACACACACACACACACACACACGTGGCCCATATCTAGCCCATGCATGCTCTTTGGTTGCTGGTTCAGTCAATATGAACCCCTATGGGCCCAGGTTAGTTTTCTTTGTAGTTTATTGTGTAGTGTCCTTGACTTCTTCTATCCCATCAATCCCCTGCTTGACCCAACTCTTCCTCAAGGCTCCAAAGAGCTCTGCCTATTGTTTGGCTGTGGTTCTCTGCATCTGTTTCCATCAGCTGCTGGGTGGATCCTCTCAGGAGATAGTTATGCTAGGCTCCTGTCTGCAAACACATCAGATTTAAATTTATTAATGGTTTTTAAATCTATTACTGATTTTATTGAGTTAGTTCTGTATCCAGCCACTTTGCTGAAGGTGTTTATCGCCTGAAGGAATTCCCTGGTAGTATTTTGGGGGTCACTCAGTTATACTATCCTATCATCTACAAATAGTGATACTTTGACTTCCTCCTTTCCAAACTGAATCCTCCTGATCTTCTTTAATTGTCTTATTACTCTAGCAAGGACTTCAAGAACTATGTTGAAGAGATATGGAGAGAGTGGGTAGCTTTGCCTTGTTCCTAACTTCAGTGGGGCTGATTTAAGTTTCTCTCCATTGAGTTTGATATTGGCTATAGGCTTGCTGTATACTGCCTTTATTATGTTTAGGTATGTGCCTTTTATCCCTGATATCTCCAAGATTTTAAACATGAATGGATGTTGGATTTTGTCAAATGCTTTTTCATCATCTAAGGAGATGATCATGTGATTGTTCTCCTTCCATTTAATGATTTTTAAATATTCAATAGTGTCAAGGTTTGGCACTATTCCATGGTGTGGGCGCCAAATTGTACCAGTGTTTGGCTTGCCATTCCCTCAATCAATGCTCCATCTTTATCCCTACACATCTTTTAGAAAGGACAAAATTGTGTCTAAGGTTCTGTGTGTTGGTGTTCTCCTTCCCCCACTGAAAGACCCACTTGGCTACAAAAGAGTGGCCATTTCAGGCTCCATATTCTTCTCTGCTAGGAGTTTTAGCTACGGTCATCTACATAAACTCTACATAAACTCCCCATCCCAGAGATGCCCACCCAACAATTCTCTTTCTTTCTCCCACTCCTTTTCTTCCCCTCTCCTCACACCTGACACCCACCCTTTTTCCCCTCCCGAACCCACCCAATTTCGTCCTCCATCTACTTCAGATGTCTACTGTATTTCCTCTTCTGAGTAAGATTCACACGTTCTCCCTTGAGACCTCCTTGCTATGCAACTTAGGCTCATTGGGTCTATGGATTGAAGCATGGCTATTTTGTACTTTATGGCTAATATCCATTTAAAATGGAGTACATACCATGTGTGTCTGGTTTATCTCAAGATGGTATTTTCTATTTCCATCTTTTTGCCTTTAAATTTCATAATGTCCTTGTTTATAACAGCTGAGCAGTATTCCATTGTGTAAATGTACCAGTGTGCGCCACGGTCAGTTCCAGAGTTCTGACTTCCTTTCAAGGAGGCCTGCAGGACCCCAGGAACATTCAGGTCCATTTGGGGCACAGCCAGCAGAGCTGAGAAGTGGGCTGTTTCCCTGAGCTACACTGTCAGCCCCAAAGCTGTGCCTGACTCCTTGAGTTTCTGGCATGGTTTATTAAAAAAACTACTACAGGTCTTGAGCTGAATAATGACTCTCCAGGACTTTCCCTTTCTGTGATTGAGACTTTGAATCCTTTGCTCAATGCCTCTGTTTTCTTTTCATAATTATAAAGTACCATTTAATCCATTATATGCATAAGAGACCTTTGAAACAAGTCTAACACCCTTTATGATAAAAGGTCCTTCCCATGCATGGTTTTTGGTTGTGAATGAGTCTCCACCGTTCTCCCTGGATACAGATTTTTTGGCTTTTTTGGTTTCCTTGTGGAGCTCCTGCCCCTCCAGGTCCTTCTTTACCCCAACTCTTCCATAAGACCCCATATGCACTGTGCAGTTTGGCTGTGAGTCCTAGCATGTGTTTTGCTCCCTAGCTGGGTGGGGTCTTTCAGAGGACATCTGTGGTAGGCTGCCTTCCTGTTCCCTCTCTTGGACCACTACTGGTGTCTATTCTATTTGTTGTCTGAATGAGAAGTTAGCATTCTCCCTAGGGTCCTCCTTGTTACTTAGCCTCATTACGTCTCTGAATGCTGTATGGTTATCAATTAAATCTTCAATTTAAAATTTAAAGACTCAGATTTAACTTGAATAGCCTTCTGTATATGTTTTCGAATTTAAAACTAAAGCAAGAAACTAAAAACACCTAAAATTTGTTTCAAATCAGGTACAATTAATAGATGGCCTTCAAATTGCTTCAGAGATACGCTAAATATGATCCTTAAAATGTTGAATGAAAAAAGAAACTTCCCATGATGGACAAAATGGCAGTTGTAGCAGAAGCCTTAAGGTCTCCGCCAAAAACAGTGACTCCATCTGGATTGAGGAAATCGTAACCATTGAGAAAAGCCACCTGATGCCTCTCCCATCACCATGACCCTGCCCTGTCTGTGTAGAAACAGGGCATTAGAAAGTTGACTGCTCCTTGCCATTGCAGGCCAAGTTTCTCACCCACAGGAAAGTCCCTCAGATTTTCTGAGTCTGGCAGCCAAAGGCTGATGCTGCCCTCAATGGGAATCAAAGAGTTAATGTTGCGCTATGTGATGCCCAAGGACTGACATAGGCTCAGGAACAGCCCTTGGAATTCTGCACCCAGTGAAACCATCAGGATGTCCCTGGAGAAACTTAGGGCAACCTTCCATGTGGTATGTAAGTCTCTCATATTAATTGTTAGCAAGACCATATAGATTATGTTTCCTGATTTAGTTTATCATTCTTCTCAGATCTCTGACAGTGTTGATGGCTAACTGTAGCTCTTCCAGCTTATCAGCACCTACCTGTTCAGTCCATTTCATATGTCTATAGACATATTAAGTCTCCTGGTGAGGAAGGCAAACTCACAAACAGGTTTATCTTGCTTACTACATGCCTCACATGAAAAAGATAACCAGGTTTCAACGTGAAAAACAAACTAAAGCTATCATGCTGCTATACTCACTAAAATTTTATTTTTTACTATTCCTTTATTCAAAGAAACTTGTTTTTCAATGAATTAGCTTAGTAATCAACTACCTGTGTCTCAATGACACATGATGTTCAGACTCTGTAAGTTCAGAGTTTCAACATACTAATCAGTTTTGATAAGCTATTAATTTAGCCTCCGTAAAATACTAGCTATTATGGTCACAGATTCAGATTTTTAAATTCCCTTTGGTGGGCTTCTAAATACAGACATAAAAATCATTCTCATCATGCTGAAAACATCTCTGTTCAACGTAGATACATATCAACCATTCTACACAGAGGGAAGAATGCTCATGCTTTTGACCCAGGAATATTTTCCGGGGACCACTCACTTTTGCTATGGCCCAAAGTGGTGAGTCTATTCCACAGCTGTTTACAGTCACTTCCCAACTGGTTTTCCTACAGTGAAGGTTTCAATAATCATGTTATATCTAAAAATATAATCTATTTTTTTTTGTAAATTTTGGTAAAACCATTTGAGTTTCAGAAAGTTGTGTGTCGGATTTAGCTGTCACAGGTCAAACAGACTCTAGATAATATGTCTATCACCTCAGTCAACAGCTTAAGTTTCCCCTCCCACTAGCTCTTCCTGAAGGTAGACTTTTTCCTTTCCCTGGTCTTTCCACTGTAATAGGCCTGAAAGTTTCAAACTTAAGTTTTTTTTTTTTTTTTTTTTTTGGTTTTTTCATAAACTCCTTAACTTTGCTTTCTTACCCTTGTCTATATCTGTCCCAGCAGATTTCTGCATGGCTGACAGATACAATCCAGGAATCAGCTGAAGATCACAAAAGTGATACATAACCATAGGAGCCCTAGATTGTCCTTCCAAAGTGCAGAGCCCTGGCCACCTGGAGGCTGATGCAAACCTGTCAAGACAATCTGACTACTCCCTGTCTTTTCAGGTTTGATCAGCTAACCAGATGCTTTTAACAACCCCCCACCCTCACCCCCCACAATCCAGCCCAAATCCTCTCCCAGGCTTGGACCAGCATTCCAGCCTTCCTGGGCCATGACAGCAACATTCTGTCCACAGCTGAGAGGCCGTTATAGGAAAGAGCATATTGCTCCTGATCCTTAACAAAGGACTGGGATGATAGGTTCAAAGTAACCTAGTTTGCTGCTTTCCGAAGGAGTCACATTAGGTTTTTCTTGAAGAAAGGACAAATGGCTAATTATGGCTCCCACTTACACACCAGAGGCCATGCTAGGCTTCCTCAGTATCCCAACTACCAGGGCTTTTTGTTGTTATTGTTTTCTTAAAAACAAACAAAAAACTTAAAACAGATCTACAGGACTATGCAAGATAGAAGCTGTGATCTGATTCAAGGATTTGCTTCATGGTGGCCAAATTTTACTTGGGTAAACCAGATGTGTGTGTTTTTCTATGTCTTGCTGTTTTATGTAACCTAATGTTCATTTGTAAATATCAATACTGAAATAATCAAGAAATAGAAGCTGAATGCTAGCTCAGATGTACTAGCATGCCCAAGAAAAGTAGGGATTGAAGAGAAAAAAAAACAAAACAAAACAAAAACAAAAAACAAGACATGCTAGCTAATTCCTAAACTTACCTTGGGCTAAAATTGAGTTCAGTCTGACCCTTAGGCCTACATAGTACATAAGGAATCATAGCAGACTCCCCATGTTCTGTAACTATGAGGCCTTCTGCCCCCTTCTATGATAATAACAATGATAAATGGAAAACAAATACGTCCCATTTTTATAAAACATTCATTTCCTGTCAGTCTTGCCAACAGAAATCGCACCTACGTAAATGGAAATTGCTCAACTTGAGTTTCTTTTGCCTTGTAAACCCCCTATTTTAAAGACTCAGGCCTGACTCTGTAGCCTTATATTCTCAAGAGTGTGTGCCTACAGACAGCTCTGCGGGGCTCAGTAAACTTCAAATTCGTGAAGAACCCATTCCAGTCTCCTTTCCTGGGATGAGAACACTTTACTTACAACAGCAGAAAGTATATGTACTTATGGAAACTGTACAACCCAGTTTGCAAGAAATCTGTTGAAGGCCTGGCCTAGAGTATGAAAAGATAGTACACAGGCAGTCCACTAACTGCCTTATCATGTGATTTCAGGGACCACAGCGGGGTCCTTAACGTCCTCATAGCTGCCATTTTGTTTATGGGAGACTATACCTCATATTTTAAAAATAATACAAGAAAAACATGTACTGTTTTGAGGATATTGGTTCCACTAATGTATTCATTTAGAGAGGATTCTTATGAAGCAAACAAACAAAAACAAACAAACAAGCAAATAACCAAGCTGCCCAGACAGAGAGAGTAGTATTTAGCTGTCTCCATAATTTGCTGGCCCCAACATGTTTTCTGTGTGTGAGGTTCGCCTCCTGGTGGTCATGAGCGGCCTCACAGTGAGGTTTGTGTCTGGGTCCACACTGAAATCCCCTCATTGTGTCTCTTGCACAGTAGTAAGGTTTTACTTTGCTCATTTGCAGGTACAGAGTTCTCTTGGCGTTGTCTCTGGAGATGGTGAATCGATTGTTCATGGATGGTGCATAGCGTATGGTATCACTATTTTGATTAATTCCTCCAACCCATTCTAGCCCCTTCCCTGGAGCCTGCACTGGTTACCCAGTGCATCCAGTAACCACTAAAAGTGAATCCAGAGGATACAGAGGAAAGTTTCAGGGAGCCCCCAGGCTGCATCACGCCTCCCCCAGACTCCACAAGCTGCACCTCACACTGGACACCTGCAAACAGAGAGAATCCTGTCAGGAAACTGCCATTCAGGCTCACTGTCCATCTTGCTCGTGTCCACTAACACGCTCAGTATCTCTTCTTTTTCCATAAATTACCTTTTAGAAGAGCAACAAGAAAAACCCAAATCAGCCCCAAATCCATGGTGACGGGTCCGTGTTCAGCGCTGATCACTGACTGGGAATTCAGGGCTGATTTCTTTTGTCTGAGATTCAAGGTCAGTGCTGTGCTGGTTTTCACAAGAAGAGAGAGGCCTTATTTGCATGTCTTCCTGCTATGTAGCAAGCTCTCTTGAGGGAGCTTAGAGATGACAGGTCCTGGATTTTTTGTAAATTTGCTTGGGGAGAGGTTCTGGCAATAAAAATAATGGCTGGAATTTTTAGATCATGTTAAGATATTTTCCTTGGTAAACACTCAGTATTGTCTATAGCATTTATGCTTGCAAATGAAAGATGCATTTTAGTGTTAATTGCCCCCTAACTGTCCGTGTCCAGGATTATAGACGGCAATGGACGTTGCTATGCTGTGTGCTCTGGAGCTGCTTTTCTGTAAGAGGGCTCCAAACACGATGGACATGGCACTTCCTGAATCAGATCCTGCCTGAGGCTGCTGACTCCGGAGGTTGAGGGCTCCCTTTCTGTGTTGAAACCACGTGACATCACTGCATCCCAATGTTCGGCTAAGAAACTCCAGAGGCTCATGTCCAGTTCTGTGTGTATCGAGAAGTCTGATTTTCTTGTATTATTATTTGTTTCAGTTTCTTTTCCCTGCAAGTTTACCTACTCATTCACTAGAACACAGCGCGCGATAAGCTGCATGTCAGTGTACAGCTCAGTTTCTGACCTCCACGTGCCCTTCGCATGTGTCTGCCCAGGCCACCCAGAAGGATGGCCGCACTCCCAACACACCTGCCCTCGACTTTCTTTCCTAATCAGCCTCTTTCAGGCACTGTCTCAGTTACCAGTCCTGATCTTACTTGGGGTCCCTAGGTTTGGTTTGCACTCTCTAGAGCTTATGGAAGTTGACATACAGGACATACATGTGTTTACCTTCTTACTTAGCATGATTTATCATGAATGACATAAGGTTGCTTTGTGTCCAGCCTTCACTGCTTTCCTAGTGACTGACATGTTGACAGGACAATCAGGTAAATGGTTTTATCTGCTAAAGCACTGATTCAAATTTGAACTGGCTCCAGTTTCCAGCCTTGAAGATAAACCAGCTTTGCTTTCTGATGTCATCATAGAACAGTGTTGGGCTCTCTCTTTAGGAATAAGAACAAAGCAGATCAAACTACAGCTCAGCTCATCAAAGTCTGCACAGAAGAGAAAGTGAGGCAGGGTAGTGGTGTGGAGAAGCTTTGATTTAGGAAACTAAGGAACTCAGGGTCAAGGTCCAAGCTGAACAGCATAGCATGACTGAGCATGGCAGAAACAAAGTGGTGGAAGAGGACAGTCAAAGGGAAGAGTCAACAAGATTCCACCCACAAAGACAGTGCTGCACAGCATGAGCCCTGGGTCTTCTGTTATGGTAAGTAGTGAACTCAAGGTAGTTCAACAGGGAGTTTCACAAAAAAGAGAGAGGAAGGAAGTTAAGAAATAAGGAAGGAAGGAAGGAAGGAAGGTAGGAAGGAAGGAAGGAAGGAAGGAAGAAGAGATGTGAGGTGAGAGAAAAAACACTAGAGGTCAATACTTTTACATTTGGAATGCAATACATAAATGATAAGATTCGGGGCTTACAACATTTCAGCAACAGAGGTGAAAAGTAATCAACTTTAAGATAAGCCCTTAACCTGGACCCAGGAATCTGAGATGGATTCAAGCTGATCAAGCAGATCTCTCTCTCTCTCTCTCTCTCTCTCTCTCTCTCTCTCTGTGTGTGTGTGTGTGTGTGTGTTTCTGTCTCTCTGTTTCTCTCTCTGTGTGTTTCTGTCTCTCTGTCTCTCTCTCTCTCTCTGTGTTTCTGTCTCTCTGTCTCTCTGTGTTTCTGTCTCTGTGTTTCTGTCTCTGTCTCTCTGTCTCTCTCACACACAGGAATAAACAAAATGTTAAAAATGTATCTACTATAGGAAAGAGTACCAATATGAGGAGGAAGATATTTTACACACTTCTGTAATCTACACACTATTTAGGAAGGCCTGTGAGGAATTAAGGTGGAATCAGATACTTAATATCACTTTGTAAACAGAGTCATATAACAATCTATATTAAAGCAAGTGTTAGTAGGACAAGAGGGAAAAGAAGAAACAAAATGGAAACAAGTAGCTAGATGTTTTATTTTAATGCAAGTTTGTCATGGTTAAGGTTTCTGGAAATGCCATGAAACGTCACATACCAACAGTTTGTCAAAATAATTGGCTAAACATATAAAAATTCAAGCGTGTTTTTTTCAAATGAGAATTTCTTTTATTGTAATCAGGATGAATGATAATTTATACAATGAAAGTACAGACCATACAGAGAATTTATTGACCATAAAGATTTTAGTTAAAGATGACATCATTGAGGAAAACCACTATCAACCAACAAGAATTCAAATGTGCAATACTGATATCTGTTGACACAACAGAATAAAAATGTTCTTGCAATGTTCCTCGCACAGGAAACAGTCTGACCACCCTAGGAATCCGCACTGCAGTGTTTACAGGTACCAGACCATCTGGCAGAGGTCTCTCAGGAGGCCATCGATTAGGACATGGCTGTGATGTTTGATGGCTTGCTCTCTGCAGGGCTCTCAGATAATGCCATAGAACGCTGAAGCAGTGAGCACACTATTTTGCAGGTGTCTGTGGCATTTCTTGGGTGAGAGACAGAATGTCACAGGAGCAGGAGACTTCCAATACAGCCTGGAGTATATTAAAGGCAGTGACACTTATTCATTCAGGATATGCTTCATGTTTATTTACTGAGCCTGGAGCACAAGGGGGAACTTGGAGATTGTGTGTGAGGAGCGTTTTCTCTTACAATTCTGTAAATCTAAAATTATTCAATGTAAGATTTTTTTTTTAGAAGACTAGACCAACAATAAAATCACAGGGTCTCGTAAAACAGATTTCTAGTAAAGATATTGGGAACGGAGTTAGGAATATTTATACTAGGAGATTATAGGGAATGATCATTTTGACTTAAAGTCTTCTCAACCAGCAGGAAATAACACCGGATACTGGAAACCTAGCCAACTCCCCAGGGCTACTTAAGCCATAGATCTTGGAGAAGAACCTATAACTACCACTTTACTAAATAGCTTAAAATCTACCTACCTATCTACATATTTTTCCTTCTATCCAAAGACAGGTATAGTTGTCTTCACTCATCAAGGAATGAAAAATGGAATCAATTTGAATGAGAGCATTATCTACTAAGGGAGTGGCATCTGCAGGTAAGAAAGGAAAGAGAAAATGGTGTGATTACATTATAATCTCAAAATAAAATCACAAGGGAGATCAAACATTTGTTTGTTTCTTTTATAAGATAGACATAAAGACAGTACAAGAAGCCTGACATATGGCTCAGTTAGCAGAGTGATTTCAAAGAGCAGACAACAGAAAGGTTCATGTCCCCACAGAAGCACATAACTGTCTTCTGTGATGGTATATTCCTATGATGCCTGAACTCAGGTAACTCAGGAGGATCAGAAATCAAAGATAATCTTCTTTACAGCACATCTGAGACAAGCCTAGGACTCATGTTGCTCTTTCCCCATAAATATAACACAAAACATGACACTAAAGATGTTTGTGCAAGAAATATTACAGGAAGAGATAGTTTCCACACAGGAAACTGGTCTTCAGCTTTCCTCTGCAGCTGCTGCTCAGGCTGTCTTCTCAGTGTGTGTGCACCACAGCTCTTGACAGACGTGAGCCTTGTTCAACCCTTAGCATGTAGGAAGCCATGGACAGTGCATTCCTCAGGGTGCTTCCCTTGATTCATTATGATGATGATGATGATGATGATGATGATGATGATGATGATGATGATAATGATGATGCTTCTCTTCCTTCCTTTCTCCTGACTAGTCACAGACTGTCCATGGTATTAATATGCATAATTAAGGTGGTTTCAGGAAATTGAAAATTTGAGAAAATACTAATGTAGGAAGTTCAGGGTTCCTGAAATGTGTCTTGCATTGCATTTCCCACACCTGGGTCTGAACTGCTCCCTCCCACCTGTGATGAGATGAAGACACAGATACTCTCAGCTGATTGCGTCCGGAGGGACACAAAACCTAACAATAATGGCTAATGGTAAAAATATGAAATCATATTGATTACAGGCAAATAAAGAATTATGGATTGTCCAGCTAGTAATGATTGCATGCTGGAAAATATGATGTAATGACTGAGGCATAACTTTCTTTTTACAATTCTGGATAATATAAATGTGCCCATTTAACCCACATTAATCAATGTATTTATTGGTATTCTAGCCAGGGGATCAGTCACAGAAATGATGAATATAATTTCAATTGGAAAATAAAAACACATTTTTCACTGCAGAATACATGAAATTATACATAAAACACATTTTAAAAGTCACTAAAAAGTTACAACTAATGAATCAATTAAGAAAAATGGTAGCTTACTAATTACATTAGTAAATTATAAACAATACTAGTAAATTAATAATTATAATAGCAATACTAATTATAAAAATAGATGAAGAAATCCTAATTTCTATTGTTATTTAAATGAAATAAAATTTGAGGATGAAACAAGTAAGAGAGAATAGAACTAGAAAAATAGAACTACAAATTACTATTAAAATTCTAAATGATCAGAACTGGAAAGAATTACATTGTTTAGATGTTTAGAAAAATAATATGTTTAAAATGTCTGTATCACCTTCGGACATCAAACAGTAGTGTACTATTTGGATTTTGTCAATAGCCACAAGCTAGAGTTGTCTAAAAGGAGGAAACTGCTCAGAAAATGTCTTACGACTGTGGGCAATTTCATTGTTCATTAATTTATCAGTTGATGTGGTAGGACCATAGACCAAACAAGTATACAACTGTCAGAGAAATGCAGAAGACTTCCACAGGGCAAGAGAAGTTGTTATAGTCACATACCATCACAATCATGGGAGTAGAACCCTGCTGAGATGTCACTGCAAATTTTATGTGCATATCACCCAAAGGACTGAGGGAAAGAGGGCTGGTGAGGTTGTGGATGACACGGGACACTCACTCACTGTTTGTAGGAATGAAAACTAGTGCAACCCTTAATGCAAGCATAATGGAAGACTGCAAACTGTTCACTACAGAATTCCTGTAAGAAACTGTCTCACTATTATGTGCTATGACAAGTACTAGAAATCTGTTTTCTACAGGTGTGTGAACACCCACACTCACTACAGTATTGTTCATCGTAGCAGTGGCTTGGACAGGCATGTCACAGAGTATCCATGAAGGTAACAGTCCATGAAGTATAAGTTGGTTCTGCAAGGTTAACAGAACAGAAACAAACTCGGTTCTGTCCTGGGTTACATGTCTGAAACAGGAAGTTATGATCCTAGGTAACTAGGTGACACACTGGAAGATCAATACCCCTTCTAGGATGTTGGTTGGGCAAGGAAACATTGAAGAGCTCTAGCGTGCAAAAGAGAATGTCTGCTGTAGCTGAAAATGCAGTGTAGAATGAAAATTATCACTGAGGGGCAAGAGAAAAAGAAGAAATTACTATTTTTTCTGCAGAAGTGGCACAGGCTTTGTCAGAATGGCATCTGTGACTGAAGCCAGGGACCTGCAAGAGAGAAAGGCATGATTATTTTGGGTAAACCTTTCTCTTGTGGAAACCTTTGTGAATGCTGACCTCACCCTGTAGTTTCTGAGCACATAGTGGGAAGGTTGGTTCTGGACTTACACTGTGTGTTTAGCACAGAAGTGGGCAGCAGTGTCCTCAGTTCTCAGAATTCTCCCTTGCAGATACACAGTGTTCTGGAATCATTGCTGTGTATGGTGGATCAGCCCATCACAGAATCTCTTAGCACCCACTATTGGAATTAGTAGTCCTTTGTGCTCACTCCAGACACCTCTTTTGAGATTTCTTAATCTAGTGCTTGTCAAATCTGCCTGATGTAGATCCAGAAGAGTCTTGTGGACCCTGCAGACATCACAAAATGACCCACAGACTCCACCAGCTGCACCTCACACTGGACACCTGCAAACACAAAGAATTCTGATCAGGAAACTGTCACAGGTGTCCAACTTCCCATTCACTCATGTCCTCTCTCACATTTATTATCTTTTTTTTCTAAAAAGAGCAACAGAAAAATCTCAGCTGAGTCCAAATTTCATGAACCTGTGGTCTCTGTTCAGTGCTCATCATTGAATGGGCACACCTGAAAATCCTGGTCTGGGCTCCTCTGCCAGAGCTGCAGGATCAAGGCTGGTTTTCATCTTATAAGCTGAGGAAAACTTCACTTGCATGTCGTCCTGCTAAATGAAGACTTCTAGAGTGAAAGCTTTAAAGAGAGCAGTTACTAGTGAATATGGCAGACATGAAATGAAGGAGTTTGCCGCAATGACAGCATTAAAAGATCTTTGTGATAAAGTATAAGAATTCTTTCTGATTTTTGCTGCATAGTGTACCTTTCTGCTCACCTTACCTGCTTCAAAGAAAAAATAAAATGTTTTTAGATTTTGGAGATTTAACACAAGGCAAAATTATATCAAATGCATATATGGATCCATTTGTTTAAGGTTATAACCCAAACTAGAGCCTTACAGCTAATTAAAAATGATTTTATAAATATATTTTATCAATAATAAAATCACTTAGAAAACCTATGAATATACACATACAGATTACACACCCATATAGTATTATAATTTACACATATATGTTTATATGTGTGTGTTAGGATGTCTTTTTTGTGGGATGTGTTTGAGTTGACAGCCTTAGAAGCAAAGTTACTATGTGTATGATCACAACAGTTTGGCAAGGAATATTCAGCCTAAATCTAGCGTCATGTTACAATATCCCCCCAGTCTCCAGACTACCTGAGGATGCAGGATTTCCAAAGTGGTTGTGAATTAAGTTTCAAGATTAAAACAGTTGAAATATCTATAAACCTCCTCAAGAGAAAGATTGTTTTTTCTTAATTTTTCTATTGACAAATTTATTCTGCTCTGAAAACAGCTGTGTTTGGAGTGACAAAATTATCCTGTGGATTGTGTCATGTCTATTTTTGTGACATTCCCAGGAGAGGAACTTAGGTTCACGAGCACAGCAACTGTGATCTGTAGTCACATCTGCCTTGGCTCTTTCAGGGAAAACAGCCCATTAGGGGAGTGTCTCTGAGGATTTTATTTGGTTAACTGGGTTACATCTGGTTCAGTGAGAGGAGGAAATCCTGCTGGAGTCAGGAAACTCTAGAGGGATTTCTCTGCACCTGCCCTTCAGGGAGGCCTGTGTGTGCTGTGAGCGCCACCTGCTGACCTGCATTCCTCCTGCAGCAGGGGGCTTGTCTGGGGCTCTGTTTCCAATTTGCAAAGCCAGAGTCTGGCTGCGGAATTGTGATCATCCAGATAAGGTCACAGATGCTGACCTTGGTCTGTGTTGCCTCCACTGACCTCTAGCACTCCAAACAGGTATTAGGGTCAGCAGAGGGGCTTTTTTTTCATAGACACTGATGAAGGCAATTTGATACAAACTTGCATGCACTCTGACCTTCTTCCTCAGTAGTACTTCCTTCAGATATGTATTAGGCTCAGCTGAGAATGTGTTTACTGAAAAAAATGTACATGGATTTTACAGTTCTTTCAATGTAATTTCTTAGGAATGAGATACCCTGAAAACGTATCAATTTGCTAATCTCTAAAACAAAGTAATTTGTGAGGACTCTCATCCTGCTTTCCTGTACCTGAACTAAAAAGTGACAAGATCAGACAATCAAAAGTTAGAGAACAAATATTCACCTCAGTTCAATTTAAGATCCTTGAGAAATGGGAACATAACACCATGTTTCTGCAACTCCTATCACTCTTCATTTATAAGACTTGATAAAAAATGAAAGCCAAAGGAAACATTCAGATTATGTTACAACACTGGAAAGTAACTAAACTCATAACAAATAGGAGAGGAACTGCCCGGGAGTGCACCCTGCCATCTCTTCCTAAAAATTCCTGTCATTAAAGGCCATAGGTGGACGTCTGCACTGTACTTCAGGTTAGTCTAAGCAAGTCACTGTTAAACCGTTTACGTCAGAAGCTTACAGTTTCTCTGAGGCTGGCCTCCAAGCCCAAGACACAACCACTCACTACTTGATTGGACAATTGTCATCAAATACCCCAAGAGCCCAGACAAGAACAGAATGGAGTGCAGAGACCTCCGTCCTCACTCTGCACAACTGAAGCCTGACTGCCAGGTCACCCAGATATTAGTTATTGGCAGATCTTAGGGAGACATTTCTCTCAATTGACATTTTCTCCTCTCACATGATTCTAGATTGTGTCAATTTCAGAAAACACTAGGCCACACAGGGGGATTCTCCTCAGTGTCTTTATCTTTTTTATTATTATTATTATTCCTGTCGTCTGTATAGGAAGTATGCAGAACCCCTGTTATATGATAAATGTTATATGTATTAATTGTTCCAGTTTAGTTCTATTGTTGTGATAACCACCATGACCAAAAGCGACTGGGTGAAGAAAAGGTTTATTTCATTGTACAGATTGTAATTCATCATGGAGAGAAACCAAGTCAGAAACTGCAGACAGGAATGTGAAGGCAAGGACTGAAGCAGAGGCCATAAATGAAAACTTCTTACTGGTTTAATCAGATTGCTTTCTTACACCTGTCAGCTCCACCTGCCTGGGGAAGGAACCACTCACAATGAGCTGAATCTCCTTACAGTAATGATCACTTAAGAAAATGCCTCACAGAAGGTATATAGGCCAGTCCAACAGAAACAATTCTCCTGTTCAGGTTTCCTTTATCCAGGTTTTCCCACAGGCTGCCCAGCTCTCTTTAGTGGACTCTCAGGCCCATGACTGGGAGAAGCCCCAGTTGTTTATCCTAAGTCTCCGGCAGAGGAGCCAGCGTTTTCCCTCAGTGGGCGCTTTTTAGAGGAGATACCTTCTGCACTGCTTCTGTACAGTTTCCCTCTGCTTCCCCACGCCTTGGAGAGGAGCTGCCTTCCACCCAGCAGTCCTCAGGCCCAACTCTGGATTCTAATAGTTGGTTTTTGGATATTATTTGTAACTGTGCACATTTTCATCTATGCCCCGTTCCACAAATAAGGACTTATAATTTAGGAATAAATGCTGAGGCTGTAAGATTTGGTTCTTTCCCTGACTAGTTCATGACATGAATTACCCATTTATTCTACTCTATGAATGCTGTGTGGCTAGTTACCTTTCTTCACTTTCATGTGTTTGTCTTTCTTGGAGTCTGGGGTGAATCCCTTGCCTCTGACTCTAACCCAGAGTTCATCTCTCTCTGCCAGAACTCTGAGCTCCTTTTTCCTGCCTCAGCTAATAGGCCATCAGGTTTTTATTGACAGATACTTTCATACAGTACACAAGAGATTCTCTCTACAAGGTGGAAAACAGTGAATTTGATAAAATCCAACAAACCTTTATGATATGATAAATGTCCTGAAGTTACTACAAATAAAAGGACTATGCCTCAACATAATAAATGCAATATACAGCAATCTCTCAGCCAACATCAGCCTAAATGAAGAGAAAATTAAAAGAATTTTCACTAAAATCAGAACAAGATTCGGTTGTCTACTCTCTGAATACCTATTTAATTTTGTACCTGAAGTCTTATCTAGAACATGAAGATGATGAAGGAGGACAAGTGGATAGAATAGAATAGGAAGGGAAGAAGTCAAAGTATCTTGCCACCAGAAAACCAGCTGATAAACCCTCTAACATCATTTATGTTGTGTCTGGCCCTTTTATGGGTCTCTAATGGCTAGTTAATTGACTCTTTGGGAATGATTTAGCCATTAGAACTTTTTGACCCTATGACTTTGAGTATTGGTTGCCTCTTGGACTTCTAATAACAGAGAGGCTATAAACAGCCAGCAGAGCCTGAGAGAGACTGAGTGTCATTGGAGGGAGGATTGTAGTAGGACTTTTTTGTCTTTCTTGCTCCGATGGAAGGGTCCGTGGGACTCCTGAGCTCAGGAATGATGCATCCCTGATGGGAGAAGTTATCCCAAAGGAAGGGCATCCTGAGACAGGGGAGCCCAGGAACCACACAGCTCTCAGAGGAAGCATGTCCAGGTGAGCCAGTACAGCTCCCAGGGGAGGGTATCCCCAGCTCACCTGAATTTCTTAGGAGCATCAACCCCACACCATTTTTAGTGTTTCAGCTTCCAGGGGAGGGTATCTCTAACTGATCTGAGGAACCCGGAGCCTCACCTCTGCTCCACTCCTTCACTTCTTTCTTTTCTTCATTATTTCTTGGCCTCTTTCAATGAGAGAGTCATACCAGGGAACACATCTCATAAAAGAGATTTGTTGGAGGGATGAATTCAGAAAGAGGGGGGATAAATCCAGAGGTGTTTGCCTCTGATCCTAGAGAAGACAGCAGGAACCTGAACAACGGGCTGGGCTTATATTGAATTTCTTAACTAGGAGGGAGGAAAAAAATTGCAGGGCAGAGGCTTCCAGAGTGAGCATTGGTGGGATTTCAAGTCCTGATGTTGGGGAGCTCAGAGATTTGCAGGTTTTTGTGGTCATGGATTGGTCACTTTTTCATCTCCCTTTCCCTGCATCAGTTCCATGGGTGACAATGGAAAGTGCTTCCCAGGCACAGGTAGCTTTGGCTAAGACACCATCACTAAGGAGCTGCTAGAAGGCTTTAAAGGAGATGCCACTTTTGTGTTGATGTCCCACAAGCAGGCTGAGGAGATGTAGCTGTCTTGACAGGTGCTGACATTTTGACAGATGCCACCATTTTGATACAGAATTTCTTTCAGTTTTATTGATTAGGTGTTGTTTTAGTAAGTTGGGCAAAGGACACTATCATTCAGTGAAAGCACCAAGCTATGGAAAATGATTTTTACCACATGCTCATCCAATACAAAGATGATATCTAAAATATATGAAGAAACCCCCCAAAACAGGATATCAAGAAGACAAATAAAGCAATTAAAACTGGGGTACCATTTAAACCAAGAATTCTCAAAACATGGAGTTCAAATGGCTTGGAAACTCCCAAAGAAATATTCAACATCCATCACCATGAGGGTAGATGCAAATCAAAACAAATTTGAGATTTCAACTTATACTACTCAGACTGTGCAAAATCAATTAAAAAATGTCAGCTCATCTGACAAGGATATAGAGTCAGAGCAACATTCATCCATTTCAGGTGGAGTGCAAACTTGTGCAGTCACTTTGGAAATCAATATATAGATTCCTCAGGAAGCTGCAAATAAATCTACCTTAAGATCTTGTCTAGTCATACGTCTGAAGAATCGTGCATCTTATAACAGGGACACTTACTCAGACATGAGCATTGCTGTTCTGTTCCTAATACCAAGAAATTGGAAACAGCCTAGATGTTCCTCAGTGGATGAATGGATAAAGAAAATGTAGTTTATTCACACAAGAGACTATCACTCAACTCTTAAAAAGTGAAGTCATGAAACTTAAAGTTAAGTTGATGGATCTAGGGAAAAACTATCATCTTGAGTAAAGAAACCTAGACCCCAAAAGACAAATGAGGGTGCTGGCTGTCAAAGCCTAGGTTAGCAGGCTACAGTCCATATAGCTGCAGAGTTTAGCGACATCGGAAGCAGAAACAATCTCACTAAAAAATGAAAAGGAAAATTCAGAGTTGTGGGTGGGGAGTGCATTTGAACAGGAGGAGAAAGTGGGGAGTGAGGATGGAACAAGAAATGATGGCACATATTTAGGGAGGAAAAGTAAAACTAAGGGACATTTGAGGATTCACATGGAACCCTAATAATGGAAAAGCTGCTTAAACTACATACAGATGTGGATGAATGTCTTGTGTGGATGTAGCAGCTGTCAATAAAAAGCTGATTGACCAATCAGCTGGGCAGAAGAACAGGAAATGGAAGATGGGACTTCCTGGTAGGGAGAGAAGAAAGAGATAAGCCCTTCCTCTGGGAGACAGGAAGGAAGGCAGATGTGTTGTGGACACTGGGAGTATAGCTGGACATGTGACTGGGTGAGGCAAGGTGAGCAAGTTAACTTAGGTGAGATAGTTGAGAGTCTGCTCAGCTAAGGCATACGTTTTGATGTTTTAAAAAGTCTTGGAATCTTTATTTTGATGGTTTAAAGGCCACCTTGGATCTTAGGATTTTTTTCTTCACCAGGAGACACAACCCATCATCTAAGTCCATATGTGAAGCCAATCTAAATACAGTCAGCATATAACAGAGAAGATATAGACCCAACAGGATATCTCTTATATCCAAATAAAGCCTCTAGATCTGATGATAGGTTATTTCTAATCAATTCGTTGGCCAAAGAAGTCACATGCAACCTCCTTAATAGCACAGCCTATTGCTAAGAGTATTGCTGGCTCTCCAC
Organism: Psammomys obesus; assembly: GCF_907164565.1. Lineage (NCBI taxonomy): Eukaryota > Metazoa > Chordata > Mammalia > Rodentia > Muridae > Psammomys > Psammomys obesus. The sequence continues at coordinate 62,212 of NW_026589994.1, read as the reverse complement.
AAACTGATTGTAAGGCCCTATTACTCAAGTCAATACCTACACAGCTGATTGCACATGGATAAGGTGAGCTGGTGCCTACCTAGAGCCTTCACCAATACCGAATGGTATTCATGGAGCTAGAAGACACCATGCATGCTACTAGAGCAGAAAAGCAAAGGCCAACGCACATAGAGCCTCTGTGATACACAGTTTCTGACTTGCCTGCAACATGAGGTCGTGCAGTACTACCTAGAGCAGTACTAGGTAGTAGTTAGCTTGAGGCAATAACAAAGCAATATCTGATCAGTGTTAAGGATCCCTCCACAAGACAGCATCTAGGACACTGCACCAATGGGCCAGGACCTGAAAATAGACAGAGAACAGTGTTTTGCTCAGATAACAGTAGTGAAACACTCTCCCTCATTAGATGGGTATCAATACGGAGACCCATGACCCAGACAATCTGCAGAGATCGAGAGGCCTTGGAATAGTCATTCCTAAATGGGAACGTCACAGAAGAGGAGGAAGAAAGACTGTAAGAGTCAGAAGGACTGGAGACCCCCAGGGAAACGAGGCTTTTTAAGAAAGCAAAGGAACAAGCATCTGAGCAAACTGACAGAATACAGAATGGAGCCGAGTTTGACAGTTACGCTTCTGGCACGGTATAAGGTCGTGCATTTACAAGTGATTCTACAAATGTCAAGGAGCTACAAGCTCCAATCAAAGTCTAGAAAAACGATTAGAACATAAGTCATTGGACAACAGATACATCTATAGATATAACGTTTAATATATATTGTACATGTTTCAATTTCCCTAGACACCATGCCAATTCTAGTTAAAACCACTTTGAGATACTAACTCCCCCCAGTAAGAATGGTTGCTATCAGCAAATCTGACTGCTGTTAGGGATAGCCTTGAGGGAAAGCAACCCTTATTCACAGGTGGTGGTGGTGAAAATAAATACAGCTATTATAGAAATCAGTTTGGAGATTTCTCAGTAAAATAAATCTCTGACTAACATATGAACCTGCTGTCTATCTCTTGAGAACTTTCCTACATTCACCCATACCTTACCTATTGATATTTGCAACCCCATATTTATTGCTGATTATTTTACTATAGCAAAAACATTTGAACTGAATCTTATGTAAGAAGTGGGAAATAGTAAGATCTGGAGAGGACAGGAACCCCACAAGAAGAGTAACAGAACCAGAAAATTTGAACACAGGTTCTTCCCAGAGACTCCTACTCCAACAAAGTATCAGGCATGGAGAAAACCTAGAACCCCTGCACAGATGTAGCCCATGGCAGTTTAGTGTCCAAGAGGGTTACATAGTAATGGGAAAAGGAACAACCTCTGACATAATCTGATTGGCCTGCCCTTTGATCACCTTCCCCAGTAGAGAACCCAGAAGAGATCCCGGGTCATGCAGGCACTAGGTCGCCTGACTAGAGCCACATACCTGATCACCTTCCCAGGCTGAAAGGTGGACACAAAAGCACCAGAGACTGGGAGTCCCAGTCACGAGAAAAACCACGGGGAAGGTAATTAGCGGGACTGGCCACGGGTCACCCAGTTTTTTTTCTGGAAAAAGGGTCACAGATCATTGGTAAGAGCTGCCACCACTGAACTGGGCTCCAAGTGCCAGCACCAGCAAGGAGAGGGGCTGCCCGCACAGCTCTCTTGCACTCTTGCACAGACTGAGCTGCGCACCCTAGTGCAACAGAATCTGGGAGTTTCTGTCGGGAGAGGTCCCCACAGGGAAGGAAGGAATCAGAACTGAGTACCCACCCAGGCATTACCCGGGGAAAGTCTCCCACAGACTGGCGGGTACGAGCCGCCATCACTGATCTGGCCCGAAGCCGGAAGCACAGAGAGTAGTTGGGCACCCAGCTCCTGCAGACTAGCAGGCAGGCACATGTGCCACCAGCCCAAAGACCTGCTTTGTACCAACTATTCCTCACAGACAGAACTGTGGGCCCCAGGACGCCAGAGACTTGGAGTCACTGTCTGGAGAAATTCTCACAGGGAATTAACCAAAGGAGATGGACTTAGACCACTCAGTCTATCCCCAGAAAAGGTCCCGAAGACTGGCACAAACCAGGGACCAGCTGTACACCAGATAGCCTGCTGTTACCAGGAGAGCAGCACTCACCCGCCACAGATTGCTGCTTGGGTACTGGGGCACAGAGCCCCAACCTCAGACCTACAAAAGCCCAGGATCCCTGAGATCAACCCCCAGATACTGCTCCACGGGGCAAATAGTTATTCCTAACGAAACCGACCAAACCAGGGGACACACAGGTTACAGCAGCAGATCACTAAATTCACAGCAAGAAACTGGGCAGCTGTCCTCAGGACTTCTCCTGGTGAGAGGAGAGCCCTCTCGACTAATAAGGACCACAGTTACCATTCAGGTCTCTACGCCTGAGGTGTGCAGCAGCAACTCCTGAAAAACACCAGCCATTCAGTGACTATTCCCAAAAAGCTGAGAAGGCTTCCTTCAGGAAAAACCATCTTCCTGCCAAAGGGATTCTCCCCACCACAGGATTCCAGGAAAAACCAGAAACCAACTCCAAAAACCTAAGATAACCCAATGGGTAGAGGCCAGCGTAAAGGTTCAACCAACAAAAGCCAGAGCAATATGGCATCTCCAGAACCCAGTTATCCAGGGACAAGGCCTAGACACCCCAGCATAATTGAAATGCAAGAAGAGGACCTAGCCTCTATGATCATGAAGAAGGTAACAAAGGAAACAAACAAAATTCGTAAAGAAATGGAGGAAGTTGCAGCCAAACAGTTTGTGGCCTATAGAGAGGAAATGGTTAAATCACTGAATAAAATTAAAGAAAAAGAGGATTGTTCAAACAAACAGCTGAAGAAATTGATGGAAACACGGGAAAATACAGTCAGACAGGTGAAGGAAATCAACAAAATGGCTCAAGATCTGAAGATAGAATTGCAAAACTTAAAGAAAACACAAATGGAGGAAATTGTGGAAAGAAAGAGCTTAGGGAAGAAAACAGGAACCATAGAGGTTAGCATAACCAATAGACTACAAGAGATGGAAGAAAGAATCTCAGGTGTGAAAGATACAATGGAAGAAATAGACGTATTTGTCAAAGAAAACGTTGAATCTAAAAAATTCCTGACACAGACCGTCCAAGAAATTCAAGACAACATAAAGAGACAAAACCTAAGAATAATAGGTATAGAGGAAAAAGAAGATTCCCTCCTCCAAGGCCCAGAAAATATTTTCAACAAAATCATGGAAGAAAATTTCCCCAACTTAAAGGAGAGGCCAATAAGAATACAAGAGGCCTACAGAACACCCAATAAATTAGACCAGAAAAGAAAAACCTCCCGCCACATAATAATAATAACAGTAAGGATAACAGAACAAAGAAAACATACTAAAAGCTGCAAGGGAAAAAGGCCAAGTAACATATAATAGCAAACCCATTAGAATCACACCTGACTTCTCAACAGAGACTATGAAAGCCAGAAGGGCCTGGACAGATGTCATGCAGACCCTAAGAGAGCACAGATGTCAGCCCAGGCTACTATACCCAGCAAAACTCTCAGTCCTCATAGATGGAGAAAACAAGATATTCAATGACAAAAATAATTTTCTACAATACCTACACACAAATCCAGCATGACAGAAGACACTAGAAGGGAAAATACAACCCAAAAAAACTAGCTACTTCCAAGAAAACACAGGAAATAATTAAACTCACTACAGTAAAACAAAAAGGAACCAAACACACAACCTTATGACCACAGCCAACATCAAAATCAAAGGATCTAACAGCCACTGGTCATTATTCTCTCTCAACATCAATGGACTCAATTCTCTAATAAAAAGACACAGACTAACAGAATGGATGGATAAACAAAACCCAGCAATCTGTTGAATACAAGAAACTCACCTAAGTCACAAAGATAGGCATTACCTGAGGGTAAAGTGTTGGAAGACAGCTTTCCAAGCAAATGAACCCAAGAAGCAAGCAAGCAGGAGTAGCCATTCTAATAGCTGATAAAATAGACTTTCAACCAAAATTAATAAAAAGAGATGGGGAAGGACACTTCATACTCATCAAGGGAAAATTCCAACAAGAAGACATCACAATCCTGAACATCTATGCCCCAAATACAAGGGCACCCACATTTGTAAAAGAGACATTGATAAAACTTAAACCACACATAGATCCCCACACATAAATAGTAGGAGGCTTCAATACCCCATTCTCAACAAAGGACAGGTCAACAAGACAGAAATTAAACAAAGAAACAGTGTCTCTAACAGAGGTCATGAATCAAATGGTTCTGACAGACATTTACAGAACCTTACACCCAAACACAAAATAATTTACCTTCTTCTCAGCACCTCATGGAACCTTCTCCAAAATAGACCACATAGTTGGTCACAAAGTGAGCCTCAACAGATACAAGAAGATTGAAATGATCCCCTGTATCCTGTCTGATCATAATGGAATAAAGCTGGACCTCAACAACAGATAGCAATAAGCCTAGACACACATGGAAACTGAAAAACTTGCTAGTAAATGACATCTGGGTTAGGGAAGAAATAAAGAAAGAAATTAAAGTCTTCCTAGAACTCAATGAAAATGAAGACGCAACATACCCAAACTTGTGGGACACAATGAGAGCAGTGCTAAGAGGAAAGTTCATAGCACTAAGAAAGAATTAGAAGAAGATATCAGCAGATGGAAAGATCTTCCATGGTCATGGCTCGGCAGGATTAACATAGTAAAAATGGCCATCTTACCAAAAGCAATCTACAGATTCAATGCAATTTCCATCAAATTACCAACACAATTATTTACAGACTTGGAAAGAAAAATTCTCAATTTCATATGGAATAACAAGAAACACAGAATTGCTAAAACAATCCTCTACAATAAAAGATCCTCTGGAGGTATCTCCATCCCTGTTCTTAAGCTGTATTATAGAGCAACAGCAATAAAAACTTCATGGTACTGGCATATAAACACACGGTGGATCAATAGAACTGAACAGAAGACCCAGAGATAAACCCACACACTTATGGACACCTGATATTTGACAAAGATACCAAAAACATACAATGGAGAAAAGACACCATCTTCAACAAATGGTGCTGGTCCAACTGGATGTCTACATGTAGAAAAATGAAAATAGATACATTCTTATCACACTGCACAAAACTAAAGTGCAAGTGGATCAAAGACCTCAACATAAAAACAGACACATTAAATCGGCTAGAAAAAAAAGTGGGGAATACCCTTGAACTCATTGTACAGGAGACAACTTCCTGAACAGAACACCAACAGCACAGGCTCTAAGAGCAACAATCAATAAATGGAACCTCATGAAGCTGAAAAGCTTCTGTAAAGCAATGGGCACCGTCATCAAAACGAAATGACTGCCTACAGATTGGGAAAGAATCTTCACCAACCCTCTATCTGACAGAGGACGAATATCCAGTATTTATAAAGAACTAAAGAAGCTGAAAAACAGCAAACCAAGTAATCCACTTAAAAACTGGGGAACAGAGGTAAACAGAGAATTCTCTGTAGAGGAATATCAAATGGCAGAGAAACACTTAAAGAAATGCACCACTTCATTAGCCATTAGGGAAATGCAAATCAAAACGACCCTGAGATTTCACCTTAGAACCATTAGATTGGCCAAGATGAAAAACTCAAGTGACAACACATGCTGGAGAGGTTGTGGAGAAAGGGGAACCCTCCTCCACTGCTGGTTGGAATGTAAACTAGTATAACCACTCTAGAAATCAATTTGGCGCATTCTCAGACAACTAGGAATAGCGCTTCCTCAATATCCAGCCATACCACTCCTAGACATATGTCCAAAAGAGGCTCAAAAACACAATAAGGACATTTGCTCAACCATGTTTGTAGCAGCTTTATTTGTAATAGCCAGAATCTAGAAACAGCCCAGATGCCCCTCAACTGAATAGTGGATGCAGAATTTGTGGTACATCTACACAATGGAGTATTACTCAGCAATGAAAAATAAGGAAATCATAAAAATTGATGGTAAATGGTGGGACCTAGAAAGGATCATCCTGAGTGAGCTGTTCCAGAAGCAGAAAGACACACAGGGTATATACCCACTCATATATACATATAACATAGGATAAACCTACTAAAAACTGTACATCTAAAGAAACTAAGCAAGAGAGAGGACCCTGACTAAAACACTCAATCCCCATCCTGAAAGGTAAAATGGTTGGACATCAGAAAAAGAAGAAAACAGGAAACAACCTAGGAACCTGCCACATAGGGCCTCTGAAATCCCTGCAGACTATCAAAGCAGACGGTGAGACTTATGGCCAACTGTTTGGCAGAGTGCATGGAATCTTATGTAAAAAGTGGGAAATAATAAGAGCTGGAGAGGACGGGAACCACACAAGGAGAGCAACAGAACCAGAAAATTTGAACACAGTGAACTTCCCAGAGACTCATACTCCAACCACAGACTATTCATGGAGATAACCTAGAACCCCTGCACAGATGTAGCACATGACAGTTCAATGTCCAAGTGGGTTACATAGTGATGGGAAGAGGGACTGCCTCTGACATAATCTGATTGGCCTGCTCTTTGATCACCTCCCCCTGAGGGGGGGAGCAGCCTTACCAGGTCACAGAAGATGACAAAGCTGCCACTCTTGATGTGATCTGATAGACTAAGATCAGAAGGAAGGAGAAGAAGACCTCCCCTATCAGTGGACTTGGGAAGGGGCATTCATGAAGAAGGGGGAGGGAGGGTGGGATCGGGAGGGGAGTAGGGAGGGGCTTATGGGGGGATACAAAATGAATAAAGTGTAATTAATAGTAAAAATATAAAATAAATAAGTATAAAAAATAAAAGAAACCTTAAAAAACAAAATAAAAGCATACAAAAGAAAACACAAGACACACACTCAAACAAAACCCAAGAGAATACATTAGCAGAATGAATAATACATAATGAAAAGTCAAGTAAGGTAAAAAAGCAAACCAATAAACCAAAAACTAACAAAAAAACAAACAAAAAGGGCAAAAATAAAACAAAACAGAAATTCCCAACAAAGCATTATGAGAGAAAACATTTCCAAATATGTTACTGTGTATGTTGTATGTTGGCCATTTATTGTTGACCAAGGAAACTGACTTTAAAGGTTGTTTGTGGAGCAGTTGTGACTCTATTGAAAGAACCTATTTTTTTTCTTTCCTAGGAGTTGTCTTTTGGATATAGTCTCTGTATTAGAGATGGAGCCTTGTGCTCAATTTTCTTCTCAGCGCTGTGGCCTCATAACTCTTGTACCTGTGAAAGCTTTGTTCATTCTCTCAGAGCCTTTGAGTTCATGTGTATGTCAGTCCTGATGTGTCTACAAAGCATCCTCTTAGCTCTCACAGTCTTTCTGCCTCCTCTTCTACATAGATCCCTTAGCCCAGATGGAAGGGATTTGATGAAGACAAGCAATTTAGGATTAAGGGTTTCAAGTTCTATCATTCTCTGTACATTCTCTATATTTTCCCCTTATTCTGCTGAAGGTAGCTTCTCTGATGATGGCTGAGAAAAACACTGTTCCATGGGTATCATGGAATGCGACTAGGGGTCATTTTACTGATATGCTTCTCTAGCAGAGCAATGGTAGTTTGCTGTCCTGTCCTCCAAGGCTTATCTGAGTTTCTGGGTCACCTAAGCGGTGTCAGGCAAGTGTTTAATTTCGTGGAGTGTGCCTTAAGTCCAGCCAGATAGTACTTGGTTTTTTGTAGAATGTTTGTGTCACTATTGCATCATGGCATCATGCAGAGCAGTCACTCTTCTAGAATGAAAGATTTGTAGCTGGGCTGATGTTTGGCTCTCTCCTCTGGTAGAATGCAGAGCACTTTCTAGTCAATTGTGGTGACAGTTCTAGTTAGGCACCAGATCTACGTATCCATGTTCAATTAGATATGTAAGTTTTGTCTTCAGCAATAGGACATAGTTTATGGGGAACAACCACTAGACTTGCCTGCCTTGTATGATTAACCACTATTCTTGTACAAGAGATTTGTCTGGAGGTAATAATCCCTAGGTAAAAGTCGGCTGAGATTCTGCTAAATGGACATATAACCAAGCTCTCTCCTAAGCACTTTTGCTTACATTCACAATCCTGCTCTCGGTGTTGGTCAGACCAGGTTCATTTTGAAAGCAGAGATTCAAAACCAAAAAGGTCAAAGTGTGGAGAATAGGTGACTGTGGAATGCTAAGTACTAAATGAAACTTTGATATCACCTCCTTCAGGGAGTAAGGAACATCATGGTTGATGATGTGGGCAGGTGGTAAGAGCAAGGATGTGGAGTTCTATGAAGCACTGTCTGTGTATTTGAAAATGCCAACATAACCATAAATAGGCTGTGGCTACATGCCACAAAGGAAGGCATGACAACAGAAAGACATGGTTGAGAATGAGAAGGTAGTCAGTCAGCAGGAGTGGTAAATAGAGAGTAGAGTTCAGTGTGAGGTGAATATGGTCACAACTCTTTATATTCACACATAGAACATTAAAAAAAAACAATTGAGAGTTTTTTCTACAGATATCACATACCATAACTGTAGAGAGAATTTTGAGAAATCATTAGATAAAGTGACAGTTAAGGCCTCAGAAACCAGCGCTGTAAATTATGTTTACACCTATTCCTTTTTTCTGTGTGTGCTCTGCAACCCCTGCTTGTCACCGGCCAGCAGTGACACCTGCATACCACCTGAGAGAGGGCTGGGGAGACAGAGACAGGGCGACACAGAGAAGGACACCAAGTCTACATGCTGATCAAATGTCGATTTAATGGACGTCAGGTTAACGCTTAAGTAGGCAAAAAAGTACAAGCGGTTTCTCATGCAGGCCATTTTACTTAGCCAAAACATATGAGGCCTCACTCAAGGTTACACAGAGCCTGCTGTCTGGTTACTATGGTTGCACAGAGTTTCTCAGGGTCAGAGCAATCTGCTGTAGGACCACCAAGGTCAGTCTATGAGAGACTGGACTTTGGAAAATAGCCAGTGCCAAGAGGCCTAGTTCCACTGTTGAGATGCGCACGCCAATTTGCCAATAACTCCAAATAGGCTGCCACACCTGCTGGTTCTGAGTGTTTCTGAAGGAAGGTTTGTGTTTCGGTCCACTCTGAAGACCCCTCACTATGTTTCTAGCACAATAATAAATGGCTGTGTCTCCCGCTTTTAAGCTGTTCATTTGCAGGTATACAACAATTTTGGAATCGTCTCTTCAGATGACAAATCTGCTCTTCACAGACTCAGAATAGTGTGCTTCATAATTATTGGTTTTATCTTTAATTCGAGCAACCCATTCCAGTCCTCTCCCTGTAGACTGGCAGACCCAGTGCATCCAGTGTTTACTGAACATAAATCCAGAGGTAGCACAGGAGAGTTTTAGGGAACTACTGGGCTGCACCGAACCTCCTCCCAGTTCCACCAGCTGCACATCACAATAGACACCTGCAAACAGAGAACCTGTCAACAAACAGTCACAAGTATTCACTGTCCATCTCACTCACCCCCATTCACACACTTGCTATCTGTTACCTCTATAAATTACCTTTGAAAAGAGCCACAAGGAAAACCAAAGTCAGCCTCAGCGCCATGTTGGATGTTCTGTGTCAGTGCTGATCACTGGATGGGAAAACTTGAGTCCAGAGCTGGGCACCTCTTCCAGAGCTGTAGGGCCAGGCTGGTTTTCACGCACAGAGGGGTACATCATTTGCATGTCTTCCTGCTATATCATGAGCTGAGGGATGGGAACCCTAGTGGAGAGAAATAATACTGCAGATGTCTAAGGTGAAATAAGGACCAAAGGGGCATTTCTATAGTGTCAAATACCACTTACTTTTCCTGGGGATGCTGTTTAGTTTTTCAAATTCTTTTTTGTGTGCTGGAAGCCCTGTTTTCATTCCCACCACTGCATGGTAGAAAAGAGGTTGAGGCAAGAGTATCATGGGTTTGAAATATACTTGGTCTTTATGAAACTGTGTGTCACAAAGTAAAGAAAGAAGACAAGAAAACAAAAACAAATTGACTTAGCACTAATTTATAGTTATGTTTATAGTAATTTTTAGTTAATTTATAGTAATGTTTGCCATCTTTATTATGCTTCCTACTTGCAAACTCACCTTCTTTCTTTGCAGAAACTATTTCACAGGAAATTAAGAAAAGGAAAATTACATTATAATAATTTAAGAAATGTTGTATAAGGCTCAGTGAATAATGAAAGCAGGTATTAATTTGAGGTAGCAAAATGTGGCTGAGGTCTTAGTTAAGTAGAATAGTATAACATACATAAAGCTTGAAGGTTGATCCTCAAAAATCTAGAACTACTACACAAATATAAAGACTGTGAGATTGTTTTTGATTAATAATGAAAACCACATTTTGAAGTGTTTACCACTTAGCTCCTCCAGTCCTTACCTCTCCATCAGCCATATAGACTTGCCTCTCTGCATTCAAAATACATTTCCAGCTCATCTGTGACCTTCCTAAAACACTCAGTGTGTCTGTTTCTTTTCACACCAACGAGTATGTCTGCTCTCTCACAGAAAAGATCCCCCTGGACCTTTAGAGATTCAACCTTTTGGAACCCCCAGGTAGTCTAGACTCCTACAATTTACTCTCTTCCTGTAAACTTCCTCCCCTTCTCATCATGTTGTTTCTGCGGCTTCAAAGATATTAGGCAGCCTTCACCATGGTCTTGAATATCTTAACTGTTGATTAGACAATAGTCTTTCTTATCACGTAAGCCTCGAAATCATGGAGGTTCTGGCCACAAAGAGCTGCCAGGGAGCCTGGCTTTTTTCAGAATCTTTCATGTCCTTGCCTTATTTAGTAGAACAGCAGTATTTGGTTTTCCTATACATTACTGGGCTATGTAATTTCAGTTTCTTGGGTACCTGAACACTTAAAAATGAGTTCAATCTTATGCAGTCAGCCTGAACAACCATCAGATATTGGTTGGTGATTCCAACAAAAGATACTGTTCATGCCATCAAAAGAGAAATGCAAACACCAACCCAGCTGCAAAGTCTTTGACCTTCATCAGTGTATTGACAAAAGCATATTCTTTTACCCTCAGATAAAAGCTCCCTCCCCCTCATCAAAGCTTTTTTATTTAATTCCAAATGGAGACTACTACAGAAATCCATATCAGGTAAACATGCAGGGAACAAGTGACCTGGGATGCCCAACTATTAGAGATACAGCTTCAGTACAAACCCTACACATGAGGCTCAGGGAAAATTCTTGGATGGGGCCAGAAAGATTATAAGATCTAGAGGTATCTTCTATTAAGACAGGAATGATGCTCCCATAACATCTCAACAATATTGATGCCTAAAATAGACATCAATAATTGAGGTGGAAACCCCTCAGGTCCCAATCCTTACATGAAGATCTACAGGTAATCAAAGGCAGCTGAGAGAGTGAGAATCACTTTTCTCCAAGGCTACGACGCTTCATGAATGGTTGTTCAATCACAAGTTTACTGCTCTAATCACATGTACATGTGCATAACATTGGGTTCAATATGTTATACACACAAACACACTGGTAAAATATTAATTGACTTTGAAGAAGTCATGATGTTTTGGGGGAGGGAGTTGTATATAGGATAAATTTGAGTTGAGATGATGATGGGTATGGTAATTAGGTTAAGAATTTGTTGTCGAGTTCAAGCTCACCTTTCTCCTCTGGTAGTGTACCCTTGAGAAACATGGATAATAGGCACAGTGGTGAAAGCTCTAATTAGGCACCGTGTCTACTTTTCAATCTTCAATTAGATATATAATTTTCATTTTTGGTATGTTAGGATGGTACCATTAGTTCATGGGGAGCAATCACCGGCCTTGCATTCCTGGTGCTACTCACCTAGGCTAAAGCCTATGGATGGAAGTAATAAGCCCTAGATTAGAATGTACTGTTGAGATCCTGCTTAATGTGCGTGCATCCACACTCTCTTCTCAGCATTTGTGTTTATATTCAGAGTTCTGGTCTCAGTTAGGTCAGAGATGCTTCTTTCTTTCTAAAGGGTGACAGCGAATATAGAAATGGGTGACTGTGGAGGAGGAGTGTTAAGTGCTGAATGAAGCATTGATAGCTCTTACACCAAGGATTAAGGAACACCAAGGGTTAAAAGTTGGAAAGCCTGTTAGAGCCAGAATATGGAAAGTATTCTATGATTTATCCTTAATCCAAGGATAAATCAGAAAGTCATCCATCAGGACCAAGTAGATCTCATCCCAGAGACACTAGGATAGTCTATATTTGTAAATTACATGTAACCCACACTATTAGTAAATTGAAACACAAAATCTACAGGATCATGTCATTAGACTGAAAAAAAAATGAGTCTGACAAAATTTAACACCCCTTCATGGTCCAAATGAGGGAACAGGAAGGGAGCCTACCACAGATGTCTTCTGAAAAACCACACCCAGCTAGGGAGCAAAACACATGCTAGGACTCACAGCCAAACTGCACAGAGCACAAGGAGTCTTGTGGAAGAGTTGGGGTAAAGAAGGACCCGGAGAGGCAGGAGCTCCACAAGGAAACCAAAAAAGCCAAAAAATCTGTACCCAGAGAGGACTGTGGAGACTCATGCACCAACCAAAAACCATGCATGGAAAGGACCTATATCATAAAGGGTGTTAGACTTGTTTCAAAGGCCTCTTATGCATATAATGGATTAAATGGTACTTTATAATTAAGAAAAAAAAAAAAAACAGGCGTTGAGCAAGGATTCAAAGTCTCAATCACAGAAAGGGAAAATCCTGTAGAGTCACTATGCAGCTCAAGCCCTGTAGCATTTTTTTTTTCATAAAGCATACCAGAAACTCAAGGAGGCAGGCAGAGCCTTGGGGCTGACAGTGTAGCTCAGGGAAGCAGCCCACTTCTCAGCTCTGCTGTCTGTGCCCCAGATGGACCTGGATGTTCCTGGGTCCCAAGGCCTCCTTGGGAAGGAAGTCAGAACTCTGGAACTGACCGTGGCGCACACTGGTACATTTACACAATGGAATACTGCTTAGCTGTTATAAACAAGGGCATTATGAAATTTAAAGGCAAAAAGATGGATATAGAAAATATCATCCTGATATAAACCAGACACACATGGTATGTACTCCCTTTTAAGTGGATATTAGCCATAAAGTACAAAATAGCCAAGCTTCAATCCATAGACCCAATGAGCCTAAGTAGCATAGCAAGGAGGTCTCAAGGGAGAACGTGTGAATCTTACTCAGAAGAGGAAATACAGTAGACATCTGAAGTAGATGGTGGATGAAACTGGGGTCCACCAGTGGGGTCGGGAGGGGAGAAAGGATGGGTGTCAGGTGTGAGAAGAGGGGAAAAAAGGAGTGGGAGAAAGAAAGAGAATTGTTGGGTGGGCATCTCTGGGATGGGGAGGTTCCTGAGAGTTTATGTAGATGACCATAGCTAAAACTCCTGGCAGGGAGGAGTATGGAGCCTGAAATGGCCACCTTTTGTAGCAAAATGGTACTTTCAATGGGGGAAGGAGAACACCAACCCATAGAACCTTAGACACAATTTTGTCCTTTCTACAACATGTGTAGGGATAAATGCCTTGCAGATACCAGGGACACAAGGTGCATACCTCAATATAATAAATGTAATATACAGCAAGCTCTCAGGTAACAATAGACAAAATGTAGAAAAATTCAAAGTATTTCCAATGAAATTAGAAACAAAACAAGGTTGTCCACTCCATATACTTACTCAATATAGCACTTGAAGTCTTATCTAGAACATTAAGACAACCAAGGAGGACAAGTTGATAAAGTGGGAAGGGGGGAATTCAAAATATCTCAATTTGCAGATAGTATGATTGTATATTCAAGTGACCCTAAAGATGCCATCAAAAACTCCCTACAGCTGATAAACACTTTCAGCAATGTAGTAAGATACAAAATTAATACACAATGTCAGCAACCATCTTTATAAAATGATAAATGTACTGAGGAAGAACTTCAGAGAAAAAATAATACCATTTGCAAGTATCTCAAAGATATCTTGAGGTAATTCTAACCAAGCAAGTGAAAGATATGTATGATAAAAATACTAGTTATTGACGTAGTACATTGAAAGGCTATCAGTAGATGAAAAAATCTCTCTTATTTATGTATTAGCAGGAATAATACAGTAAAAACGGCCATCCTACTAAAAGCAATGTACAGAATCAACAAAATTCTAATTAATTCTAACACAATATTTCATAGAAATTGTAAGGACAATTATCACCTTCAAACAAACAAGCAAACCTCAGGATAGCTAATGCAGTCCTAAATAAAATAAGAACTGCTAAAGATATCACCATTCCTGACAGAATTATACTCTAAGATACAGAAAAAAAATCATAATATTGCCATAAAAGCAGCGCAATTAATCAATACAGTCAAGTTAACGACCATTTATGTAAGTCTACATGTTGGAGAAGGATCCTGTGGACTGAGTTTTCAGATGCTGACAGCACTGCCCTGAGATCTGGTTACCACCCTGTCACAGGCATTGTTATGAATGATGGATCATCTCCTGTACCTATCGGGAATGTTCCCCAATTATCCCTGATCGGTAAATAAGGATTCTGAAGCCCTTGACTGGGCAGAAGTGAGATAGGTGGGGCTTAGATGCCTGGGCTTGTAATCTTGGAGAAGAGGAAGGGGAGAAAGGAGCATCATGGGGCACAATGGACTATGTGCACATGGCCATGAGGATAGACGGAAGGATCAGAAGCAGCCCAGACAGGATGACACATCGGCAAATTATTTGGGATGTATAGCTTATAGACAACAAATGGCCTAGAAATTTAACATCCGCCCAGTTCCAGTGCTTTAAGGGTTATCAGAAGTCTAACAAGTTTCTTTCTTTTATTTGGAAAATAGTGGGTTAGGGAATAACTGACACCATATTAATACTCAGCATTGATCAATATTAGTAGAATAATCAATTCCACAACATCCACACATCTAGGGATACTTGATTGTTTTTCTAAAGATACCAGAGATACAACTGAAAATAAAGACAGTTTCATCAACAAACGGTACTGGTTAAAATGGATGGATGCAGGTTAAAAAATGCAAATATATCCATACATACGACATTGCAAAAACCTCAACTGAAATCTATTAAACAGCTAAGCATGAAATGAGGTACTGTGAATTTGATAGAAGAATAAGTGGAGGATAATATTGAATTCACTGGCAAAGGAATAGACTGCCAAGGGCCAGCCTTGGTTCCTGATAGATATTTTAAGATGCCAGGGACGGCAGGAGTTGCCCACAGTGAGGAACTTGGATTTGAACACCAGACATCCAGACTTAAGGCTTGCCACCTCTCCAACTAAACTATTTAACCCTCTTTAGTCAGGAACTGTCAGAGCCACTTAGCTAATGGCTTCTATTGCTTAATAGCAGGTTGTCTAGTTAGCTCAGAAAGCTGCTATGGCTGTTTCTTGCCTTGCACAACAGACAGAGGTTGTGAAAAGAAAAAAAAAAAAAACTCAGATCCTTTAAATTACATGTTGGCTGAAAAGGATCTCAGGGCTCACTGATTTCTTATAGCCCTCTAGAAAGAAAGCGATGAAAAACCACACATACACATTCATACAAGTGAAACAAGCAAGGGGTTTTGAGCATCAGACAGGAGAACCCTGCATGCAAAGGGGAGGCCAGGAGAAAGAGACTAGGAACTTAGTTGCAAAGGTCAAAGATACAGGTTTTTTTTGTTTTAATGACACGCCAGTCTCTGAATAGCTCTTTTAGACCTTTGCTGCACTGGTTCTGTCAATGTAGCCTTTTAATTCTTCGGAAAGGTTTTAAAACCAAATCACCTGTATTGGCAAGAAACTTTAAACTCGCCATTCTCAGAGACTTAATTGCCAAGGCAGAGGCTGGTATTACTCTAGAACAGGATTTACTCCAAAACAGCTAGCCCGGAGATGTGGTGCAAACAACATAATAGAGAAAGAGTATGTAGAGGCAGATACACGTTTGGCAGATAAAGCAAACAAACTTTTATAAACCTCATAGACACGCAACATACGTCCAATGACGAAACAGAAAGGAGCTCTTATGTACAGACAGTCAATATGATGTGCACACAGATAACCTATAGACCTCAAACGTCAGATGGACAGGTCTATTCTATTTACATATAGATACAAACACATATTTACAATTGGATGCATGGGGTATGTTCTAACAACTTTATTACTTTGAAGCCAGAATAAATAACTCTTAAAACAAGGTCCTCTATGTCCAAAGAATAATGGCCATAAAAGGAATTACCACTAAAAATCAGTACATGGAGGGAGTTACAATAGAATTATTAATTACTTGTCCTAACTACACATTAGTTATGTATGACTCCATTTTAAGTTCAGAACAATCATTTTTATGATATAGACTGACAAGGATTAAGGTAAATAGGATCCAAGGGGTTATAGCAAGATAATTATTTATGTCTTTCCCATTAAAACTGCTTCTAAATTAAACAGCTTTCGGTTATCTATGAGTAAAAGGCAATCATTTTTATTTGTCCTAGTTCTGAGACCTACTGACCTAAAGGGAAGTTTAACTTTAGTCAGTAAATTGGTCTTGGGCCCAACTTCTCCCTAGAGCAAATTATGTGCCTGCCACTGGAGGCTCACAGGCTTTTTATTGCCACTTTATACTTAACTTCTTCAAATTATTTGAGTCATGTCAGAAAATTCATGAAAGCATTAATTCATTGGAGAAGAAATTCATCTTCATAAGGGTCCTGTAGAATGGGTAAATACACAGACTGAGGAGCCTCGTACCATGCCAGATTTATGAGACACACAGAAGCACAAAACGGGGTGTCAGAATGAGGAATCAATTCTGGGCACGGTCTCTGAGATGCTCATATTTATTCCTCAGTATAGACCTTGCAAAATATTGGATTACCCTTCAGAAAGCTCACATACCTTTGACTTCCCGCTTCATATAGCCACTGACAACAGACCTTCTGTAAATTAATTAATTTATGTGAAATTAATCCTAGTGAAGGGATAATACTTAAAATACCTAAACAACAACAACAAGAAGAAAAAAAACAATCAAACAGAAACAGAAGATCAAGAGAACAAATAACCCAATTAAAACTGGAGTACATATTTAACAGAAAATTCTCAAAAAAGGAAGCTCAAGTGACTGAGAAGAAGTCATTATTCTATACATTAACTTACAAAACAAGCTTTTAAGTATTATTTACAATACAAGGCAAATTTTTGGATGATCATTTAAAATATAGTATTACATTGTTTTAATATCATACAATAAGAACCATTCTGTACAAAGGAAAAATGAGCTGATGGATTTTTTAAAGCACAAACACAACATTTGTCTTAAACTGGCAAAGAAAAGTCTATTGGAAAGCATGATACTATTCTTAATGCTTACTGTCTGATTCTATAAAAATATCTGACTAATCATTCAACTTTCTTCTGCTTTTGAAAAAAAATAAAAAGGAATTAGAAAAAGAGCATTAACTGGATTAAATTTGTAAACTAAGGACATTTAGCTAATGCCACAATTTAAAATTAATAAGGAACCAGGAATTCTTTTTTAATGAATACTAGGCAATTGAATTATGTAAAAATGAGGCAAAGTTTTATATTTTGTCAGTGTAAAAAATCCATCACAAAACTGAAATATAAAATTATTTTAATATAATATATAATACAAACTGTTTTTTAATTAAGTTTAGGAAATTTGTTTTTTCACTAATGATCCACACTGTACAAATAAATCCCCATCTTACATTTTATTAAAGTAATAGCTTTATATTACACAAATAAATTTCAAGTATGAGAAATGCATTGCTATAATAATCTTTTACCAAGCCCGCAGTTCTTGGTTTAGAACAAGCCAGTAACGATTTATCAAAGGAAAGCTGAAAGTGTCATGTATGGCGAAAGTTCTACGTATTAAAGAATTGCACAACAGGCTGCAGAGAAATGTGTCTAAAGGCAATACATAATTAAAAAGAACACTTATCTGGTTTTTGTTTGTTTGTTTGATTTCCTATAGGAAATCATGTCTCCAGGATTTCCCTCTTGCCATATAGATATTTACACCCATATTACAGTTTCTCAGAGTTCAGCCATTCTGTTTAGTGGCCACTTTCCAAGGCAGGGACTTGTGCATTAATACAGCATTGTAAACGCTCCAGAGAACTTTCCTAAGGAAAATTAGTACATGGAGAGGCAAGGCCTTTTCTCTTTTTCTGACCATGCGCGCCCCCTGTTGGTGCTGAACACCTCTGCAAGGAGGTTTGTGTCGGGGCTCACAGGCACTGCCCTCAATGTGTCTCTCTCCTCTACAGTAGTAAGTTGCAGTGTCCTCAACTCTCAGGCTGTTCATTTGAAAGTAGAGGATGTTTTGGGAATTCTCTCTGGAGATGGTGAACCGGTGCTCCACAAATAGGCTGTACTCTGTGGTGAAACTATCGGCTTGGTTTCTACTGGTAGCAACCCATTCCAGCCCCTTCCCGGGAGGCTGGCGCACCCAGTGCATGCAGGCATCATCAAAGCTGAATCCAGAGGCTGCGCAGGAGAGTCTCAGAGAACTCCCAGGCTTCACCAAGCCTCCCCCAGACTCCACCAGCTGCCTCTCACACGGGATACCTGCAAGAGCAGAGAATCTTGGTCAGGAAACTGTCACACACAGCCACTGGCCCTCTTACCTCTGGGCACTCACACACTCAGCATCTCTGTGTCCCACGAATTACCATTTAAAAGAGGCAAAAACCAGATCGAGTTGAGCCACACCTTCACGGTGAGAGGTCTGTGTGCGGTGCTGATCACTGAACGGGAAGACTGGGGAACTCAGGACTGAGCCCCTCTGCTGGAGCTACAGGGTCAGCCTGGACTGGCTTTCATGAGCAGAGCCTCTGCGTCCCAATTTGCATTCTTCCTGCTATATCGTCGGCTCTTGGGTTGAAGCAATAGAGGTTATTGTTACAGAAAGCATGGATGAAATGGATGATTTAGCAGCATCTGTGTTACAATATGTTTATTATGTGTATATGATAACACTTCACCATTTTATTTTGATATAGCCAGTTCACCTCCCTTGCCACCCTGATCTACAGAGTGAATCCAGGACAGCCAAAGCGCCACAGAGCTACACTGTCTGGAAAAAAAAATGGAAATGGAAAATCATAATAGTTCCTCAAAAGTTTATGTAAATGCATCTGCCTAGGTGCTCATACATTAAGGAATGGATAACAGAAATGTGATAAATACATGCTTTAGCAAAGTCTCAGGGAGATGACTTCTCAGTGGCAGAAACAGGAAGACCAAGACTATGCTCTAAGGCCAGAAATCAAAGGTGGAGAGGTGATGCTGTATTAGCTTTGGATGGGCTGTGGATTGTCTGTATCACCGTGCACAGCCTCCATTTGCCTCAACACATTCTCTGAATCAGTGGACAAGACTAATAGTACTTGCAGCAGAATGGTTAAGATGATGATAGTAATAATAATAATAATAATAATAATAATAATAATAATAATAATAATAACTCATGTGACTATTCTATTTCCCCTTTTGAGTGAGATTTAAGCATCCTCCTTTGTGTCTTCCTTGTTACTTATCTTCTTTGGGTCTATGAAATGTAGTATGTTTACGCAGTACTATGTGGCTAAGATCTGCTTAGAAGTGAGTATGTATCATGTGTGTCATTCTGGGTCTGGGTTACCTCACTCAGGATGATCTTTTCTAGTTCCATCCATTTGCCTGCAAATTTCACCATTTCCTTGTTTTTAATAGCTGGGTTATTTTGTTGTGTAAATGTACAACAATGTATCCATTCTTCAGCTGAGGGACATCTCAGTTGATTCCAGATCATGGCTATCATGATTAAAGCTTCTATGAACATAGTTGAGCAAATGTCCTGGTTACATGACGGAACAGCCTATGGGTATATACCCAAGAGTGGTATAGCTGGGTCTTGAAGTAGAGCTATTCCCGATTTTATGAAAAAGTACCAGATTGACTTCCAAAGAGATGAATAAAAATGTTCAAGAACTTTATAGAACACCAAATAGATTTTGCCAGAAATAAAAAAAAAATCCTCCCTCCACATAATAATCCAAACACCAAATGTACAGAAAAAAGAGAGAATATTAAAAGCTGCAAGGGATAAAAGGCCAAGTCACATATAAAGACAGACTTATCATAATTACACCTGTCTTCTCACCAGAGACTCTAAAATCCAGAAGGGCCTGGACTTCAGGCTCACAGACACCAAGAGACCACAAAAGTCAACCACAATTACTATACTCAGCAAAACTTTAAAGTGTCATAGAGGAATAAACAAGATATTCCACAACTAAAACAAATTTAAACAGTACCTATCCACAAATCCATCCTTACAGAAGATAGTAGAAGGAAAACATCAACCCAAGGAGGCTAACTGCGCCCAGGAAAAAAAAATGGAAATAAATAACCTCACATCAGCAAAACCAAAAGATGGGAAGCACACTCATACCACACACACACACACACACACACACACACACACACACACACACAACCACGACCAACATCAAAAAAAAAAAAAACAGGAATGAAGAACTAGTGGTCATGAATATTTCTAAAATCATTTGCCACACCTCGCCAATAAAAAGCACAGGCTAAGAGAATAGATGGGAAAACAGGACCCATAATTATGCTACATACAAAAAGCACACCTCAGCAATAAATGTAGATGTTACCTCAGAGTAAAGAGCTGGCAAAAAGTTTTCTAAGCAAACAGACACATGAAATGAGCTGGAATAGCCATTCTAGTATCTAATGTAATAGACTTTCAACCAAAATTAATCAAAAGACACGGAGGACACTTCATACTGACAAAAAAAAAATACAGCAAGATGACATCTCAATTCTGAACATTACTAAAGCTTAAGTCACACACTGACCCCACACATTAATAGCAGGAGACTTCAGCACTCCCCTCTCACCAATGGACAGGTCATCAAGACAGAAACTAAAGGAAGAAATAATGATACTAACGGATGTGATGAATCAAATGGCCCTAACAAATTTCTACACATCATTTCACCCAACACAAAAGAATAATATATACTCTTCTCAGCACCTAATGGAACATTCTCCAAAATTGACTACATAATTGGCTACAAAGCAAGTCTAAACATATAGAAAAAGATTGAAATAATCCCCTGTATCTGTCAGACCATCATGGTTTAAAGCTGGAACTCAACAACAGCAGAAACAACAGAAAACATACAAACTCATGGAAAATGAAGAACTCTAAACAAAGATCACTGTGTCAGGGGAGAAATAAAGAAATTAAAAACTTTCTAGAATTCAATGAAATTGAAGGCAAAACATATTCAAACATATGGGGCACAGCAAAGAGAAGTGGATGGCAGGAAATAAACTCAGGGCTGAAATCAATACCTTAGAAACAAAGAGAGCAATATAAAGAAGCAATGAAACCAGGAGTTGATTCTTGGAGAAAATTACTCCAAATTCTTAAAGAAACAGCTGTCCATCTAGACAATTATATATAGCAAAACTAAGTCAAAGTTTCAGGAAAAAGAATAACTTTCCAAAACAAAAATGGCTAAGGTGACATATGATTCTTCTCTAAAGAGAATATTGAAAAATGAAATGTTTAACCTGAAGAGAATAAACACACTCATTGTCACATGAAATTAGAGAACAATTCCAGAACAGTTAATATAAAGTTCTATGAAAAGACAACAAGCAATCAAATAGAGAACTTAGTATGCTTTTTCTAAAATAACACTTAGTATTGAGTTATTTCACAAAAAAAAAAAAAAACAAAAACATTCAGGGTAGCAGAATGTATTAGAAAATAGGACCATTTGTGTTTCTGCTCTGAGAGAAAACAATCAATGAAACCAGGAGCTGGTTCTTTGTAAAATCAACAAGATAGACAAAGCCTTAGCCAAAATAACTAAAAGGAAGAGAGACACTATCCCAGAAGTAAAAATCCACATATCTATGGGCACTTAATTTTTGACATGAAGCTAAAACTATACAATGGAAAAAAAATGATAGCATCTTCAATAAATGGTGCTTATCCAACTAGACATCTCCATGTAGAAAAATGCAAATAGATCCAGGAGTATCACCCTGTACAAAGAAGCAAGTCCAGGTGGATCAAGGACCTTGACTTAAAATCAGACACACTAAATCTATTAGGCAAGAAAGTGGGAAAGAACCTTGAACTCATTAGAACAGGAGACAACTTTCTGAACAGAACACCAACAGCACAGGCTCTAAGATCAACAATTAATAAATACGATCTCTTGAAATGGAGAAGATTTTGTAATGCAAAGAACACAGCCAACAGAACAAAATGACAGTCTACAGATTAGGAAAAGATCTTCACCAAGCCAACATCTGACACAGGTCAAATATCAAAAATGCATAAAGCACTCACAAAATTAAACACCAACAAACCAAATAATCCAATTTTAAAATGTGGTGCAGCAATTCCTATCCAGAAAGGCAAAGAGGCTAGACATCAGAAGAAGGAGAAAAGAGAGAACAAGTCAGGAGCCTGACACAGAGGACCTCTGAAAAGCTTTGCCCTGCAGACTATCAATGTAGATGCTGAGACTCATGGGCAACCTTTGGGCAGAGTGCAGGGAATCTTATGAAAGAAGTGGGAAACAGTAAGATCTGGAGAGGACAGGAACTCCACAAGGAGAGCAACAGAACCAAAAAATCTGAGCCCAGGGGTCTTTCCTGAGACTGCTATTTCAACCAAGGACTATGCATGGGGATAACCTAAGACCCCTGCACAGATGTATCCCATGGCAGTTCAGTATCCAAGTGGGTTCCATTGTAATAGGAACAGGGACTGTCTCTGACATGAACTGATTGGCCTGCTCTTTAATTATCTCCCCCTGAGGGGGAAGCAGCATTACCAGGCCATAGAAGAAGATAACGCAGCCACTCCTGATGAGACCTAATTGACTAGGATCAGAAGGAAGGAAAAGAAGTCCTCCCCTATCAGTGGACTTGGCGAGGGGCATGCATGCAGAGTTTGGAGGAAGGGAGGGATTGGGACAGGTGGAGGGAGGGAACCATGGGGGGGATACAAAGTGAATAAAGTGTAATTAATAAAGAAAAAAATAAATAAAATGTGGTTCAGACCTAAACAGAATTCTCAAAAGAGGACTTCCAAATGGCCCAAAAGCTCTAACAGAAATGCTCAGTGTTATTAATCATCAGAGAAATGCAAACAAAATGAATCTGAGATCCCATCTCTTACACCCATCAGAATGGCTGAGATCAAAAACTCAAGTGACAGCACATGCTGGTGAGGATGTGGAGAAAAGAGAACATTCTTCCATTGCTGGAGGGAATGCAAATTTGTACAATCATTTTGGAAATCAATCTAGCACTTTCTCAGAAAATTGTTACTAGCTTTACCTCAATACCCAGCCATAGCACTCCTGTCCATATACCCAAAGATACTCTATCAAACAAGTGTACTTTCTCATCTATGTTCATAGCAGCTTTATTCATAATAGGTAGAATCTGATCACAACCCAGATGTCCTTCAACTCAAGAATAAATAAAGAAACTGTGGTGCATTTACACAATGGAATACTACTCAAGTATTAAAAACAAAGAAATTATGAAGTTTTCAGCCAAATTCATTTAACCAGAAAAGGTCATTCTGAGTGAGGTAATGCAGACCAGAAAAACACACATGGCATGTACTCACTGATAAGGAGGTATTTGCCATAAAGTATAGGATAACCATCCTACAACTCACAGAGCTGAAGAAGATAAGGAACAAGGAGTGTCCAACGAGGGATGCGTGAGCCTCACTGAGGAGAAATAAAACAGACAGAGGTAGTGTTTGAAGAGAGGGAACAGGAAAGGAGAGGGAGTGCAGAGAGAGTGAGGGTGGGGAGTAGGGAAAGTTGGTTTGGGGTGGGATTAGGACAGAGAACATGCAGAGAAACAAAGAAACCTTTGCCTCAGGCATTTCTGAAACAGGCTGGAACTTTGAATTGTAGTCTTCTGGGAGGATATGGGGGGGATGTCTCTAGCAGAGACTTTTACTAGTGAGGGACATGGAGCCTGAAGAAGAGAGCCTCTAAGCAGACAAGACTCCTAGTAGAGAGAGGGGAGCAGCAATTCACCCACAAAATCTTTGATCCAGAACTTACCCTGCCTACAAGATGTGCTTGGATAAAGATAGAGCAGAGATAGAGGGAATGTCCAGGCAATGCCTGGCCCAATTTGAAGACCATCCATGGTAGAGAGCCAACACTATTAACAACATTCTTCTCTGCTTGCATACAGGAACCTAGCATAGGTGACCCCTGAGAGGCTCCACACAGCAGCACATCAAAACAGATGCTGAGACTCACAGCCAAACACTGTGTGGAGCACAAGGAGTCTTGTGGAAGAGTGGGAAGAATAGAGGACCTGGAGGGAACAGGAGCTCCACAGGAAGACCAACATAGCCAACCAGGGCCCAGAGATGGCCTGCAGAGACTGAAACACCAACCAAGGACCTTGTATGGACTGGACCTAGCCACCTATACATATTTAAACTGTGAACAGCTTGGTATTCATGTGGGTTCCTTCATAAGGGGAGCATGGGCTGTCTTGGAAACTAGTCTCTTGCATGCTTTTCTGTCACTTGCCTATGGTAGGGATGCCTTTGCCAGGCCAGTGTGGTAGAGGATGTGCTCAATCCTGATAGGACTTGACTTGCTGGGATGGGTAGGGGCAGGGAGGGGGTGCTTTTCTAATGGGGAGGAGAAGAGAAATACTGGAAAGAGAGGAAAGTGGGACCTGTAGGAGTGGATGGAGGGGGCTACAATTGGAATGTAAATTGAAAAAAAAAATGAGTGCATGCATGCTAAAGCCAAATTTCCTGCATCCATGTCTTTTGTGAAGGCAACATCCAGAGGATAAGAAGCAACCGAAGGGTGTGGCCCAGATGGAGAATAACCATTTCCACCTCCAAGGATGCAACCAATAAAACCCCACAGAGATGTTTCTTGCTTCATGAGATTCTAGTTAATTCAAGATGTAGTTTAGTTATGTTATGCCCTGTAATATAGCCATTGCAACATTATAAGGCATAATACCACTGAAAACCATATTCTCCCAAAGAAGAGATTTAAAAAGAGATAGATTTTATAACTCACGGTGAGATTATGTTATTCCCTAAAGGTACACAAAAAGTTCAAATTATAATTTCTACCTTGAATCTTTACCATGAAGTATTTAACATATACTTTGGGGAAAGTTTATAAGGCATCTATGAGTGGAGAGTATAACAAGTTTGCTCCAAAGCCTTCATATCAGAGAAAAATAAATTATTTGCTTTTTCTGTACATGAGAGAAGGAATAATCTAAGATTTGAAAGTAAAAAAAAAATTGGCCACTTTTCTTTGTGTTTGGGATTCCCTCATCTGACGTTCAGAACCCTGTTTGGAAATCTCTCCTCAATGTAGTGTAATGTATCTGGACACATCAAAATTTCATCTGCAGCAGGGATCAGACAAGTCCTTGCATCTAGGTCTTACAGCCTTTTGACAGATACCATTCCATTTCAACAGAGTGTCCCAATCTCTTCATAGTACCGAAGTGGAAGATTCCCCTGCCTTCTGATGAATGCCTTCTTTCCAGTTGGAGGAGACAGCAGGGGCTTTATGAAGTCACTAGTATTTCAAGATGAATTTTAAGTTAAAAGAAGTCTTGTCAAGGCTCCAACACAGAATTGTCTGAGGGTATTCATGCCTGCCAAAATGCATTCCTTCTATGCTTGCATCTATATGAAGCACGTGATATTCATTTCCACAAGGAGGGTATTTCTGATAGAGAATATGTAATATTAATGCTCTGAGCGAAAGAGAATTTTTGCTGAGTCAGTCCTTTGAGATTACCAAGTAGCACAGGTATCCATGCTGGTTGTTTATTCACCAACTGATATGAAACCAAATCCTCTACAGAGAAAGAGTGATCATGCAGAATCCAATGGACTAAGAGAGTTGAAGTTGTATCAGTGTAAGTCCATGTTCTGTAAAGGCTTGAGACTGTAGGGCATGGTACTGAGACTCAGAAAGAAGGAAATATGGAACCAGAAATACATACATAATCTCAGAACCTTCCTCAATACTCATGTACATACATTGAGTCCATAAACTAGTTCTGTGAAAAATAATATGGTCGTACTTTGACTAGCTTACAGGAATTAAATTTAGGCATCAGTACAGTATAATAAAAAAAAGTCTTACATTCTAAGAGACTGGAACGTCTTTTGGAACACATCCAAATTTAACATCACACTTAGATGTCACTTAAGGTGTAAGAATATGAAAGGAGTTTTTGTTTGCCCACATGTTTTTGATTTGGCTTTTACTTTTCACATTCATATGATAGTTTATTTCCTGCTATCTAGCAAAAGTTCCAGTCTCTAAGAATTCAGAGATATTTTTCATAATGCCACATCAGAGATTTCCCTTTTATTTATTTTTTTTTTTTATAAAAGAAGAAAGATATTAATGGATGTAGTCCCTGGCAAAGAACTAGTCAAGGAACAGGCACAGTGGTGCATTTCTGTAATCACAGCACTCTGGGAGGCAATGCAGACTAATCTCTGTGAGTTTGAGGCCAGGGTGGTCTACAAAGCAAGTCCAGGACAGCAAAGGCTACACAGGGAAACCCTGTCTTCAAGAACAAAACGAAGCAAAACAAAGAAAGGAAGAAACAAAAACTAGTGAATGTATGTTGTATTGTGGGCGATCCTAAATCAGCATCACTTTATTCCAAGTGGTCCCCTGGAAAGCTGACATAGGTACTATAGGTCTCTGAGGAGGAGGCAGACAAAGAGACACTCAGAATGACAGTTTCTCAGCAAAACTTTAGACTCATCTTCTCTGTGTTCTCAGTTCCCAGGCAGCTTCCTGCTCCTTCAGGTTTTGTGACACACTCAGGATGTGGTTGCAACACTGTGTCTTGCACAGTAATAGACCGCAGAGTCCTCAGATGTCAGGCTGCGGAGCTCCATGTAGGCTGTGCTGGAGGATGTGTCTGCAGTCAGTTTGGCCTTGTCCTGGAACTTCTGAGTGTATTTAGTACTACCATCTTCAGGATCAATCCTTCCAATCCACTCCAGCCCCTGTCCAGGCCTCTGCTTCACCCAGTGCATATAGTAATCAATGAAAGTGTATCCAGAAGCCTTGCAGGACAGCTTCACTGAGGCCCCTGGACTCCCCACCACAGCCCCAGACTGCTGCAGCTGGACCTGGGAGTGGACACCTGTGGAGAGAAAGGCAGAGTGGATGGCAGTGTCATCTCAGCCCCTGTCTTCACCTCAGGGTTGGAACTGGGGAGCCCCTTACCTGTAGATGCTGCCACCAGGAAGAGGATCCAGCTCCATCCCATGGTGAAGGCCAGAGTGTTCACTGACTGTGGGGAGGACACTGAGTACAAGTTGTTATAGGGTGGGAACAGCCCTGTATTTGCAACCATAGAAATTTGCATATTCATGAGCATGATATTGCTTGTATAAGGACTGAGTCAAACTGGAGAAGAAGGAGATACAGGACACCTGTGACTGGCAGCAGGATGCTGAGGTCCAAGTCCTAATCCTCTCTGAGGAAATGCATCCCACACCCCTTCCCTGAGCCCTGTGCAGATGCTGTGGATGCACATCAGGGCCTCAGCTCTCAACAGATTCCTCCGCCTGAGGCAGTTGCTCCACTTGTGACAGTATTATTGGACTGATACATTGTTGTTGGCTGTGTCGATGATGATAATGTCTAGAAATTTCTACACACTCCCAGCTTGTGGGGATTTCCAACCTTTCAGATACATGCTATAAAGACTGACCCTTCCAGCAGGTTCAATACAAAGAACGACAAAAGGGGGGAAACGCACATCAATATTTACTGCAGCACTCTCTACAATTATTCTACATAATTCTACAAACTGAATTATGACAATAAACTTCTTGTCTGTCAAAAGGTAATTTCATCAAGAAGACATGATTATATAAAATACAGCAGAAACAAGCTACAGAAAGGAAATTACGTCACTCTTACAAAATCTATAAAACTGGAAGTAACTTTATTAATTAAGATCTTAGTAGACACACAGACTTATGAGTCTCTCATTAGTACTTCTTAGATCTTTCCCGGTTATACATATATGTATGCAAATATATAATGAAATAAAATGAAATTGTGTAGCAGAATAAAGGGAAAATACGAGTGGCAAGAAAAAGGATAGGGATTGTAGAGGAAACATGCATAGAGCACAATATACACAGTAATGAAAACTCTAAACATATGTAAAAGGAGTTATTTTCTTTTCTCATAGTGATTTTGTTTGATTTTGAAAGTTGTATCTATGTATGAGATATACTACTATCTTATCTCCTCACTATCCCCCTTTAGCTCCTCTTGAGACGTCCTGACCTCTTTTGTTTCATTAAGTAGTAGCATAGTAGTCCAGTCAGTGTTGTCTATGTACATGTTGGGAATCACTAGCACATAGGGAACCTACAGAAATCTTCCAAAGTGAAAGGATTATATCTTTATTACAGGTCACCAAATGCCAATAGACCTTCAGCTTGGTGTGGGCCCTCAAGAGCTTCTCCCAATCCTAGTTGTGATACATTTCTCTAAGTTGTATTGTTACATGTTGTTAGCAGTGGGAGTTGGACATGCATGCACCAAGGGGGAAATGTCAGCCTCAGAGGACAACTTGTGAAGTTCAGGTCTCTCCTTCTACCCTGTGGATCCAAGGATCAAATATAAATGCTCAAGCTTGCTAGTAGATACATTTACCTGCTCAGCTAATTCACAGGCTTCCATGCTGTGACTTTGAATGGCTTGATTTGCTCAGGTCCTGTTCAGGTAACTGCATCTTCTGTGAGTTCCTGTGCACAATGGCCATGCCAGCTCCTCAGACAGCGTTCCATGTCTATCCAGCCCACATTCTGTGTTATACATTCTCTCCAGTCCCTCTTTGAGATGGTGCTGGGTGTTGTGGGGAAGATTACATAAAATCACATCTGAGGCTGAGTACTCTGTCAACTGTTCTCAGAACTTTGACCGCTCGTGAATCATTACACAGCACACACCATTAGCAATATGATTAAAGTCTGCAAGGCTTACATCATCTTTACCATGAGATTCTGAATAAGTTTACCCGGGATGAAGTACTTCCTATGGAATAGGCAGCATATGCACATAGAAAGCAGTTGGTCAGTATGTAACAGCCAGGCACTGCTGGGTACACAGAAGGCAGAATCAAATTTCAGGCACTGTGAAAGATCCCTGGGGCCTTTCCTTTCCCTGAAGGCTGCCCAGAACCTTCCTGTAGCAGGAAACCTAGCCAGCAGGGAGAATTTTATGTTAAGTTCAATGATGATTCTCCATGACCTGCAGCAAAAGTCCTTAGCGAACAGTAAAATGAAGATCAAAAAGATAATGTTTAATTTTACCTCATGATGAGTGGTTAAAGTCTGCCACTAAAGTCCTTAGGTAACAGTGAAGTAGAATTAAAAACTTACTTGAGGTGAAAAGACTATAAAAAAAATGAAAACAAAAGCATGCATGGACAGCAGAAAAGTGGAGTACTTTCTGGCAGGTTGAAGTAAGTATAAACTACCTTGTAGTGACTTTGGAGACCAGTTTGGAGATTTCTCCAAAATCGAATGTAACTGTGCTAAAGCTCCCAAGAGTGTACTCACATGACTTTACATCCCATTAGAGAGAAACTTGCACATTCGTGTTTACTGATGCTCAATTCACAGCAGAAAAAGAATGGAATCATCCTAGATTTCCAACAATGAACAAAGGGATAATGATAATGTGCGACATAAAGAGAATCAGGTTTTATTCGGTGGTAAAACACTCATTATGAAGTCTATAGATAAGTGGATGGAAGTGGAAAAATACTCATAGTGCGGCAACCCGGGTCACAAAGACAATTCTTCAGGCCCTCAGTCAGATGTAGACCCAGATTTGAACATGTGGTATTGTGTGTTTAATTTAATTTGTAGAAGCTAGGAGACTAGGAATGGGCCCTTACTGTCTGAGAAATTAAGGGAGACATCATAGTAAAATGTACATAAAATGAAAGCAGATGGGCAGATACTGGAGACCTAAAGATTCAAGCATGAAGTGGTATTAGAAAGAGGAGAAATGAAGTGTTGGTGTAGATTAAATCAAAATTCAGAAATGTAATGAAGCAATATTGAAATAGAGGATCCTGAAACATATCATAAACCTTTAGAGGATATAGAATGGCTGTGTAATGAGAAACCCAATCCGGGATATTGGGAGTAAAGCAAAGCAGACTATGGGAGATCAAAAACATAAATTACAATTTTATTTCTATGATGAAAATATCAGTAAATAATGAACAGTTCACAGTTGCCTGGTTTTATTTATATTTGGATTTTTCTTTGTGCTGATGGAATAATTTTATGTTCAGGTTATGGTATAGTTCTATGGATCTGGTGAGAGAGCATTTTTTTTTCAAAAATAATAATAAAGAAAAGTATATAAAAACTGGTAATAAATAAGATGAGGCTAGTGGTTTAGTTATTAATATTGTCTCAGTGTCTGGTTATGATCATTCTGTGTGGTTATGTGAAATATATGACTGCAGAAAGCTGAGTATAAAACACGTGGTGACTTAATGTTGTATTGAACTTGTGAAACTTTGATCAGAGGTATCCGGATGGGTGGGCAGTACTGCTCCCAGAAGACACGAGGTATTAATTGAACACCTCTGTGCCAGTCATATAATAATTCCCTTTGCATTAAAGGTCACAGAGGCCCTACAACTGCTGAGTATGAGGAGTTACCATTCCTCCTAGTTGCCTACAGGAACTCAATACTTAGATCTTGTTTCTGAGAAAGAATTGGAAAAAAAAATTAATAGACTGTAAAAGCAGAAGAGACAGATGACTTCAAGGAACAGGGTTTTCCAGACACAGAAGGGCTGATGCACAGGTAACTCACAGAGCCTGAAGCAAGTCCAGCCAGGTGAGGGCACCGTGCGCAGTGAGGGACATCAGCTGTCACCCTTCAACAAGAAGTCCCTACCACGTCCCTAACACTGACACTCACTTACAAAGGATAAATTGTTTTTCTCTGAGGAAGCCTCTTTGGGTATTTCAACCATACTTAAGGCTGGACACAAGTCCAGCAGTAGATGGCCTGTGCAAAATGAATTCAACGCTACTATTGTAGATATTTTACTTTTGTACCTTTATTGGTCTTTTACCTATATATCATAGTTCCACAGTTGAGTGTTTTCATGGGTTATGTATTTATATGTTTCTTGTTTTTATTTCTTAGTTTTTATTAATGCCTACTATTTTAAGCTTCTCTTTTTTGTCTACTTGTTTGCTTTCTACAGAGAGAAGAAAATGTGTTTATTTGATTGGGTTGGAAAGTAGGAATGCTCTGAGAGAAGTTGGGGGGAGGGAATTCAGTGATCTAAATAATATATGATCGTTAAAGTTTTATAAAGGTAAAATAACTGAATAAATAAACAAGAGAATACAAATCCATTATGAAGAGCTTAACAACATATCTTCACTGTATTTGGCCTGGGAAGATCACAACTCAATCACATCAGGAGCAGGTCAGCTAATCTCACTCAGAAGGGAAGACAGAATAGACAGAAGTAGTGGCTGAAGAGAGGGAACAAGGGAGGAGAGGGGATGTAGAGAGCTAAGAGAGTGGAGATCAGACCTGTAAGTGCGAGGGAAAAAGGACAGACCACCATTAGTGAAAAGAGAAACTGAGGGTGGAGTACCTCTAGACCTAACTCAGGGTAAGCTCCTGGGAGGATATGAGGGGAATTCAAGCAGAGACTCCTAGTAGCAGATGACTTAAAGGCTGAAGGAGACAACCTCTAAATAGACTAGGCTCCTAGTAGATGGAGGGGAACACCAACCCACCCACAAATACCTCAAACCCAAATTCATCCTGCATTCAAGATGTGTAGGGGAAAAGTTAGAGCAGTTAGAGCAGATATTGAGGGAATACCCAACCAAAGCCTGACCAATCCAAGTACCCGCATCGAGGGAGAGTGCTAACCTCTGACACTAGGAATGAAACTCTGCTAAGTTTTCAGAAGAAGCTTGTCAAAGATGCCTTCTGAGTGACTCTATCCAGCAGTACCTCAAAGCAAATGCTGAAACTCACAGCCAAACATTTGGCCACGAGTATTGAGTCTTATGGAAAAGTGGGAGGAAAGAGAAAATGAACTGGAAGTGAGAGGAGTTCCAGAAAACCAACAGAGCCAACCAACTAGGCCACAGAGGTGCTTGCTGAGACTGAAGAATCAACCAAGGTCCATGCAGGAAGTGTACCTAGGCCCCCTGCTAAGTTGTAGCAGATGGGGAGCTTAGGCTTCATGTGGGTCCTCTAGTAAAAAAAAGAGGCGGCTGCTTTGGACATGGACTCACTAGTTTTTTGATCACTTTCCCCTGGTGGGACTGCCTTTCAGGCCACAGGGAAAGAGGAAATGCTCAGTCTTGATGCAACTTGATGAACTAGGGTGAACGGGAAAGGATGCTCCCCTTTCCTGAGGAAAATGCATGGGTAGAAGGTGGAGGATGGGAGATAGGAAAGGTGGGACTAGGAGGGGAGGAAGGATGGGGCTACAACCAGGATGTAAAGTGAATGAAAAACGAATAAATTCAAAAGAGGAAGAGAGACAGAGACAGAGAGAGAACCAGGGAGACTGGGGAGTTCCACACTTCACCTCATGTCTCTACATGGGATTATTGGCTCCATTGTGCCCCCTGCTGGTCATGAGCTCTTTGCCGGTTGACTTGTCATGGATTACACTGAAGTGGCACTGTCTGGCTTAAACTGTAACATATCCCTGCAAATTCAGTGTTCACAGTGTTTAGTTGCACAGTTAAATTGCTAACAATTAAGCTGGAGAGGCTGGCTGGATATTTCAGAAGTTGAATTTAAATTCTATGCTTATTTTATCATCAATATCCAAGCTCTTTGTTGGTATCAACTGGATCCGTCTCTTACATTGCTCATTGTTAGTAAGATAATAACAGAGAGCAGGGTCTCTGGTGCCTTCATCAGACTGTTCCTGTGGAGAAGTGCATGAGGTCAGAGAACTACAATGAGCATTATGAGCAGATGCCCTCTCTCTCCCTAGGTATCTGTGTATGAATTCCTGAGACAGTCATATACAAAAGTCAACAGAAAGTGGAGGAGCCACTGTGGTACCCACAGATTAGTCAACAACTCCAGAAAAATACATTCACGTTGAGAAGGAACTAGAAATCAAGGTAATGTATACCATGACTCATTTCTCCCTAGTACTGTGTTTGCATACATTTAAAGAAAAGAGGCAAGAGAGGAGATCGCTTTAAAAAGCATTCTCATGGGTGGAGTTTACACAACTTTATCTCTCTCTGTCTGCCTTTTCAAGTCCAGGGTCCTCTTATTCTTAGAAAGAACATGTGATTAAAGCTGATTAGGAGCTAAACATTTTCACTGGTGACGGATATTTTGCGATGTGGTCACAGGAATGAAAGGAACCAACAGAATTTTGTGTGTATATCTGGTTATATGTGTGAAGTGTAGCTACACATTTTAAGAGAAAACATGTATGATATGGAAATTCAGACTCTTAATATGGTTGCTCCAACGTCAGGATCCCAAATCAGATGCATCTAATATTGCAGGAGAAAGGAAGCTGGGAGCATGTGGATGCATGCCTTCTTTTGTATCACTGGTGAGAACTGATATGATGTCCAGTGGACTGTCAGTATACAAGGAATCACCCTCAGGGAAACATCATCTTCTCATTATAGACATTTTTTCCCTTTAATTTAGGTGCCGAAGGTATTTATCTTGGCTTTCGGTTTTGTTGTTCTGCTAGGAAGTGTGTATAATTGTACATGTCATACTCCAGTATTGGGGTGGGGGGGTGTGCTATGGCTAGCATGGGTGGCAGCGTGCAGGGCTTTTGTCTGATGAAGCAGTGAGGATTTACAAAGACATTTCCTCTCATCATAAAATGTATTGTTCCAAAAAGTACAGACTCGGTGAGAGTATAACAGAATGACCCGGGATTTTCCTCCTGGGTAAGCTAATGTGAGGATCACAACACATGTGCTGAGCTAGTGTAGTATGTGTGGAACTGTGCAAGAGTTTTCGTGAGGACATGTAGATATATTGATTTCCAGTGTTCCCCCATTCCACGTTTACTCTATGGGTCATTCTGCCAGGGCCCTGTTTCATTGATCGAAATGTGCCAGAGTCCCTCCTGTAACTGAGCCATATTTGATGTTTCTGAATACCACTCAAGGGTCTTGGAACCACTTACACTATTCCATAGCCCTTCTACATGAGGGACTGTATCTAGAATGCGGCTCAGATCTCCTCACTGGTGCATTACAGATTGATATACCATGGTTTCCTTAACGGTCAGATATCTCGGCTGCAGAAAAAAGAATTGGCTATATCTCTGGAGATCTCCAGCACAGCAAACGTTATAGACAACATCTGCAGCTCCGTCCTCTTGGAGACTATCATGACTCAGCTGTAGGGATCACTAAACAGGCTTCAGCAGAGCACCGAGGATGACTGTGACACCCAAGTCTTTCAAAGACCGAAGGAGGTCGTCACGGCTCCCTGTGGCCAGGGTTCTGCAGCAGCCTTGCAATTACAGGGCAGGATATTGTGTCTAGAGAAGACTGTTAGTGTGGAATCAATTATAGGTGGTTGATTTCTGAACCTACCCTCATTCAACAGCACTGTAGTTCTTCTTCTAGGAATTAGATGTTGATTTCTACCTAGGAAATTGGCCCAATTATGGCAGACACCTGTACTGACATTAACAGCAACATGGGGATATAGGGAACATGAACATGTCCCTAATTTAATACCTTTGTGCTCTTTGACTCTTGTGTGCAAGGGGATTAGGAGTTTCGCTGTGCAATGACAATTAATTCTTGGTCCTTTTGTTTTTCCTCAATAATTACCACAAGCTTTGAATGATTCTTCAGGTTACTCTTTAAATCCGTTCAGCCCCGAGGCAGCTTCTTAGCCCTGGCACACCTCAGATGTGGGCTGTGACACTGCCTTGCACAGTAATAGACTCCAGAGTCCTCAGATGTCAGGCTGCTGAGCTCCATGAAGTCTGTGTTGGACATGGTGTCTGCATCTGATATGGCTCTGTCCTCCAATTTCTTTCCATAGTTTGTTCTGCTCATGTTTGGGAGTGGGTTTCCAAAGAATTCAAGCCCATGTTCAGGCTTCTGCATCACCCAACTCATATAGGAAATGGGGAAGCTCTCTGAGACAACATCCTTGCAGGACACACTTACTGAAGCTCTTGGACTCCTCAGTTCAGGCCCAGACTGCAGATGAACCTGTGAATATGGAAAAGATGCCATTGTCAGTTCAGTCCCCATCTCCCCATAAGACTTGGTCTCAGGAATGCACTTGGCTGTAGCTGCTGCCACAGGCACAGGATGATCAGCTCCAGTGCATGCTGAGAACCTGTGGCTCAGGGATCAGTTACAGGAGGCTGCTCATGTGGTGCTGTGGGGCATGTGGACATTCTTGTATTTACTACCATAGAACTCTAACATATTCGTGAGGTAGCATACTTCTTAGATCAAGACCTGATCCAGATTGAGACAGAGCAGGTGGTAGATTTTCTGGGTACCTTCCATGGGTAGGGAGGACAGGGTATCTGCGAGAGACCAGAGAAGGACTGTGTTAAGAATACATTGTATACATTTTTTTTTAATTTTCAATAAAATTAAGAGTACCAGGCATGTATTCCCTTCTGTCTCATGACAAATTCATTAAAAAAAAAAAACCTGTTGTTTTCCCAGAAAAATTTTGGGGAAGCAAACACTAAGCTTGCATGTGTGGTAACTATTAACCTATTAACCTAGTCTAAAGACTATGGCTGGGAAGTAATAGGACCTAGGTTAGAATGTACTGCTGAGACCTTCTATGGATGCATAGCAAAATGGAGATAAAATCAAACTTCCTTATAAACATTTATGTTTTTACTAACAGTCCTGCTCTCAGCATAGGTCAGAGAAACTTCTTCCTTCTCCTTCCATTCCTCTGTTCCTCCACCTCCTTTTTTCTTTTCTTCCCTTCCTTTCTTTCTTTTTTGCCTTCCTTCCTCTCTTTCTTTCTTTCTTTCTTTCTTTCTTCCTTCCTCTCTTTCTTTCTTTCTTTCTTTCTTTTTCTCTCTCTCTCTTTCTTTCTTTCTTTCTTTCTTTCTTTCTTTCTTTCTTTCTTTCTTTCTTTCTTTCTTTCTTTCGCATGATGGTAAGTGCAGACATCCAACCAAGGTGTAAAGGTGTTGGAAACAGGTGACTCTGTTGAGTATTGAATACTAGATGATACATTGGTAGCACCTCCTCTAAGGGTTGGTGACGATCATGGAAAATGAGGTGGAAAGATTCTAAGAGCCAGAGTATGGAGAGGAGTGTTATGAAACGTCATCTTTTGGAAATGAAAGGTCCATCACATCCATGAACATTGAGAAGCTGTGGTTACCTGCACCTAAGAAAGTTGTGAGAACAGGAAGGGCAATGGCTGAGCATGAGAAGGGATCAACCAGAGCAGTAGTTGAAGGAAAGAGTGTGATCAGAGGTGAATGTGGTCACAATACCTCTCACAAGTAGAATTGTTACAATTAAACTAGGAGACGTTTCCTCTCACTGTGCTCTGTTTCTTTGTTCTGGTGAACATTTCCTTTGATGCACACACGTGGACTCCTTGACGTGCTATCTGTATTTAGCATCATGTGAGATGATGTTTTATGTTATTACCACAAAAATATATTTTTGTAATACATTTGTTTGTACAAATGGTACTTGCTTTTTGTCTTGCAGCTACTTTTAAAGGAAGTGTCTATATAAAAACTAGCACAGGTCTATGGAGAGGTAAGGGTGTTTGTTTGGAAATCGCTGTGATTCCAACAACCATTAAATACAATGAGGCTTTAGACTTCCGGTGTTAAACAAAACCATGTGCAGGACACATCAAGTAGAGGGGAGATTCACATGTCTCGTCTCCAAGTAAATAATGTCATTTCTGTCTTTTCATGTCACAAAGGAATTGACAATGGACACATACAGGTAAGTCAATTACAAATGCACATGCTGCAGCACTGTCTCTGTTCTCCCTGTGAACTCTGCGCCCCCTGCTGGCTCTGAGCGTGCCTGAAGAAAGGTTTAGATGGATTCACACTTAGGTCTCTCCCTGTGTCCTGTACAGTTATAATCGGTGGTGTCTTCATCTCTTAATATGTTCATTTGTGGGTAGACACTACTATTAGAATGATCTCTTGAAGGAGCAAATCGGCCTTTCATACCCACCGCATAGTGTGTTTCATAATTAATAGCTTTGTCTGTAATTTGGGCCATACATTCCAGCCCCTTCCCTGGAGCCTGGCAGGCACAGCTCATCCTTGAAGCTGAATCCAGAGCCTTCACAGGAGAGTTTTAGGAATCTTCCGTGTTGCTCCATGCTGCTTCCTGACTGCATTGGCCACACATCAATCTGGACACCTGGAAACACAGAGAATCTTCTCAGTTAAATGTCCCAAATGTCTCTCTCACTCAAATCCACTCACACACTCATTTCTTACTATGTGTGACTTATCTTTTAAAGGAAAAACGAGGAGCACCAAGCTAAGTCTCAACTCCATGTTCTGTGTTCAGTTTTGATCACAGCATAGGAAGTTCCTTGTGTCGAAAGGTGGGTGCCTCTGTCAGAACTATAGGGTCAGGGTTGATTTTCATGAGCAGAGAAAACATTATTTGCATATCTCCCTGCTATATCATGACCTCAAGGCATGGGGCGTTAGAACAGACAATATTTTTGTTGTCTAAGATGAAATAAGAACTAAAGTCCCTTAATCCCTTAGAGACATAATTCAGTTTTTTTGCATGTTTGAACCCTGAGTTCATTCCCAGCTCTGGATAGGTAGGAAACACATAGGGGCAGGAGATTCATATGTTTGGTTTATGATTAGGCTATATGAAACCTTGTCTCAAAAGGGAAAAAGAAAGATGAAAGAAAAAGAAATGTTACCTAGTAAGAATTTATAGTTATAAATAATACAACTTTGGAGACATACTTGATTGTGGTTTGTACATGTAAACTCCTCTGCTGTCTTAGTAGATATTATCAAATACATTTGTACGTATTTAAGACATAAAACTGTTTATTAATTACACTTTATTCACTTTGAAACCCCCCTGTGGTTCTCTCCCTCCTCCCGTCCTATTCCTTCCCTTCCTCCACCCTCTGCATGCATGCCCCTCTCCAAGTCCACTGATAGGGGAGGACTTCTTTTCCTTCCTTCTGATCCTAGTCAATTGGTCTCATCAGGAGTGGTCTTCTTCTGTGGCCTGGTAATGCTGCTTCCCCCTCAGGGAGAGATAATTAAAGAGCAGGCCAATCAGTTCATGTCAGAGACAGTCCCTGTTCCTATTACAATGGAACCCACTTGGATACTGAACTGCCATGGGCTACATCTGTGCAGGTGTCTTAGGTTATCTATATGCATAGTTCTTGGTTGGAATAGCAGTCTCAGGAAAGACCCTGTGCTCATATTTTTTGGTTCTGTTGCTCTCCTTGTGGAGTTCCTGTCCTCTCCAGATCTTACTGTTTCCCACTTCTTTCCTAAGATTCCCTGCACTCTGCCCAAAGGTAGCCCATAAGTCTCAGCATCTACATTGATAGTCTGCAGGGCAGAGCTTTTCAGAGGTCCTCTGTGTCAGGCTCCTGACTTATTCCCTCTTTTCTCCTTCTTCTGATATCTAGCCTCTTTGCCTTTCTGGATAGGAATTGAGCATTTTAGGAAGAGTCCTCCCTCTTGATTAGTTCCTTTAGGTGTACAGTTTTTAGTAGGTTTATCCTATATTATATGTCTATATGAGTGAGTATATACCGTGTGCATATTTCTGCTTCTGGGATAGCTCACTCAGGATGATCTTTTCCAGATCCCACCATTTACCTGCAAATTTCATGATTTCCTTGTTTTTTTTTTTTTATTGCTGAGTAATATTCCATTGTGTATATATACCACAATTAAAAAAGAAAAAAGAAAAGAAAAGGAAAAAGAATTATGGCATCACCCGATCTTTTGGTTCCAGAGGAGAGAATTTGTCAAGGAAGAGCTGGTTTCATCTAACCAAATACTTATTAATCTGCAACAAGGTAGCCAGGTCTACAAATTTCCTCAAAGTGATATTAAAATATATTTACGGAGAGAGCAAGGTGGTATTTCTACACAGATGAATATGTAAATCTCTGAGTTTGTGAGCATCTGTGGTGGAGAATAAGAATGAGACTGTGGATACAGAGCCATGAATTAATTAAACATTTCAAAGGAAAAAAAGAATTGTAATAATCTTCATTATTTTGTGACCTCCCTTATCATTAGACTAGGGGAGGGACATAGGCCCAGAGAGAGGGAGGGTCGGATTGGGAGTGGTTAGGGGAGGGGGGCTACAGCTCTGATACAAAGTGTATAAACTGTAATTAATACAATTAAAATTAAAAATTAAAAAAAGACATAAAAACTGAAATATGATAATTTCAGGGGATGTTGTAAAAGATGCAGTGAATAGTCAATCCTACATTGAATTAAGGATGAACATAAGGCTGAGGCCATAGCTCAGTATTATGGTATAACATGCATAAACTCAAATTTGACTCTCAAGAATATAAAACAAATTCATCACAAAATATAGGTACTATCTGAGATCACTAATTATTCAGCAACGAGAACAGATTGAAGACCTGTGTTTTCCACTTAGCTTCTCCAGAGCAGACATCTCCCGTGCACCATGCAGTCTAAACTCTCCCCAACACGAAGACAGTGTCATCACTTCTGTGCTCTCCCTAAGGTACCATGTAGGACTGCCTTTTCCCTGCCATGTCCTGCTCTCCAGATCCTCAAGGACTTGCTTTTTTCCACCAACAGCCAGGCCTGCGTTTTCTCACAGAAAAGACCCACCTGACTATTTAGAGACTTGCCTTTCCTGCACAACCAGCTAGTCCAGCTTCTTCCTATCCCACAGTCTGCTCACTTCCTGTGATGACCTCCCTGTCCTACATACATTGTGTTGTCTTTGCTCTCTCACACACCTTCGATAAGGAGGGATAATAATGACGTACGAGAATTAATTCCAGTAGGAAAAGAAATATCCTAGCAAAAAGAGAAACATTCCAAACAGCTTTTTCTTTCTTTCTTTCTTTTTGCTTGATTTATTTTTATTTTTCATTTTTTTTATATTTCATTTTTCATTTTTATTAGATACATTTTATTAACTCTGTTTCCCAGCTGTATCCTCCTCCCTCATTCCCTCCCAACCCCTCCCTCCCTCATCTCCTCCCTGCCCCTTTCCAAGTCCACTCATTGGGGAGGACCTCCTCCCTTTTCATCTGACCCTGTTTTATCAGGTATCTTCAGGATTGGCTACAAAGTCCTCCTCTGTGGCCTAGCAGGACTGCTCCTCCCTTGGAGGGGTTAGGAGGTAAAAGAGCCTGCCATTGAGTTCCTGTCAGAAATAATCCCTGTTCTGCTTACTATGGGAAACCAATTGGTTACTGAGCTACCACAGGCTTAATCCGAGCAGAGGTTCTAGGCTATATCCATGCATAGTCCTTGATGGAGAGTCACCCATGTGTCCAGATATATTTGCTCCTTGTGGAGCTCCTATCCTTTCCACATCATACTAACACCCGCTTCTTTCATATGATTCCCTGCACTCTGCCGAAAGTTTGGTTATGAGTCTTAGTATCAGCTTTGATACACTGCTAGGTAGAGTCTTTCAGAGGCCCTCTGTGGTAGGCTCTTGTCTTGTTACTTGTTTTCTCCTACATCCAACGCACATACCATTTGTCTTTCTAAGTGAGGATTGATGATCCTACCCTGGGTCCTCTTTCTTGTTTATCTTCTTTAGGTGTATACATTTCATTATGTTTGTCATATCTTAGAGGACTATACAAGTGTGTCTTTCTCCTTCTGGGATACCTCACTCAGAATGATCTTTTCTAGATCCCACCATTTGCCTGAAAATTTCATGATTTCTTCTTTTTTGATTGCTGAGTAGTATTCCATTATGTAAAAATAGCACAATTTCTGTATCCATTCCTCCATTGAGGGGCATTTTTGTTGTTTCCAGGTTCTGGCTATTACAAATAAAGCTGCTACAAACATGGTTGAGCAAATGTCCTTATTGTGTACTTGAGCAAATTTTCGGGATATGCCTAGTGGTATAGGCTGAATCTTGAGTGGTATAGCTGGATCTTGAGAAAGCGCTATTCCTGATTGTCTGAGAAACCACCAGATTGACTTCCAACGTGGTTGTACCAGTTTACATTCCCACCAGAAATCGAGGAGGGTTATCCTTTCTCTACAACCTCTCCAGAATATGTTGTCACTTGAGTTATTTATCTTAGCCATTCTGATGGGTGTAAGGTGAAATCTCAGGGTCGGTTTGATTTGCATCTCTGATGGCTAAGGAGGTTGAGCATCTCTTTAAGTGTTTCTCTGCCATTCTATATTCCTCTAAAGAGAATTATCTGTTTAGCTCTGTGCCCCATTTTTTAATTGGATTACTCGATTTGTTGCTTTTTAACATCTTTTGTTCTTTATATATGCTGGATATCAGCCCTCTGTCAGACATAGGGTTGGTTAAGATTCTTTTCCAGTTGGTAGGCAGTCATTTTGTTCTGACGAGTGTCTTTTGCTTTACAGAAGCTTTTCAGTTTCATAAGGTCCATTTATTGATTGTTGCTCTTAGAGTCTGTGCTGTTGGTGTTCTGTTCTTGAAGTTGTCTCCTGTGCCAATGAGTTCTAAGCTCTCCCCCACCTTTCTTCTAACCGATTTAGAGTATCTGGTTTTATGTCGAGGTCTTTGATCCACTTGGACTTTAGTTTTGTGCAGGGTGAAAAAATGGATCTATTTGCATGTAGACATGAAAATAGACATCCAGTTGGACCAGCACCATTAACTGAAAATGCGATCTTTTTTCCATTGAATGGTTTTGGCTTCTTTGTCAAAATTCAAGTATTAATAGGTGTGTGGGTTTATTCCTGGGTCTGCTGTTCAGTTCTATTTATCCTCCTTTCTGTTTCTATGCCAACACCACACAGTTTTTATTACTATTGCTCTGTAGTACAGCTTGAGATCAGGGACGGAGATACCTCCAGCTGATCTGTTGTTTTACAGTTTCGTTTTGGAGATTCTGGGTTTTTTGTTTCTCCATATGAAGCTAAGAATCTCTTTTTGAAGGTCTGCAAAGAACTGAGTTGGTATTTTGATGGGAATTGCATTGAATCTGTAGATTGCTCTTAGCAGGATGGCCGTTTTCATAATGTTAATCCTACCAATCCATGAGAATGGGAGACCTTTCCATCTTCTGAGATCTTCTTCAATTTCTTTCTTCAGAGACTTAAAGGTTTTTTTTTTTTTTTGTTTTGTTTTTGTTTTTGTTTTTCAAACAGGTCTTTCACTTACTTGGTTAGAGTTACCCCAAGGTATTTTATGTTATTAGTGGCTATTGTGAAGGGTGTTGTTTCCCTGATTTCTTTCTTGGCCCTTTTGTCTTTGGTATACAGGAGAGCTTTTGATTTTGGGAGATGATTTTGTATCCTGCCACTTTGATGAAGGTGTTTATCAGTTGAAGGAGTTCTCTGGTTGAATTTTTGGAGTTGCTCATGTATACTATCATATCATCTGCGAATAGTAACACTTGAACTCTTCCTTTCCAATTTGTATCCCCTTGATCTCCTTTAGTTGTCTTATTGCTTTAGCTAGGACTTCAAGTACTCTGTTGAAGAGACATGGAGAGAGTGGGCAGCCTTGTCTTGTCCCTGATTTCAGTGGGATTGAGTTAAGTTTCTCTCCATTAAGTTTGATGTTGGCTATAGGCTTGCTGTATATTGCCTTTACTATGTTTAGATATGTGCCTTGTATCCCTGATCTCTCCAATACTTTAAACATGAGTGGGTGTTGGACTTTGTCAAATGCTTTTTCGGCATCTAAGTAGATGATCATGTGGTTTTTCTCCTTCAGTTTGTTTATGTGGTGGAATACATTGATGGATTTCTGTATGTTGTACCACCCTTGCATGCCTGTGATGAAGCCTACTTGGTCATGGTGGATGATATCTTTGATGTGTTCTTGGCGTCAGTTTTCAAGGATTTTATTGAGTATTTTTCCATCAATGTTCATAGGAGAGATAGGTCTGAAGTTATATTTTTTTGTTGGGTCTTTGTTTGGTTTAGATATCAAGGTGGCTGTGGATCATAAAATGAGTTTGCTAATGTTCTTTCTGTTTCTATGTTATGGAATACTTTGGAGTGAATTGGTATTAGCACTTCTTTGAAGGTCTGGTAGAATTCTGCACTGAATCCAACTGGCCCAGGGCTTTTGTTTGGAAGGGAGACTGTTGATGGCTGCTTCTATTTCATTGGGGGATACAGGACTATTCAATCTTTCTACCTGATATTGACTTAATTTTGGTAGATGGACTCTATCTAGAAAGTTGTCCATTTCTTTTAAATTTTGAATTTTGTGGCAAATAGGCTTTTGTAGTACTATCTAATGATTGTTTGGATTTGTTTACTGTCTGTAGTTATGTCCCCCTTTTCATTTCTGATTTCCCTGATTTGGAAAGTTTCTCTCTGTCTTTTAGTTAGTTTCGCTAAGGTTTTGTCTATGTTGTTGATTTTCTCAAAGAACCAGCTCTTGGTTTCATTGATTCTTTGAATATTTTTATTTGTTTCTAATTTATTGATTTCAGCCATGAGTTTGATTATTTCCAGCAGTCTGCTCCTCTTGGGTGTATTTGCTTTTTTTTTTTTTTTTTCCCTAGGGCTTTTAGTTAGGCCATTAAGTTGCTTGTATGAGATGTCACAAATTTCTTCTTGAAGGCACTTAGTGCTATAAATTTTCCCCTGAGCACTGCTTTCAATGTGTCCCATAAAACAGGGTATGTTGTACCTTCCTTTTCATTGAATTCTAGAAACTCTTTAATTTCTTTATTTATTTCTTCCTTAACCCAGCTGTCATTGAGCAGCAAGTTCTTCAGTTTCCATGTACTTGTAGGCTTTTTTCTAATCCCATTGTTGTTGAGGTGCAGCTATAGTCCATGGTGGTCTGATAGAATACATGGGATTATTTCAATCCTCTTGTATCTGTTGAGGCTTGCTTTGTGACCAACTATATGGTCTATTTTGGAGAAGGTTCCATGATGTGCTGAAAAGAAGGTATATTCTTTTGTGTTTTGGTGAAAATTTCTGTAGACATCTATTAGGTACATATGATTTAGGACCCATGTAATTGCCTTTTTTTTTTTTCTTTATTAGGCTTCTATTTAGATGATCTGTCCCTTGGTGAAAGTGGGGTGTTGAAA
This sequence comes from Psammomys obesus, assembly GCF_907164565.1. Lineage (NCBI taxonomy): Eukaryota > Metazoa > Chordata > Mammalia > Rodentia > Muridae > Psammomys > Psammomys obesus. The sequence continues at coordinate 17,691 of NW_026589994.1, read as the reverse complement.
TCTCCCTCTATTAAGTTTTTGGGATTGATGTGTGATTTGAGTTTGAATAATGTTTCATTTACAAATGTAGGTACTCTTGTATTTGTGGAAAAGATGTTCAGAATTGTGATGTCCTCTTGGTGGATTTTCCCTTTTATGAAAATGAAAACCCCTCCGCATCTTTTTGATTAATTTTGGTTGAAAGTCCATTTTACTTGATATTAGGCTAGCTACCGCAGGTTGTTTTCTGGGTCCGTTTGCTTGAAAGACATTTTTCCAGCTGGTTACTCTGAGGTAGTGTTTGTCTTTGTTGCAGAGGTACGTTTCTTAGATGCAGCAGAATGTTGGAGCCTGTTTTCTACCAATTGTTAGTCTGTGTCTTTTTATTGGAGAGTTGACTCCATTCACATTGGTAGATAATAGTGACCAATGACAGTTAGTTCCTTTTACATTGGAGTCGGTGGTCTTACTGTGTTTCATTGCTTGTTTTCCTTTAAATTTTGTCGGGATTTTATCTGTATGCTATGTTTTCTCAGGTGAAGTTGTTTTCATTGTATTGGAGTTTTCCTTCTAGTATCTTCTGTAGGGCTGGTTTGCTGTGTAGATATTGCATAAATTTAGTTTTGTCATTGAATGTTTTGTTTTCTCCATCTATGTTGATTGAAAACCTGGCAGGGTATAGTAGTCTGGTTTGGTATCTGTGCTCTCTTAGAGTCTGCATGACACCTGCCCAGGACCTTCTGGCTTTCATAGTTTCTGATGAGAAGTCCATTGTGATTCTGATAGGTCTACCTTCACATGTTACTTGGCCTTTTCCCTTGCTGCTTTTAATATCTTTTCTTTGTTCTGTAGATTTAGTGTTTTGACTATGATGTGACATGATGTGTTCCTTTTCTGGTCTAGTCTATGTGGTGTTCTGTAGGCCACTTGTATATTTATTGACATCTCTTTCTTTAAGTTGGGAAATTTTTGTTCTATGATTTTCTTGAAAATATTTTCTGGACCTTGGAGCCTGGATTCTTCTTTTTCATCAATTCCTATTATTCTTACATTTCGTCTTTTCATGGTGTCCTTGATTTCTTGGGTATTTTGCGTTTGGGACTTCTCTGATTTTACTTTACTTTGAGAGAAGTATCGATTTCTGCGAGCATATCTTCACTCCAGAGATTCTCTCTTCCATCTCTTGTATTCTGTTGGTGATGCTTACCTTTGTGGTTCCTGATCTTTTCTCAAAGTTCTCCAGCTCCAGGGTTTTCTCGATTTGTGTTTTTTTTTGTATTGATTTTAACTCTGTTTTCATGCCTTACACCATTTCCTTTATTTGTTTAAATGTGGATTCCTGTCTCTCTACAATGGACTCTATTTTTTTTTTTTGTTCATTTTTTTTTCTCTATATGCCACTAATTGTATCTCTACTTGTGCCTCTATTTCTTTGGCCAAATTTGTCTGTGTTTCTTTAAGAATTTTGTCCATTTCCTCTTTCTTTGCCTCCAATTGACTGGCCAAACCTTTGATAGATTTGTTCATTTCCTCTTTAACTATATGAATTTGCATGGCAATTGCTCTGAGAGAATTGTTTGTTTCTTCTTTATGAGCCTCAAATAATTGGGTAAGCATAGCTGTAAAGTCACTTTCCTGTGCTTCTGATGAATTGGAGTATCCATCAATTTTGGAGGTTGCTGGTGAAGTCATGATGTCCTGATTTATGTTGGATGTGTTCTTTTGCCTACCCCTGGCCATTGGCTTATCTGAAACCTTCCCTGTTTGTTTCTGGATTCTGCAGTTCAGACTGGTACTGTCTCTTTCTGGCGTCTGGAGAGTTCTTCAGGAAGCACGTACATTGGTGCACTATCTGTACCTGTGGGAGGAAAGGATGTGGGCGCAGAAGGGAAATGCAGGCATGTGTGCATGTGCAGGGGTGTGTGTGTGTGTGTGTGTGTGTGTGTGTGTGTGCGTGAAAGTGTGTCTTGAGGGATTGAGTGATAGAGAATGTTGAACCCTTGAGTGTGTGGGAGGAGCTCTGTCTTGCAGGCTTCTAGGTGTTTATTTGTGCATGCACTGTATATTTAGCAGGCGCTAGTGATGGTCGCTGCACAATTTTCAGTATTAACTGCCTTAACTCATCAGTTGGACCTGCAGAGCAGGGGCTTCAATGTCCCAAGTGATCCTGTTTCCCACAATGGGTATGTGGGTGAGAGGGGTCTGATGCCTGGCTTTTATTTTAGAAGGACCCAGGATCTGGGGCTCTGCAGACACTCAAGGGCACACTCACTCTCAAGCAGGTCACTTTGGCAGGGATCAGGGTATCCGGACTCTCTGCTCTCTGGTTTGGTTCCCCTTGTTCTCATGCAGGAGGACTGATGTGCTCTGCCAGCTCAGTGCTGCTGCAGCTGCCAGCTTAGGAAGTCCAGCTGCAGCTGGCGACTGGGATGCTGGTCCAGATGCCTTCTGGGAAGTCCTGGGGACCCCATTGTGCAATGGTTTAAATAAACCTCTTGTGATTGATTTTGCATCTATGAGACCTGGTCTCCTGAGTTCTCTTCATCACTTCTGGAAATTAGGCTCATTCTGGGCCAAACAAAACCTTTAGCCAAAATAACTAAAAGACAGAAGGAGTCTATCCAAATTAATAAAATCAGAAATGAAGGGAGGGGTGTATAACAACAGACACTGAGGAAATCCAAAGAAACATTGGGTTATACTTAAAAAACCTGTACGCTACAATTTTGGAAAACTATATGAGATGGATAATTTTCTTGATAGAGACCACTTACCAAAGTTAAAGCAAGATCAGGTTAACAATTTAAATGATCCTGTAAACTCCCAATGAAACAGAAGCAGTCATCAAAAGCCTCCCAAACAAAAAGAGCCCTGGGCCAGATGGTTTAAGCACAGAATTCTACCAGACTTTTAAAGCAGAGCTAATACCAATATTCCTCAAACTTTTCCAAAAAAAAAAAAATAGAAACAGAAGGAACAATGCCAAAATCATTCTATAAGGCCACAGTCACCCTGATACCTAAACCAGAAAAAGACCCAACAAAGAAAGGGAATTTCAGACCAATCTCCCTTATGAACATTAATGTAAAAATGCTCAATAATTTCCTTGCAAAGCCAAATCAAGGAACATATTAAAAAACATCCACCATGATCAAGTCTTAGACAAATCATCTTGGGCTGTGAAAAGGGGCTTTTGTTTGCTCACATGCTGTTGATTTGGCTTTTACTGTGACATTTATATTATAGTTTATTCACAGCTAGTCCAGCAACAGTTAAGAGTCTCTTATATTTAAAAGATATTTATATCAAGTGTATTACCACAGTATGTCCTTTCTCTTTTATTAAGGAATAAGCATGCCAACGGAGGTGTCCACTTGTAAAGAGCTAGTCAAGATATGGTGTGCTCTAGGGGTTCAACATCACTTTATTCCCAGTGTTCCTTCAGAAAACCTAACAATGACCCAACAAGACTATGAATTGAAACACATGGGTACACAGAATGATTATTTCTAAGAAAACATTCAGGCATATCTTCTCTGTCCATCAGTTCCAGGGTAGCTTCCTGCTCCTTCATGGTTTCTGAGACACTCAGGATATAGTTACAACACTGTGTTTATCTCTTACACAGTAATAGACCGAAGAGTCCTCAGGTGTCAGGCTACAGAGCTCCATGTAGGCTGTGCTGGAGGATGTGTCTACAGTCAGTGTGGCCTTGCCTTGGAACTTCTGGACATAGCTAGGGCTGCCACTTCCAGGGTCAATCCACCCAATCCACTCCAGCCCCTGTCCAGGTCTCTGCTTCATCCAGTTCATATAGTAGCCAGTAAAGGTGTATCCAGAAGCCTTGCAGGACAGCTTAACTGAGGCCCCAGGCCTCCCCAGCTCAGCCCCAGACTGCTGCAGCTGGACCTGGGAGTAGACACCTGTGGAGAGAAAGGCAGAGAGGATTCATTGTCAGAGTGTGTGTCCCACTCCCCTTCAGTCCTGTAATTTGGGATCCCTTTACCTGTAGCTGCTGCCACCAGGAAGAGGATGACCTAGCTCCATTTCATGTTGATGACCTAGGGGGCTCAGTGACTGTGGAGAAGACAGTGATGATATGGTGCTCTTTGCTATGGCCATCCCTGTATTCACTACTCTGGACTTCTGTCATTTGTATATTCATAAGGCAGGTCTTTCTTAGCTAAGGACATTGTACAGCAGGAGAAGAGGTGAAGATACTTAGGTCAGCCTGCAGGATGCTGAGGCCCATGTCCTAAATCTGTCTGAGGAAATAAACTTCCTGTGACCTGTGTAGACCCCATGGATTAAACATTCAGCCTTAATCTCTCAATTTAAAACAGAATCCCAACCTGAAACTAGGGATCTTCTAAGTTAATGCATTCAAAAAGGAATATTACCTGTTAGTCACAGAAGTTCAGATTAGACACAGAGCTTGGCAAGGAATGTCTATGAATAGGGAAAAGATGATCTAAGATAAATTGTTAATTACACTCTGGACCTGAAGTATTCTGATGTGTCCAAGATCGCTGAAGTTCTCGCAAGTGAACCAGTTCTGCAGGATGCAGTGGACAGTGAAGTTTCCTCCAGGGAACTTTACTCACCCTTTACACCCTCTTCCACGGCCATTGCAGAGGCCACAGCTGCAGCCATCCCTGGGATCTACACAGTGTTTGAACCCTGGAATTAGAATTTGAGGTTTAAAAAGTACATATTCTGATTGATGATGAAGACAGTAGAGTGAAGAAATGAATTACTTAAAAAATAACACTGAGGCAGATCTGAGCCTCATGTGCACAGTCCTTTGGAGAAGTAAAGATTTCAGAACTCATAGTGGATGTAGCCAACTAAACCTGTTGGCCTCAGGTCCATCAAGGTTCCATTGAGCCGAAAACCCTGTCCTAATCAGGGAGTCAAGGCAAGTCTTTGTCCTGAGTCTAAGGGGATCAGGATCACCAGTTAATATGAACTTCATCACCTAGAGAATCTGTGACCAAGAAAGGGATGTTTGCACCGACAATTGAAATTCCTTCTTTTGTTTATGTGAGACCTTGTCTCAAGTATTTAAAAGGAAACTACCTGAACCCAACATTCTTCAGAGACATCACACATTACTAGATCTAGTAAATGTAAAGAGGATCTCTGAGAAGCCAAGGAAAGGAGAAGAAGCCCATAGAGAAAATAATGGCTGGTCCTCAATATGTCTGCATCTGCTCCTGTGATCTGTGCACTGATGGTCTCTGTTGTTTGTACTCTGGGTTTGTGAGTGGATTTCAACTGTGCTCCCTGTGGAGGTCAAATGTACTTCAGTCATGTCTTTGTTGTATAAGCCCTGCAGGAACATTCATTCTGTAGCTGTTTGTAACATACAACCACAAATAGCAGAAATCTCTGAAGGACCAGGGGACCTTCCTGCTATGTGGTTATCCTTCCTTTTCCCAAACATCCCAAACCCATGATCATGGCTCTAAAACGAAGCTCTGAGAGGATTCAAGGAATGGGATGGAGCCCTACACATGGCTGACATTCGTGCTCTAAATGCCGACACTATCGTGTGACCATATCATTCATGCGGGCACTGAAGAAGGAATGTATGCTGAGCAAGTGGGTAATTTACCTCCTCAAGAATAACCACGGAGGAACACACAGCTGTGGGTGAATTTTAAGTAGGAAGGTGGTTCTCACATCAGTCATTATTTAACAAAAAAGTGAGGAAAAAAAAAGAATATATATATTTTTTTACTTTATAGGAACTAGAGAGATCTTTATGGAAAGAGCTTCCTAAATGCAGCAGTATTCAGGTCCAAGCTGACCACAGTCATGAATAGTCACACAGACATGAATAGTGGGAGAGAAAGCATTGTACACCAGCGGTAACAGACAACAGAATGCCCCATGTGTAGTTCTCTGCAACATTACACATCATCATGGTGACTGTAGTCCTCAGGTGGCAGAGCAAATGCTGTTTCACATCCACAGGAAAACATGGAATTCTTTTCTCTAGATTAATTGTTTACACTTCATTTCTCTAGGAAATCCATGTATAAAGAACAACAGAAGAATCCTAGGTAATTCACCTGTGTAGATACCTTGAGAATTTCCCAAGCCCATGCCAGAGAGACAGATGAGCAATAAGTGAGCAGCATGTGAAAGTCTGACACTAGACTTAGGCCACAAGGTCAGAGGTTGCATTTCCTCTTTGAGAAAAGACAAACTGAAGGATGGATGATCAAATTCTATGAATAAAAAAACAAATATATGAACAGAATTATCTGCATTCACTAGAAACATTATTTTTTTTGTTCTTAATATTTGCATCATATTACAAACAAAATTACATCGGAGAGTATTCACATTCATGATAATGCATATTCTTACAACCTTAAATGTAGAAATGATCCCAAAGAAATCTTCAGATGGAGGGGCAACCCAGAGAAGCAAGAAACATGTTGATTTCCTTGTAAGTATTTTGGGTTTACCAAGAAATCCATGTGTACTGAGAGACTAGGTAAATTTTCTGAGCATTTTTCCAGGAAATTTGCATTCAGACTTAGAACCATGTCCTGCTACTCATTGTACAGAAACAGGACAAGGTGTGCTAACATCACAGGCTGTTCATTTGCAGATATACACATTTTTTTGGATTATCTCTCTTTTTTTCAGAACAAAATAATTTTATATTTCTACATTTTAAATTCATATAATCATGAAATATAAGTTAATTAGAAAATCACCACAAAAGTATAACCATGAAGCAGTAAAAGTTAATGTATTATGCTGTTTAAAGTACAGCAATAAATAAACACAAGAAACTCCAGGAGGGGCTGAAGAACTGTAGATAATTCTGGATAGTGTGCTTGCAACATGAGCAGGAGGACCAGGTTTAAGAGCCTCACAATACACATCAGTGCTAGTCAGGCTACCACCAGCAATCTAAACACTGTAGTAAACAGGAGATCACTGGAGCGAGCCAGCTTGCTAGACTAGGTGAATCTCTGAGCTCTGGGTCCACCAGCAAAGGCTTGCTTAAGAAAGACAGCTTTCTGATAGGTGTAAGGTAAAATCTCAGGGTCGTTTTGATTTGCATTTCCCAGATAGCTAATGAGGTTGAGCACTTCTTTAAGTGTTTCTCTGCCATTCGATATTCCTCTATCTAGAATTCTGTTTAGCTCTGTTCCCCATTTCTTAATTGGATTTGGGCAAGATCAAAAACTCAAGAGACAACATATGCTGGAGAGGTTGTGGAGAAAGTGGAACCCTCCTCCACTGCTGGTAGAAATGTAAACTTTGTACAACCACTCTAGAAATCAATCTGGCACTTTCTCAGCCAAATAGCAATAGCGCTTCCTCAGGATCCAGCCATACCACTCTTAAGCATATACCCAAAAGAGGCTCAAGTACTTAATAAGTACATTTGCTCAACCATGTTTGTAGTAGCTTTATTTGTAATAGCCAGAAGCTGAAAACAGCCCAGATGCCCCTCAACTGAAGAATGGATAAAAAAATTGTGGTACATCTACACAATGGAATATTACTCAGCAATGAAAAATAAGGAAATCATGAAATTTGCAGGTAGATGGTGGAAACTAGAAAGGATCATCCTGCGTGAGCTGTCCCACAATCAGAAAGACACACACAGTATGGACTTGGGAAGAAGGAGAAAAGAGGAAACAGGACAGGAGCCTACCACAGAGAGCCTCTGAAAGACTACCCAGAAGTATATCAAAGGAGATGTTGTGACTCCTAAGGAAACTTCGGGCAGAGTGCAGGGAATCTTATGAAAGAAGGGGGAGATAGTAAGACCTGGAGAGGACAGGAGCTCCACAAGGCAAGCATAAGAACCAAAATATCTGGGCACAGGGGTCTTTTGTGAGACTGATACTCCAAACAAGTGCCATTCATGAATATAACCTGGAACCCTCTTTCAGATGTAGATCATGGCAGCTCAGTATCCAAGTGGGTTGTCTAGTAAGGGGAACAGGGACTGTCTCTGACATGAACTCAGTGGCTGGCTCTTTGCCACCTCCCCCCCTCAAAAAAAGGGGGAAGCAGCCTTGCCAGGCCACAGAGGAGGACAATCCAGCCAGTCCTGATGAGACCTGATAGGCTAGGATCAGCTGGAAGGGGAAGAGGATCTCTTCTATCAGTGGACTTGTAGAGGGACATGAGAAAAGATAAGGGAAGGAGGGTAGGATTGGGAGGAACGACAGAGAGGGCTACTGATGAGATACAAATTGAATAAACATTAATTAATCTGAAAAATTAATTTTAAGAGCCATGTATTTATATTAAAATGTCATTAAAATGGAAGTTGAAATCTAATGATCCGTGGCAAACAGGCTATACATTTACTGTGTTGTAACAGCACTGCTATTACTTTTTCTTTTTTCATATATATTTTTATTAATTACAGTTTATTCACTTTGTATCCACCCTGTAGCTTCCTCCATTCCTCCCCTCCCAATCCTTGCTGTCCTCCCCTTTCTCCACCCAGGCCTCTCACCCAGTCCACTGATAGAGGAGGTCTTCCTCTGCTTCCTACTGATCCTAGTCTATCAGTTCTCATCAGGAATGGCTGAATTGTCTTCATCTGTGGCCTGGTAAGTTGCTCCCCCTACAGTGGGACGTTATCAAAGAGCAGGACAATCAGTTCATGTCAGAGACAGTCCCTGTTCCCATTTCTCTGGAACCCACATGGACACTGAACTGCCATGGGCTATATCTGAGCAGGGGTTCTAGGTTACCTCCATGAATAGTCCTTGCTTGCAGTATCAGTCTCAGAAAAGACCCCTGTGCCCAGTTTTTTGTTTATTTGTTGTTGATTTTTTTTTTTTTGATAGAAAGACCTGGAGCGGACAGGAGCTCCACAAGGAGAGCAACAGAACCAAAAAGTCACACATTACTTTTCGCACAATTTTTGCTTTGGAGAAGTGAACTCCCTCTAATAAGTGACCAGCTATCTCACATGTTCAGGAAGAGTAATCAATCACAACATTTCCACAAATCACAATGTAAAATATGGGGTATTTGAAAATTGAATGCTATGTTTCTGTGTCAATATACCAAATCTTTCCTATTAGAAAATAAGACAATATAGAGAATATTTAAATAAATTAAAATAGACAAAGAATTTATGAGTGTGGAATTTGTGAATTTTCACAACAGGATCAGGCTTCTTTAGAGGCAAATACTAAACTTGTAACTTAAACATACGAACCTAAAAGAAAATCACAATTGAAAATATATCAAGATGGATTTTTCAAATTTCCTAACCTCACCTGGACATGAAAGCTAGAAAGGTTTAATAACCATTGAGAGTGAAACTGACAATTGACCATGAATATATAGGAAACCCTGGCTTGAGGCAGGAGAACTTGGATCATGACAAGAATGTGTCACCTGCAGGATCTGAAAATTCTGATTCAAGACTCAAATTTAGCTTTTGCTACATCAAGATTTTCTTTTAGGTTTTATTCTTTTTCTTGAACATTTCTTTCATATTCCATTATGATTTCTGCAAATATTCATTTTTTTTCATGAACTAATTTATTCAGTCACTACACAGTCTGATGGAATGCCTCCCATTCTGCTCCCAGTCCCAAGCCCACACCCTTCTCCCTCTTTCCTTTTCCACTTTTCCTCAGAGAAGGAGAAGGCCCCAGTGGGAAACAACCCACCCTGGCACATCAAGTCAGAGCAGGACTTGTACATCCTCTCCCCCCCTGAGGCCAGGCAAGGCAGTCTAGCTAGGGGAACAAGATAAAAAGGCAGGCAACAAAGTCAGAGACAATCCCACTCCAATTGCTAGCGTTCCCACATGAAGAACAAGCTGCACATCTCTACATATGTGTAGGGGGTCCAGGTCCAGTCCATGGAAGCTCTTTGATTGTTGGTTCAGTCTCTATAAGCCCCATTAGGCACAGGAGTCTTCTAAAAGTCTCCCTGAGCTCTGCCTATCCTTTGGCTGTGGGCCCCTGCATTTGTTTCCATAAGCTGCTGGATGAAGTATAAAAGAAAACAATCATGCTAGGTTTCTGTCTGCAACCAGAGCAGAGTATCATTAATAGAGTCAAGGTTTGGCTCTTCCCCATGGTGGGTCTCAAGTTGGGCCATTTACACAATAGAATACTCCTCATCTTTTAATAAAAAAAGATATTGTGAAATTTGCAGGCAAATGGATGGAACTTCAAAACCTTATCCTGAGTGAGGTAACCCAGATGCAAAACATGAGCATTTTATATACTCACTTATATGTGGATATTAACCATAAAGTTCAGGTAAGCATTCTACAATCCACAGACCCAAAGGAGCCAGGTAAGGCCAAGGGAGGATGCTGGAATCTCACTCGGAAAGGGGTATAAAATAGACATCTGAAGTAGATGAAGGGAGGAAGTTGGTAGAAGGGTGTGGAGGGTAACAAGCATGGGGATAAGGTGAGGAGAGAGTAGGGTTAGAGCCTGTGGAGGACTGCTTGGAGAGAGAACAGAAATTGGTGGTGAAGTATCTCACAGTATAGGGGAAGCTCCCAGGACTCTAGGGGAGTGACCCTCGCTGAGACTTCTAAGAGTGGAGGGTATAGAGGCTGAAGTTTTCACTTTCTTTGGTTAGGTGGGACTTTTAGGGGTTGGAGGAGGACCTATGAAACAAACCAAACCACCTATGAAACCGTGAACCCAAAATTTGTCTGTGTACAAAAATGAGAACGAGAGAAGAGATTGAGGGAATGGCAAACCAATGACTGGATTAAACTGAGACCCATTTGTTAGTTGGTTTGTTTTACATTTAACTGTAACATACCACTGAGAATCTTCAATTACTCACTTCCTGGAATATGCATGGTATTTATATGCAATTGCATTTTTTGTGAGTCATGTAAAGAAACCTACTGCAGGAGTGGGTGTCTATGATCATCTGTTGTCCACGCTGGCTGCTTGTAGGCTAAGTTTTCCCATTGCAGTTGTGTTCTGTCTCATCTCCCCACCTCTCTTGTAAGCCTGTAGATATCTGGATTTTTCGTTTTCTCTGAGAGCATGGTAGAGTCTTACGTTGCTCTTTCAAAAATACTGTTTTCAGAATTGTTTGTGGTCAGTTTAGTGACTGTATATTTATATCTCTTATAATAACACTGTTTTATACAATGCAAAACTTTCCACACAATGGTCAGTTACCCTTTTTTTTTTTCTTTTGGAGATGGTCTCTCAGGACGCCAGTTAGAATATTCTGTAGGTAAGTAGAGACCAGTTTTCTGTTATGCTAACCTCAAAATCCTAATCAAAGATCAAGATAAAATTATTTGTTCTGATGCTGTCTGCCACAGTAGAAAAAGTTTCCTCTTAGGGTTTCTGACACACTCTGGATGCGGTTTTCACACTGTGTCTTGCACAGTAATACATAGCCGTGTCCTCATTCTTGAGGCTGTTGATCTGCAGATAGGCAGTGCTGACAGAGGTTTCCAAAAAGAAGACAAACCGCCCTTTGAAGTCTTCGGCATAAGTTGGATTCTGAGTATAAGTGTTGATCCAACCTATCCACTCCAGGCCCATTCCTGGTGCCTGCTTCACCCAGTTCATTCCATAGTCTGTGAAAGTGTAGCCCGAAGCCTTGAAGGAGATCATCACTGACTCTCCAGGCTTCTTCAGCTCAGACCCAGGCTGCACCAACTGGACATGGGCTTGGACACCTGGGGAGAGAACAAAGGAAAATGAGATGTCTTGGAATTACCTCAGTTTCCTTTGAAGCTCTTGGCTCCAATGTCTTACTTTGGACAGCTGCCATCAAGAAGAGGAACTTCCACACCCAATACATGATGTATGATGTGTGGGCTCTGTGGTCCTTGACACTAACCAGGCACTCCCTTGCTGGTATATGAGGAGACCCTCACTTTTCTAGTCCAAAGTCTTCTACAGATTTGCATAAGGCTGTGCTCACTAACTCATAATGATCAAAACCGGATATACAAATTGACATACAAGGATTTGTGACCATGGATGGCTGAACCTATGCCTTTTAGTATCTGGTATTCATGTCTTCTTGCTGGTTGTTATTCCCAATGGCTATGCTTGAGCTGGGTCTGCAGAGTGATTTTTCTCAACCATGCACCTGACAGTTTCAGTGCTCTACCCTGAACTTTATATGTGTAACAGGGCAACAGTGGCCTATGCTGACCACTCATAAGGTGGCTGTCCTGCTCTGTGCTCAGAATCAATGACTCCATCTTTAGAGCGGACACTGCCCTCTGTACCAGCACTTCCTGGCCTATTGCCTGTAAATTGGAGCTGGTCCTCAACTCTTAGGGTCCTCTGCACTTCCATATCAGTGTCTGACCATTCTTGGTGAAATTTGTAAAATTAAAATATATTTCTATTTAAAATGTATGTTTCCATTTATATAAGTCGTGTAGTAGACGTTGTAAATATGAAATAGTGCAAGGAGTTATGAGAGAAGGCTTGGGGAGAATAATGTACTTATATTCATATGAAATTAAAATGTCATTTCAGTAAAAATGGTGAAGCAAATGTTATAACAAGAATAGTTTGGAGAGCTGGTGAAATAGATCAGTGGTTAAACACATGCACTGCTTGCCAAAGGACCTCAGTGTGATTCCTAGCAACCAAATCAGGTAGCTCAAAACTACCTAAAACTGCAACTCCTCAGGGAGACAGATGTTTCAGCTTCTTTGGACACCTTCACCAATGTGCACATGCCCACACAAAGACACAAGCAGGTAATTAAAATAGTACAAAATTGAAAAGAAAGAATAGTTTGATAATAAAGAAATATATATGAAAAATATCACACCATAGTATAAAATATTGATTTCTTAGAATTCTGTAATTGACAACTTCTGTGCTCAAATATGAAGAAATTTTAGCATAAACCATCCATTCTTGATAATGTAAACTCCCATGAAAACCTTTTCTCATTTCAATCTCGTTTCTTCTCTTTTATATTCCAAACTTCATGGCACTGGTTTCATCATTAGAGAAATCTGATTCTACTTATTTCCACATTTGACACTTTTCCATCAGTGCACATCATGAGCCACAAAGAGCAACAGAACACTAAGTGATACAGTTCAAGAAGAAAGCAGAACCTAGATTATGAACAGGGGGTGAAAGTAGGCATGTCTTACATTTGGCTCAGGGTTAAACAGTGTTATTTGAATGTGTACTGTGTTTGGTACTGTTTTGTACTGTGGACAATGGAAAGACAATTACAATAGGGTACAAAACAAAAACAGTAGAAGTGACGCAGGAAATGCAAGAAATGAGTACAAGAGTGCTGTGCATGCAGACAAGGCTTTTGTACTGCACCATTCATGTTCTGCTAGCACAGGTGTTACTTGTCAAAGGAAGTCAGAAATTGCCACTTTCATTGTCCTGCAGTTTCTTCTGCATACTGGGCAGAGAGAGGAAGCCCAGGACAGACAGGAAATGTTTTCTGGCCTTCTGTGCACCTGCTTCAGAGATACAAGTGAAACTGTGGAGATTTGGTGCCCCCTGATGTGTCCCTGACTCCCTGCAGAATGACAAGCCTTCCACCCTGATGGTATGAGCACCATGGTGTCTTCCTGTGCATGCTTTGACAGTTATAAAGTCCCCATCTCAAAGCCACTCCTGATATAGACTTGGAAAAGATATGATTGTAGAATTTACAATTTTCTGATGATTTCAGATTATGCCTCTAAATCATGTCATCTTGATTTCCTCTTCTATTGGCCTGTGGATTCCACAAGTTAGATGACTTTCTGTGGCAAGTGAGGCAGCTGATCTACCAGGAGCATTTAGATGTAGCCCTTGTCAACTATTGCGGCAATGGGGCAGGCATGGTTTTGGGTGAGCAGAACCCTCTCCTGTGACAGATGCTACAATTTCCCTGTGATTGAACTTTTCCTGAGTTGGCACAGATGTGTCACAAGCAGTGACATAGTTTAGGGTGATGGTCTTGGGTTCGTCTCCCCATGCCTCACACAGGATATGAGATGGTTTTTGTGTCTCTGTTGTCCTCTGTGATTCTCCCTGTTCTGTCCACTGATATATTCACTTTACCATCCATAGGTTCATTTGTCTTGACTGAAGCCTTAGTTTTCATTTCATTACATCTGTTTTCATGCTCAATTTTTGTGTGAAATTCAAATGAGTAACAACTTAGTTAGACAGTACCCTTCAATTTATAGTATTCACAATGTTGGAAATGCATTTCTTTGCTCTTTCTGTGTTTTATCATTGTCTCAAACTTATAGAATATAACACATCCCATATTCACATTCCATGTTCCCAGTCCTCCTTTTCTGCCACTTTCCATAGACTTATCTAGCCTTGAATTTTATGGGGATGAAACATGACATATAAAGTTACATTCTATCCTTTTTTTTCCACTGTTTTAAAACCTTTATTTTTTATATTAATTACAGTTAATTCTCTTTGTATCCCAGCTGTAGCCACCTCCCTAGTTCCCTCCCATTCCCACCCTTCCCTCCTCATCTCCTCCCATGCCCCACTCCAAGTCCACTGATAGGGGAGGTCCTCCTCCCCTTCCATCTGACCCTAACTTATTAGGTCTCACCAGGACTGGCTGCATTGTCCTCCTCTGTGGCCTGGCAAGGCTGCTTGCCCCTAACGGGTGGTCAAAGGGGCAGCCACTGAGCTCATGTCAGAGAGAGTTCCTGTTCCCCTTACTAGAAAATGCATTTGGATATTTAGCTGCCATGGGCTACATCTGAGCAGGGGTTCTAGGTTATGTCCATGATTGGTCCTTGGTTGGAATATCATTCTCAGAAAAGACCCCTGGCTGGGATATTTTTTTTTCACTATTAATCTCCAGACTCATCCACATTGTAGCATAGAAATCATTGCATGAATGTCAAATATTGCGATCACAACATGGCACTTTTCGGGAATAGTTGGCATGTTCAGTCTTTCAACATTTGTGGTAGAGTATCATAGATTATCAGGCACTGACTATCTGTGTAAATATTCTTGTAAGAGTTTGAACTTCCCTATTTATGGTACACGACAATAGCCTAATAATGGATCACACACTAACTCTGCATTGAGTATTGACACCCTTTCTGCAAGCACATTCTCTCTCTCTCTCTCTCTCTCTCTCTTTCTCTCTCTCTTTCCTCTGTGTGTGTGTGTGTGTGTTGTTTTAAGTATTGTGGCTGTGTGCACACAAGTGAGTATGCTTGTGTGTATAGACATATATAGGAACTAACATTGGACCTTGCCTGTTGTTCACCCACCACCTGAAAACATGTCTTTGATACAGGGTTTCTATCTGAACATGAAGTTCTTCCATGAGGCCTAACCATCATGCCAATAAGCTTCAATGATCCATGTGTCTGCCAACCAGTGCTGGAATTATGAATATCCACAGCCATTCCAAGCTTGCTGCATGAAATCTGGGTTCCAAAATCAGTGTCTCTTGCTTGTGCAATAAATGTTTTACCTATTGAACTGTCTTCCCTCTTTTTCTTTTCTTTTCTTTTCTTTTCTTTTCTTTTCTTTTCTTTTCTTCCATTCTTTCTTCCTTCCTTTCTTTCTCCTTTCTTTCTTTCTTTCTTTCTTTCTTTCTTTCTTTCTTTCTTTCTTTCTTTCTTTCTTTCTTTCTTTCTTTCTTTCTTTTATTTCTTTCTTCTTTTTTCTTTCTTTCTTGTGATCTTGTATTGAACCCAGGACCCAAAATGTGTTAGTTGAATACTGTGTTACTGAGCTACATGAGCTTACCTCATTTGTCATCCCTGACGATCATAATAACATTTCTGCAGTGCCTTTTTTAAGGCTGTGTGGAAATGATATTATGAATAGAGAATACTTTAAAATACTGAATTCTTTATTCAATAAGTATATAGGCAGCATTGTATTAAGTAGAAGCAAGTTCGTTGTATATGATAATTTAAGTATTTGGATAGACTCCAAGAAATAAGATTGAAATGTCATAGAGTAATTTCAATTAACTTTATCAATATTAATTATTATTTATTTATAATTTTATTTTAAAAATATATTTATTAATTTATTATTAATTGATTATTGATTATTATTACTAATTATTTTGTCGGTTTCCCTGGAGGTTCATAAAAAGTCTATTCATCTCAGTTAGAATTCCAATATCAGAACAAAGAATCAGTTGCATTCAGATATTATTTGTTGAAGCAATGATTTATTGGACTTCTATACAGGCATGAGTGTGACCTGAAAAGAACTAGATTGCAAAAATATTCTTTCACAACATGGGAGATATTATGAACATTGAGTAGATTGGGGCCACTCAGTTAACCCGTTTAACATCAGGAGGCATTATAACCTCCGAATACTAAATGCAGCCTAGTTATTCAGTTCCTCCCAGCCCTTTAGGACTTAGGTTATCACAAAATGGAAATATGTTGTAGTTACACACATCTATTTTTAAGTATTGTGATTTAATTTTTCTTTATATATATATATATATATATATATATGTATATATATATACGGCAGTATTCTAGTATATATATATATTCTATATATATATATGTATATATATTCTAGTATATATATATATATATATATATATATATATATATATATATATATATATATATA
>NW_026589994.1:0-1116 GCF_907164565.1 Psammomys obesus | reverse complement strand
ATATATATATATATATATATATATATATATATATATATATATATATACTACATTTTCATTGTTTATTTGTTGAAGAAGTGGATAATTTGGGGAGATCAACCAGTGACCTTGGAAATCTCCTGAGATATGTGGGAGTTTCCCTGGCTCCCTCTGTCCACTGACTCAGTGTGAGAATGCTTATCCAGTAACACCATTCTTCTAATTCAGTTGTTTGCTATAGATGGTCATTATATAACTTGGAATCTGCTGGTGTAGGAATTTGAGACAAAAGACTGATAGATATGTAACAGTGAACCACCTGGTTTAGGTAACAGACACCCTTCATCTTTATAAAAATAAACACAGACAGTCCTTATTTGTGCAAAACTTACAAGGACCAAAGTTGTAAGCAGGAAGCCAAGGCTCTGAAGCTCAGAGTGAAGGGAAACCCCAGAGGCTGGCAGGAAACCTGTGCCCCCTCCACACCTCCTGCACTGAAGGAGGAGACACAGAGCTGAGGACCAGCCTGAAATACTGTACAGCTGCAAACGGAGGCTGTGTCAGTGTGTTCCCTGAGCACAGTAGTATGTGGCAGAGTCTGCAGTGTCCACACTGGCGAGCTTGAGGAACACCCGGTTGTTGGAGCTGTCCTTGGAGATGGTGAGCCGCCTCTTCAGGGACGGGTTGTAGTATTTATCATCATCCCAATCAATTCGTGCCAGCCACTCCAGACCCTTCCCTGGAGGCTGACGGATCCAGCCCACACATACACCATAAGTGCTCAGTGAAAACCCAGAGCAAGCACAGGTCAGACTGAGGGTCTCAGAGGGCTGCAAGAGCCCACGCCAGACTCCTTCAAGGTGACCTGGGACAGGACATCTGTGAAGAAAGAAACAGAAGGTGAGGTTGGAACAGGTGAGGATAGGAAGGTCCATCCCGTGGGTGGCCTTGGCACTCACATGCAGGGATAAGCAGCAGCAGCAGGGAGGAAGCAAGCCTGGCCATGGCTGCACACCAGTGAACACCCAGGCCCAGCTTTGGCTTTTCAACCCAGGTGTGGGTGGAGCCAGGGGAGATTTGCATTCCTCAGCAGGTGCTGGCCCTGAGGGTGGACTTAAGTTTCAGGACCAGGAGGAG
>NW_026589993.1:0-1728 GCF_907164565.1 Psammomys obesus | reverse complement strand
CATCAACCACATTCTGGCTCATGGTCATTTATAGTGAGATCTGGTGCACTTTTCTGGTGAGCAGGCACATATTATGGCAGACTGGAGTTTGGTTCCCAGCACCCACATCAGGCAGCTTACACCTGCCTATAAGTCCAGCTCTCTAACACCCTCTCTTAAACTCTGCAGGCATTGATTCGTGCAAGCAGCCATTGTAGCTTGCAACTTTCATCTCAGCTACTCAGGAGTCTGAGGCAGGAGGATCCCTTCAGCCTGAGCATTTAGAAACAACCTAGAACACACTGTGAGATCCCATTTCTTAATAATATAAGTAAATACCAAGCAGTGGACTTTAGAGATAATGGCAAGAGCCAAGGGTCAGGGAACTGAAGGCAGTGGGTGGAGCCAGAGGAGACAGGGCCATGCCAAGCAAGGGTGTTATTGACCCTCACCCGGCCTACCTGCCTGTAGATCCTTTTGTCAAAGTATACCTGCTGCAGGATGGGAGAAAGATGAGCAAGAAGACGGCCGTGAAAAGAAATGACCCCAACCCAGAGTTTAATGAAGCCATGATCTTCTCTGTATCAGCCATTGTACTACAGGTGAGTTGGGCTGGATAGTCACAGGAATCCGGGCCACTGCTATCCTCCAGTGATGCCTCTTGGGCCGCAAGCCAACCCCCTTCTGGTTGATTGAGCCTGAAACTATGTGCCAGCAGTGTGGTGAGGCTGGGGACCCAGACACTGCTTTCTTGATGCCTATGATGGACAGGCAGGGAAGTCCCCACTTTGTAAACCGCATTGCGAGCTTCAGAGCTGCCAGCATTAAGATGGGGTGGGGAGGCATTCCACAGAAGGAGACAGCTCAGCTGAGCTCTGACTGAAGATGAGCCAGAGGTAGCCCCAGGGCCCTGGGTTGTAGGACTAAGTCTTCAGAGTTCCTACTGCAAGGACCCTGCTGGGATCTTCTCATCCTAGGACCTCAAGAGGACCACGGGCCTCTGGGAGAACCCTCCCAACACAGGGATGTCACAGACTACTGGGGCTGGACCTCAGGGAGGTGAACCACAGAGCATACAGTTTGAGGCATATCAGTCAGAGGGTGGGGATTTCACCCCCTCCTCTCTGTCTCCTTCCATCCTTAGGCCAACCTAACAATAAGAAAGTCCCTTAGAGGGACTGGAGAGATGGCTTAGCCATAAAGAGCACTGGCTGCTCTTCCAGAGGTCCTGAACTCAATTCCCAGAAACCACATGGTGCCTCATAACCATCTATAATATGATCTGATGCCATCTTCTATATGCAGGTGCACATGCAGATAGAACATTCATATATAGAAAAGAAAAGAAGAAAGAAAGGAGGGAAGGAAGTCCTTTAGAACCAGGTGGTAGCAGCAGAGTCAGGTGGGTCTTTATGAGCTCAGTCTGGTTTTGCAGAGCAGGTTTCCAGGCTACACAGAGAAGGAAAAAAAAAATCCCTTTAGTTCTTGAGCTAAAGTCTGCCCCACAGCCCAGGGACTGTGCAGGGCCCACCAAACAAGGTTCCAAACAAGGAACCACTGGATATTTCTAGATGTTTCTGCTTGTCCTCCCACACTCACAAGTGATAAGTGATGATGGTGTTAGCAGGTGTGACCTTGGGGAAGTGAAAAGGTCCTGGGGGACACGCCTCCTGAATATAGGAATATAAGCAGAAGCCTTATTACATACCTTGCTCTTGACTTTCCAGCCTCTGGAAAGTGAGAACAAAT
>NW_026589992.1:0-6165 GCF_907164565.1 Psammomys obesus | reverse complement strand
TTGTATGTTTATATGAGTGAGTATATACCATGCGTGTCTTTTTGCTTCTGGGACAACTCACTCAGGATGATCCTTTCCAGGTCCCACCATTTACCTGCAAATTTCATGATTTCCTTATTTTTCATTGCTGAGTAATACTCCATTGTATAGATGTACCACAGTTTCTGCATCCATTCTTCAGTTGAGGGGCATCTGGGTTGTTTCCAGCTTCTGGCTATTACAAATAAAGCTGCTACAAACATGGTTGAGCAAATGTCCTTTTTGTGTACTTGTGCCTCTTTTGGGTATATGCCTAGGAGTGGTATGGCTGGATCTTGAGGAAGAGCTATTCCTAGTTGTCAGAGAAAGCGCCAGATAGATTTCCAGAGTGGTTGTACAAGTTTACATTCCCACCAGCAGTGGAAAAGGGTTCCCCTTTCTCCACAACCTCTCCAGCATGTGTTGTCCCTTGAGTTTTTCATCTTGGCCATTCTGATGGGTGTAAGGTGAAATCTCTTGTTTTGATTTGCATTTCCCTAATGGCTAATGAGGTTGAGCATTTCTTTAAGTGCTTCTCTGCCATTCGATATTCCTCTGCAGGGAATTCTCTGTTTAGCTCTCTTCCCCATTTTTTAGTGGATTACTTGGTTTATTGCTTTTCAGCTTGTTTAGTTCTTTATATATATTGGATATGAGTCCTCTGTCAGATAAAGAGTTGGTGATGATTCTTTCCCAATCTGTAGGCAGTCGCTTTGTTTTGATGATGGTGTCCTTTGCTTTACAGAAGCTTTTCAGTTTCATGAGGTCCCATTTATTGATTGTTGCTCTTAGAGCCTGTGCTGTTGGTGTTCTGTTCAGGAAGTTTTCTCCTGTACCAATGAGTTCTAGGGTATTCCCCACTTTTTTTTTTCTAGCTGATTTAATGTGTCTGGTTTTATGTTGAGGTCTTTGATCCACTTGGACTTCAGTTTTGTGCAGGGTGATAAGTATGGATCTATTTTCATTTTTCTACATGTAGACATCCAGTTGGACCAGCACCATTTGTTGAAGATGCTATCTTTTTTCCATTGTATGGTTTTGGCATCTTTGTCAAAAATCAGGTGTCCGTAAGTGTGTGGGTTTATTTCTGGGTCTTCTGTTCGATTCCATTGATCCACCATTCTGTTTCTATGCCAGTACCATGCAGTTTTTATAACTGTTGCTCTATAGTACAGCTTGAGATCAGGGATGGAGATACCTCCAGAAGATCTTTTATTGTAGAGGATTGTTTTAGCAATTCTGGGTTTCTTGTTATTCCATACGAAGTTGAGAATTTTTCTTTCCAGGTCTGTAAAGAATTGTGTTGGCAATTTGATGGGAATTGCATTAAATCTGTAGATTGCTTTTGGTAAGATGGCCATTTTTACTATGTTAATCCTGCCAAGCCATGAGCATGGGAGATCTTTCCATCTTCTCATATCTTCCTCTAATTCTTTCCTCAGAGACTTGAAATTTTTTTTCATACAAGTCTTTGACTTCCTTGGTTAGGGTTACACCAAGGTACTTTATGTCATTTGTGGCTATTGTGAATGGTGTTGTTTCTCTAATTTCTTTCTCAGCCCTTTTGTCTTTTGTATACAGGAGTGCTACTGATTTTTTTGAGTTAATTTTGTATCCGGCCACTTTGCTGAAGGTGTTTATCAGCTGTAGGAGTTCCCTGGTAGAGTTTTTGGGGTCACTCATATATACTATCATATCATCTGCAAATAGTGATAATGTGACTTCTTCCTTTCCCATCTGTATCCCCTTGATCTCCTTGAACTGTCTTATTGCTCTAGCAAGGACTTCCAGCACTATGTTGAAGAGATATGGAGAGAGTGGGCAGCCTTGTCTTGTACCTGATTTCAGTGGGATTGCTTTAAGTTTCTCTCCGTTCAGTTTGATGTTGGCTATAGGCTTGCTGTAAATCGCCTTTACTATGTTTAGATATGTGCCTTGTATCTCTGATCTCTCCAGTATTTTAAACATGAATGGATGTTGGATTTTGTCAAATGCTTTTTCAGCATCTAGGGAGATTATCATGTGGTTTTTTTCTTTCAGTTTGTTAATATGGTGGATCACATTGATGGATTTCCGTCTATTAAACCACCCTTGCATAACTGGGATGAAGCCTACTTGGTCATAGTGGATAATACCTTTGATGTGTTCTTGGATCCGGTTTGCAAGTATTTTGTTAAGTATTTTTGCATCAATGTTCATAAGGGAGATTGGCCTGAAATTCTCTTTCTTTGTTGAGTCTTTGTGAGGTTTAGGTACCAAGGTGATTGTGGCTTCATAGAATGAGTTTGGTAATGTTCCTTCTGTTTCTATTTTGTGGAATAGTTTGAAGATAATTGGAGTTAGCTCTTCTTTGAAGGTCTGGTAGAATTCTGCACTGAAGCCATCTGGTCCTGTGCTTTTTTTGGATGGGAGACTTTTGATGACTGCTTCTATTTCTTTAGGGGATATAGGACTATTTAATTGATTTACCTGGTCCTGATTCAGCTTTGGTAAGTCACATCGGTCAAGAAAATTGTCCATTTCATTTAGATTTTCAAATTTTGTGGCATATAGACTTTTGAAGTAAGTCCTAAGGATTGTTTGGATTTCCTCAGTGTCTGTAGTTATGTCCCCCTTTTCATTTCTGATTTTGTTGATTTGGGTGGTGTCTCTCTGCCTTTTAGTTAGCTTGGCTAAGGGTTTGTCGATCTTGTTGATTTTCTCAAAGAACCAGCTCTTGGTTTCATTGATTCTTTCAATTGTTTTATTTGTTTCGAATTGATTGATTTCAGCCCTGAATTTGATTACTTCTAGCCGTCTACTCCTTTCTGGTGTGTCTGCTTCTTCTTTTTCTAGGGTTTTTAAGTGGGCCATTAAGTTGCTTGAATGAGCTGTCTCAAACTTCTTCTTGAAGGCACTTAGTGCTATGAACTTTCCTCTTAGCACTGCTTTCATTGTGTCCCGTAAGTTTGGGTATGTTGTGTCTTCATTTTCATTGAATTCTAGAAAGGCTTTAATTTCTTTCTTTATTTCTTCCCTGAGCCAGCTGTCATTTAGTAACAAGTTGTTCAGTTTCCATGTGTGTGTAGGCTTTTTGCTATTTCTGTTGTTGTTGAAGTCCAGCTTCATTCCATGGTGATCAGACAGGATACAAGGGATTATTTCAGTCTTCTTGTATCTGTTGAGGCTTGCTTTGTGACCAACTATATGGTCTATTTTGGAGAAGGTTCCATGAGGTGCTGAGAAGAAGGTAAATTCTTTTGTGTTTGGGTGTAAAGTTCTGTAAATGTCTGTGAGGTCCATTTGATTCATGACCTCTGTCAGAGATATTGTTTCTTTGTTTAATTTCTGTTTTGTTGACCAATCATTTGTTGAGAGTGGGGTGTTGAAGTCTCCCACTATTAATGCGTGGGGATCTATATGTGGTTTAAATTTTATCAATGTTTCTTTCACAAATGTGAGTGCTCTTGTATTTGCGGCATAGAAGTTCAGGATTGTGATGTCTTCCTGGTGGAATTTTCCCTTGATTAGTACGAAGTGTCTTTCCCCATCTCTTTTGATTGTTTTTGGTTGAAAGTCTATTTTATCAGATATTAGAATGGCTACTCCTGCTTGTTTCTTGGGTCCATTTGCTTGGAAAGTCGTCTTCCAACCTTTTACCCTCAGGTAATGTCTATCTTTGTGTCTTAGGTGTGTTTCTTGTATGCAACAGATTGCTGGGTTTTGTTTACGTATCCATTCTGTTAATCTGTGTCTTTTTACTGGAGAGTTGAGTCCATTGATGTTGAGAGAGATTAATGACCAGTGGCTGTTAGATCCTTTGATATTGATGTTGTCTGTGTTCATAAGGTTGTGTGCTTGGTTGCTTTTTGTTTTGCTGTAGTAAGGTTACTTATTTCCTGTGTTTTCTTGACAGAAGCTAATTTTCTTGGGTTGTATTTTCCCTTCCAGTGTCTTCTGTAATGCTGGATTTGTGTGTAGGTATTGTTGAAATTTGTTTTTGTCATTGAATATCTTGTTTTCTCCGTCTATGAGGACTGAGAGTTGTGCAGGGTATAGTAGCCTGGGTTGACATCTGTGTTCTCATAAGGTCTGCATGATATCTATCCACGCCCTTCTAGCTCTCATAGTTTCTGTTGAAAAGTCAGGTGTGATTCTAATGGGTTTGCCGTTATATGTTACTTGGCCTTTTTCCCTTGCAGCTTTTAGTATTTTTTCTTTGTTCTGTATACTTACTGTTTTGATTATTATCTGGTGGGAGGATTTTCTTTTCTGGTCAAATTTGTTGGGTGTTCTGTAGGCCTCATGTATCCTTATTGGCTTCTCCTTTAACTTGGGGAAATTTTCTTCAATGATTTTGTTGAAAATATTTTCTGGGCCTTGGAGAAGGGAGTCTTCTTTTTCCTCTATTCTTATAATTCTTAGATTTTGTCTTTTGATATTGTCTTGGATTTCTTGGATGGTCTGTGTCAGGAATTTTTTGGATTTAACATTTTCTTTGACAGATACATCGATTTCTCCCATTGTATCTTCTACATCTGAGATTCTTTCTTCCATTTCTTGTATTCTGTTGGTTATGCTTACCTCTGTAGTTCCTGTTTTCTTCCCTAAATTCTTCCTCTCCATTATTTCCTCCATTTGTGTTTTCTTTAATTTTTCTAGTTCTATCTTCAGGTCTTGAGTTGTTTTGTTTACTTCCTTCACCTGTCTGCTTGTATTTTCCTCTTTTTCTTTTAGTTCCTTTAACTCTGTCTCTTTTATTTCTTTCAGTGATTTAATTATTTCTTCTCTGAAGGCCACAAGCTGTTTGGCTGCATCTTCCCGTATTTCTTCACAGATGGCCCTAATCTGCTTGTCTTTATCTTCCTCCATTTCTTTATAGATAGCCATGATCTGTTTGGTTTTATTTTCCTCTAATTCTTTACGTATTTTATTTGTCTCCTCTATTATCCTCTTCATCAACATAGATGTAAGGTCATCTTCTTGATTTTCTATTATGCTGCATTGTTCAGGGCTGTTCGCCTCTGGATGGCTGGGTTCTAGAGATGCCATATTGCTCTGTCTTTTGTTGGTTGAGCCTTTACGCTGACCTCTACCCATTGGGCTGATTTAGGTGTTGGCTGTTAGTTTCTGTGCTTCCTGGAGTCCTGAGGTAGGGCGTATCCCCTTGGCCAGCAGATGATTTTTCCTGAAGGAGTCCTTCTCTGCTTTTTGGTTATGGTCACTGTATGGCCAGTGTTTCTCAGGAGTTGTCACTGCTCACCTCAGGTTTATAGCCCTGAGTAGTAGCTGTGGTCTATGTTAGGCAGGGGGGGGATCTCCTCTTGCCCATAGAATTTCTCAAGACAGCTGCCCCACTGCTGGGTTTCTTGTTATAAATTTAGTGTGCTGCTGCTCACTAAATTTCCATGTACAGTCCTCTTGAAGAAACTGCTGATTTCCTAGCTGTGGGGTTTTCTCCCAACAGGAAAACTCAGTCTGTTATCCTGGGGTGCACAGTTCTATCCGTGAAAGTGGGAGGTGCACTCAGCAAGTCTCTGGGCCAGAGGCTGATTGCTCTGCTCTGGACCTGGAGAATGTGCACCTAGGTTGAGTTGTCGCCTGGGGGCACTGTTCTGGTCTGGAGGCTGGGTGCCTCACTCTAGACCAGAAGCTGTGTGTTTCTTGTCTGGGATGGCGGCTGCAGGCACTGCTCTGGTCCAGAAGCTGTAGGTGCAGCCCTCTTGAAGGACCAGGGATTCCCACAGTTTTGACAGTCTAGCTAGGAATAACTGGTTGATCCTTGGCACAGTATCTGAGGGCTGCTGTAATGGCTCTCTGGCTTTTGTAGGTCTGAGGATTCAGCTGTGTGTCCCAGTGCCCTAGGGGAACTCAATAATGGCAGCAGAGCACAGCGCTCCTGCCTGCACTAGAGTCTGCGTGAGTCCAGGAAGTGTTTTGGTGCTGGGTGTCCTAAGCGTTAGAGCTGCTGACCCCCTCCGCTGGGGGTTTCCTCCTGCCAGAGACATGCAGTCTGGTGCCCTGGTGCCCTGGTGCCCACAGTTCTATCTGAGGCGGCGAATCAGGGGCGCAGGCAGGCGCCTGTGTCCCGGCTCTGGGTCTGGACTGGCTCTTGGGGCACCCGCAGAACCTGAGTCTTTTCCAGGGGATGTCTGGGTAACCTGAGGT
>NW_026589991.1:0-1771 GCF_907164565.1 Psammomys obesus | reverse complement strand
TCTATCTATCATATCTATCATCTATCTATATCAATCCAGATATAGATAAATATACCTATACAGTAAAATTTCTATGTCGGCACCAGCTTAATTTCTCTATGTTCAGTGAGTTGTGCAAGTGATGTATTCATCGATAGAGACTTGCAGTGAATTCATGGAGAGCAAATTATAATATTGATCAAAGTTTGCATTGTTTGGGCAAACAATTCCAATCAGACTCCTTTGGCCACCACCTCAAGTAGATGTAATCCATTCTTCACTTGATGACAAGTGACATCCTGTTGTGACTTTCTCATTATTTCATTTGGATCACCTTCAGAAATGTATATATTTTAGGAAGCTCCTGGTCTTTTAGGTTACTACAGTAACATTCAGTTGACATTTCATCTTCACTGTCTCTCTTCATATTACTTTCCTTAATGTCCTCTTTTTTCCCCACTTCCAACCAATTCTTCTTTATGAGCCCATTCTCCATCTATAAATAACTATTTTACTGACCTATCTTAGAGAAATCTAGTTACTTGTTCTCCAACACTAGTCCCTTGTTCTGTGTATCCTACATGGTTTTATGTACTGTAGGTTTCTTATCATTAGCTTTAAAATTAATATTAACATGTAAGAAGATACATGCCATATTTGTATATTTGAACTTGTGTTACTATATACTCAGACTGATTTTTTTCTAGGTTGCCTGCAGATATGCATTTACTTTCAAATTTCATGATTTACTTTGTAAAATGACTGAGTAATATTTTGTTCTGTAAATGTCCACATTTTCTTTATCTATTCTTCTATTAATGGACATCTGGGTTATATCCGATTTCTGGAAGTGTTGATTAGAGCAATCATAAACATGTTTGAACAAATGTCTCCATGGAAGGATGAAACATGCTTTGGATATATGCCCAAGAGTAGTATGGCTGGTTCGAGAGGCAGAACAATTCCCACCTTTCTGCGGAAAAGCCACACGTATTTCCTTAGTGGCAAAACATGTTTGTACTCCTACTAGCAATGTCTGAATATTCTTAGCCATTCTGACTCTTTTTAGACCATACCTCAAACTACTTTTAGTTTCCATTTCCCCAGGGACTATGGATCTTGCACATATCTTTAAATGTTTCTCAGCCATTTGAATTATTTCTTTAAGAATTCTCTTGTGAGATCTTCTTCCATTTCTTCAGAGACTGAAAGTTTTTCTTATACAAGTCTTTGACTTGCTTGTTTAGAGTTACACCAAGGTATTTTATGTCCTCTGTGGCTGTTGTGAAGGGTGTTGTTTTTCCTAATTTCTTTCTCAGCCCTTTTGTCTTTTGTATACAGGAGGGCTATTGATTTTTTTTAATAGATTTTATATCTAGCCACTTGGCTGAAAGGGTTTATCAGCTGTAGGAGTTACCTGGTAGAATTTTGGGGGTCACTCATGTATACTATCATATCATCTGCAAATAGTGACATGATATGAACTCATGGACTGGCTCTTTGATCATATCCACCTAAGGGGGTAGCAGCCTTACCAGTTCACAGAGGAAGACAAAGAAGACAGTCATAATGACACCTGATAGACTAGGGTCAGATGGAAGGGGAGGAGGTCCTACCCTGTCATTCCACTTGGGGAGGAGCACAGTAGAAGAAGAGACAGATAGGGTGGGATTTGAAGGGGATGTGAGAGAGGGAGGGGGCTACAGCTGGGGTACAAAGTGAATAAACTGTAATTAATAAAAATAAAAAAATAATAATTCTTAATTTAGAATTGTATGTGTGTTTTATTTTG
>NW_026589990.1:0-4381 GCF_907164565.1 Psammomys obesus | reverse complement strand
ACACACACACACACACACACACACACACACACACACATATATATATATATATATATATATATATATATATATATATATATCCATTAATCTTTGTTACTACTAAGGACCAGAGTGCAGATGCATGAGGTAATGATGAGTATGAGCTCACAGTAACAGTTGATAATCTTTAACCAGTGGTGCATATATGAGGATACAATAATGCACATCTGAAGAACATCTGCCACATTTATTTGTGTTTCCTATGAATAAATGTGTGGTAGAAAAGTAAGTAAAAAGTGGGGAGATGAATGAAAGGACTGTAGAAGGAGAGGAAAAGAAAGGAGGGAGGAGGAAGTAGGACAGAGGAACAGAGTAAGGGAGGAAGAAAGGATGGAGAAAAAAGAGGAAGCCTAATGCTAAATATTATCTGCTGTTACACTTCTGATCAGTTGATATGCAGAAGCTCAAAAGAAAGCACAAATTCTTCTTCCCACTCAGCTTTCCTGCATAGGTTTTACCTATGCAGACTACCCTCCTCACCAGGGATCTATGTGTCGCTCTTACTTATCACTTATCATAAATTTCTGCTCCAATAGAGAAGATTTAAGTGAAAACCAGGGGCACACATCATCCTCTTGACACTAACAGAAGATATTTATAGTCTCTCTGGTTTTTCGTTGTGTTCTGAATATGACCTTGAAGTAGAATTCTTTCTTCTCTCAGATTGAATGTGTGTACTAGTAAATTGAACTAACGCACTGCTTTCTATGTCCTTCCTCTCATCAGAGCAAGAGCATTTCCTTAACTATCTTGATAAATTCAGGCAGTTTAGACAATTGAAATCATAAGCAGGATTATTTAATTATGGCCTAGTAAACTTGGTAAATTTTAAATAAAAGTTCAATGATTGAGTCATCGCTTCCTAGCTAACATTCACTCACACTTCTTGTATAATGTGGGATGTTTAAGACCCATAGCCAATTTTGGGCAGAGTTTAAGATTATCTTAACAATACCTGGACAGCTTGTTCTTTGTACCATGGCATTCTCATAACATTACTAAATACTGTTCCGCTTTCCATGCTACAATATTCTTGTGACAGTGTAATGGATAGTAAGCAGTAGTGATGCTGCATGGCATGATAGAATGTTCCATGTGGATTTATAAGATGTCTGTGTGGCTCCCAGGTAGAAGAATGGTGGTAATACAGCCCCCTACCTTGTCAGAGCTTGTATTCTACTCGTCTAAATTAAGAAAGAACTATAATCACTGTCTCCATTTGGTGACAATTATTGTTGCCTTGGGTAGTCATGCTTTGTGACTGTGTACTCTTGAGATCAGTTGGGTTGCTCTACTTGAGAGTTGCATTTTCCAAACTTGGTTGACTTATGATGGCAAAGCATTATAAAGTACAAGAGCTTGTGTCACTGTCGTAGCTGCCATGCTCATGCTGGTGGGTGATGTGCCCAGAATGTGTTCCCAGGTCCCACCGTGATGAAGTGCATTGCTGCCGTCCTGAAGCTTCGCATTTTCCACTTTTCATGTGGACTCCAGGATGCAGGCTCAACAGAAATGTGAAATGTGCTTCTCATATATTCTTATTTATGTCAGACGTGACAAACATATCATGCTGTGGACACCATTGTTGTCACAATACTGACTCTAATAAGTGTAATTCACAGCCTCATGACACCCAGGGCAGTGTGCAGCCCATACCAATGTGGTACAAGTCTCTTTTTTTTACGACTTGATCATAACATTTATTTACATATATATGTCATGAACTGCCTCACTGAATACCACAAGTATGTACAGTTACCTTATGTTATGTTATGTGAATAGCAATGTACTCTAAAGACTCTTTCTAGTAAACTAAACTTGATAAGTTACTGATACCAAAAATGAAGCACAGTAAATGTTGAGGAACACTTTGGGCTAAAAAAAAAATAACATAACACTTATATCCATACACAAAATGTACATTTTCACAATGAAATTTTGAAAGTCAGAAATGTCAGGTCTTAAGTATTTATGGAAGAATTGTCTTACTTAAATCTCTAAAAAATTAAGTGGTCAGTTAAAATAAAAATGATGGCAACATGCTGTGTAATGTATGTGTATATATAGTGATAAGAAACAAAGATTGCAGGTAAAATATTGTGAATTTTCCACATTATGTGAGAGGTAATATAATATTGGTTAAAAATGAACAGTAATAAATTATATGCCCTAGAGGGACAACTGAAAACAATAAAAGTATATACACACACAGTAAATCAATAATGGAGATAATATTTAAAGGGTGGAAGTGTTTGTCAAAAAACAACACTGTGAGATTATCACTTCCTACAAGTTCATGTATTCATAAAAATGTGTTTTGAAATAACATCTGCTTTTTTTTAATTTTTTTAGTTGTTTTTTTTAATTTTATTTTTTTCTTATCAGTTACATTTTATTAACTCTGTATCCCAGCCGTGTCCCGATCCCTCATTTCCTCCCAGTCCCTCCCTCCCTCCCTCATCTCCACCGTGCCCCTTGCCAAGTCCACTGATAGGGGGAACCTCCTCCCCATTCATCCGATCCTGTTTTATCAGGTATCTTCAGGACTGGCTGCAAAGATCTCTCCTCTGTGGCCTAACAGGACTGCTCCTCCCTTGGGGGTGGGGAGGCCAAAGAGCCAGTCATTGAGTTCCTGTTAGAAATAGTCCTTATTCCCCTCACTATGGGAAACCAATTGGTTACTGAGTTACCACAGGCTACATCAGAGCAGAGGTTCTAGGTTACATTCATACATGGTCCTTGGTTGCATGTCAGTCTCAGAAAAGACCCTGTGCCCAGATATGTTTGGTCCTTGTGGAGCTCCTATCCTTTCCTCATCAGACTAACTCCCCTTCTTTCTTATGATTCCCTGTACTCTGCCAAAGGTTTGGTCATGAGTCTTTGCTTTGAAAACACTGCTAGTTAGAGTTTTTCAAATGCGCTCAGTAGACTCCTGTCAATGTTTAATGTGCATCCCATCTGTCTTTCAAAACGAGGATTGATAATCTTATCCCATGTCCACTCTCTTGATTATCTTTTTTAGGTGTATAGATTTCATTATGTTTATCATATCTTATAGGTCTATATAAGTGAATATATACCGTGTTTGTCTTTCTCCTTCTGGGATATTTCACTCAGAATGATCTTTTCTAGGTCCCACCATTTGCCTGCAAATTTCATGATTTCCTCCTTTTTGATTGCTGAGTAGTATTCCATTGTGTAAAAATGCCACAATTTCTGTATCCATTCCTCCGTTGATGGACATCTGGGTTGTTTCCAGGTTCTGGCTATTACAAATAAAGCTGCTGTAAACATGGTTGAGCAAATATCTCTTTTGTGTACTTGAGCAAACTTTGGGTATATACCTAGCAGTGGTATAGCTGGGTCTTGAGGAAGCACTATTCCTAATTGTCTTAGAAAGCGCCAGATAGATTTCCAGAGTGGTTGTACCAGTTTACATTCCCACCAGCAGTGGAGGAGGGTTCCCCTTTCTCCACAACCTCTCCAACATGTGTTGTCCCTTGAGTTTTTCATTTTGGCCATTCTGATGGGTGTAAGGTGATATCTCAGGGTCGTTTTGATTTGCATTTCCCTGATGGCTAATGAGGATGAGCATTTCTTTAAGTGTTTCTCTGCCATTCTATATTCCTCTGCAGAGAATTCTCTGTTTAGCTCTGTTCCCCATTTTTTCATTGGATTACTTGGTTTGCTACTTTTCAGCTTCTTTAGTTCTTTGTGTATACTCGATATTAGTCCTCTGTCAGATAAAGGGTTAGTGAAGATTCTTTCCCAATCTGTAGGCAGGCGTTTTGTTTTGATGACAGCGTCCTTTGCTTTACAGAAGCTTTTCAGTTTCATGAGTTCCCATTTATTGATTGTTGCTCTTAGAGCCTGTGCTGTTGGTGTTCTCTTCCGGAAGTTGTCTCCTGTGCCAATGAGTTCTAGGCTATTGCCCACTTTTTCTTCTAACATTTAGTGTATCTGGTTTTATGTTGAGGTCTTTGATTCACTTGGACTTTAGTTTTGTGCAGGGTGATAACTATAGATCTATTTTCATTTTTCTGCATGTGGACATCCAGTTGGACCAGCACCATTTGTTGAAGATGCTGTCTTTTTTCCATTGAATGGTTTTGGCTTCTTTGTCAAAAATCGAGTATTCATAGGTGTGTGGGTTTATTTCTGGCTCTTCTATGCGGTTCCATTGATCCTCCTTTCTGTTTTTATGCCAATACCATGCAGTTTTTATTACTATTGCTCTGTAGTACAACTTGAGATCGGGGATGGAGATACCTCCAGATGATCTGTTGTTGTACAGGATTGTTTTGGAGATTCTGGGTTTTTTGTTTCTCCATATGAAGCTGAG
>NW_026589989.1:0-4919 GCF_907164565.1 Psammomys obesus | reverse complement strand
TATGCAACAAAGATAAACACTACCTTCCTCAGAGTAAAGGGCTGGAAAAATGTTTTTCAAGCAAATGGTTCCAGAAAACAAGCTGGAGTAGCCATCCTAATATCTAATGAAATAGACTTTCAAACAAAGTTAATCAAAAAAGATACGGAAGACCACTATATACTCATCAAAGAAAAAATTCACCAAGAGGACATCACAATTTTGAATATCTATGCCCCAAATACAAGAGCACCTACATTCGTAAATGAAATATTATTAAAACTTAAATCACACATTGATCCTAATAATGTAATAGTGGGAGACTTCAACACCCCACTCTCACCAAGGGACAGATCACCTAGACAGAAAACAAATAGGGAAATAAAAGCACTTACAGAGTCCCTAAAATCAAATGGACCTAATAGACATCTACAGATCTTTTCACCCAAACTCAAAAGAGCATACCGTCCTTTCAGCACCGCATGGAACCTTCTCCAAAATAGACCATATAGTTGGTCAAAAAGTAAGCCTTAACAGATACAAAAAGATTGAAATAATGCCTTGTATTCTATCTGACCACCATAGACTAAAGCTGGACCTCAAAAACAACAGAAATTAAAAAAAAAAAAACCGGCACACACATGGAAACTGATCAAACTTGCTACTCAATGACAGCTAGGTTAAGGAAGAAATAAAGAAAGAAATTAAAGACTTCCTAGAATTCAATGAAAATGAAAGCACAACTTACCCAAATTTATGGGATACATAGAAAGCAGTGTTCAGAGAAAAATTTATAGCACTAAGTACCTTCAAGAAGAAATTTGTAACATCACATACAATCACCTTCATGGCCCAACTGAAAACTCTAGAAAAAAAGAAGCAGATACACCCAAGAGGAGCAGACGGCTGGAAACAATCAAACTCAGGGCTGAAATCAATCAATTAGAAACAAATGAAACCATCCAAAGAATCAATGAAACAAAAAGCTGGTTCTTTGAGAAAATTAACAAGATAGACAAACCCTTAGCCAAACTAACTAAAAAGCAGAGAGAATCTATCCAAATCAGCAAAATCAGAAATGAAAAGGGGGACATAACTACAGACACTGAGGAAATCCAAACAATCATTAGGTCATACTACAAAAGCCTATACACCAAAAAATTTGAAAATCTAAATGAAATGGACAATTTTCTTGATAGATTCCATCTTCCAACATTAAGTCAAGATCTGGTAGAAAGACTGAATAGCCCTATAATCCCCAAGGAAATTGAAGCAGTCATTAATAGTCTGACCTCCAAAAAAAAAGCCCTGGGCCAGATGGTTTCAGTGCAGAATTCTACCAGACCTTCAAGAAGTGCTAACCCCAATTCTCCTCAAACTATTCCACAAAATAGAAACAGAAGGTACCTTACCAAACTCATTCTATGAAGCGACAGTCACCCTGATACCTAAACCACACAAAGACCCAACAAAAAAAGAGAAGTTCAGACCTATGTCTCTTATGAACATTGATGAAAAAATACTCAATAAAATACTTACAAACCGAACCCGAGAACACATGAAAGATATCATCCACCATGACCAAGTAGGTTTCATCCCAGGCATGCAAGGGTGGTTCAACAGACGGAAATCCATCAATGTAATCCACCTCATAAACAAACTGAAGGAGAAAAGCCACATGATCATCTGCTTAGACACCGAAAAAGCATTTGACAAAGTCCAACACCCATTCATGTTTAAAGTCTTGGAGAGATCAGGGATACAAGGCACATACTTAAACATAGTAAAGGCAATATACAGTAAGCCTATAGCCAACATCAAACTCAATGGAGAGAAACTTAAATCAATCCCACTGAAATCAGGAACAAGACAAGGCTGCCCACTCTCTCCATATCTCTTCAACATAGTACTTGAAGTCCTAGCCAGAGCAATAAGACAACTAAAGGAGATCAAGGGGATACAAATCGGAAAGGAAGAGGTCAAAGTGTCACTATTCACAGATGACATGATAGTATACATGAGCGACCCCAAAAATTCAACCAGAGAACTCCTCCAGCTGATAAACACCTTCAGCCAAGTGGCAGGATACAAAATCAACTCAAAAAAATCAGAAGCCCTCCTGTATACCAAAGACAAAAGGGCCGAGAAAGGAATTAGGGAAACAACACCCTTCACAATAGCCACTAACCACATAAAGTACCTTGGGGTGACACTAACCAAGCAAGTGAAAGACCTGTTTGAGAAAAACTTCAAGTCTCTGAAGAAAGAAATTGAAGAAAATATCAGAAGATGGAAAGATCTCCCATGCTCATGGATTGGTAGGATTAACATTGTGAAAATGGCCATCCTGCCAAAAGCAATCTACAGATTCAATGCAACTCCCATCAAAATACCAAATCAATTCTTTACAGATGTTGAAAAAAGGATTCTCAGCTTCATATAAAGAAACAAACAAACAAAAAAAAAAACACAGAATCTCCAAAACAATCCTGTACAACAACAGATCATCTGGAGGTATCTCCATCCCTGATCTCAAGCTGTACTACAGAGCAATAGTAATAGAAACTGCATGGTATTGGCATAGAAACAGAAAAGAGAATCAGTGAACTGAATAGAAGACCCAGAAAGAAACCCACACACCTATGAATACTCGATTTTTGACAAAGAAGCCAAAACCATTCAATGGAAAAAAGACAGCATCTTCAACAAATGGTGCTGGTCCAACTGCCTGTCTACATGCCGAAAAATGAAAATAGATCCATATCTATAACCCTGCACAAAACTAAAGTCCAAGTGGATCAAAGACCTCAACATAAAACCAGATACTCTAAATCTGTTAGAAGAAAAAGTGGGGAACAGCCTAGAACTCATTGGCACAGGAGACAACTTCCTGAACAGAACACCAACAGCACAGGCTCTAAGAGTAACAATCCATAAATGGGACCTCATGAAACTGAAAAGCTTCTGTAAAGCAAAGGACACCGTCATCCAAATGAAACGACTGCCTACAGATTGGGAAAGAATCTTCACCAACATTTTATTTGACAGGGGGCTAATATCCACTATATGCAAAGAACTAAAGAAGCTGAAAAGCAACAAACCAAGGAATGAATTAAAAAATGGGGAACAGAGTTAAACAGAGAATTCTCAATAGAAAAATATCAAATGGCAGAGAAACACTTAAAAAAATTCTCAACCTCATTAGCCATTAGGGAAATGCAACTCAAAATGACCCTGAGATTTCTCCTTACACGCATCAGAAAAGCCAAGATAAAAAACGCAAGTGACAACACATGCTGGAGAGGTTGTGGAGAAAGAGTAACCCTCCTCCACTGCTTGTGGGAATGTAAACTGGTACAACCACTTTGGAAGTCTATCTGGCACTTTCGTAGACAATTAGGAATAGTGCTTCCTCAAGACCCAGCTATACCACTGCTAGGTATATACGCAAAATTTGCTCAAGTACACAACAAGGACATTTGCTCAACCATGTTTGTAGCATCTTTATTTGTAATAGCCAGAACCTGGAAACAACCCAGATGTCCATCAATGGAGGAATGGATACAGAAATTGTTGTATTTTTACACAATAGAATACTACTCAACAATCAAAAAGGAGGAAATCATTAAATTTTCAGGCAAATGGTAGGATCTAGAAAAGATCATTCTGAGTGAAATATCCCAGAAGGAGAAATACAAACATGGTATATACTCACTTATATAGACCTATAAGATATGAAAAACATAAAAAAGATAATCAAGAAAGTGGACACAGG
Source organism: Psammomys obesus (assembly GCF_907164565.1). NCBI lineage: Eukaryota > Metazoa > Chordata > Mammalia > Rodentia > Muridae > Psammomys > Psammomys obesus. The sequence continues at coordinate 1,165 of NW_026589989.1, read as the reverse complement.
GTAAGATGATCAATCCTCATTTAGAAAGGCAAATGGGATGTGCATTGAACATATGACAGGAGTCTACCGCAGAAGGCATCTGAAAGACTCTACCTAGCAGTGTTTCAAAGCAAATACTAAGACTCATAACCAACCTTCGGTAGAGTACAGGGAATCATATGAAAGAAGGGGAGTTAGTATGATGTGAAAAGGGTAGGAGCTCCACAAGGACCAAATATATCTGTGTACAGGGTCTTTTCTGAGACTGACACTCAACCAAGGACCATGTATGGATATAACCTAGAACCTCTGCTTGGATGTAGCCCATGATGGCTCAATAACCAATAACTCAATAACCAATTGGTTTCCCAATTGGAAAAGGACTATTACTTACAGGAAATCAATGGCTGGCTATTTAACCTCCCCACCCCCCAAGGGAGGAGCAGTCCTGTGAGGATACAGAGGGGAACTTTGTAGCCAGGCCTGAAAAGACCTGATAAAATAGGGTCAGATGGACCTATCAGTGGACTTGGAAAGGGGCAGGGAGGAGATGAAGAAGGTAGGGTGTGGTTGGGAGGGAATGAGGGGGCGGGATACACTGGGATGCAGAGTTAATAAAATGTAACTAATAAGAAAAAATAAAAATTAAAAAAAAGGAAACAGGAAAAAAAGAAGATTCTCAAAGACTGTCTCCTGCTTTTTCATTTCTGTTGGGGAGGTCTTACTAAGCTTCTTTGGTCTCCTGGTACCTGCTGGGGTGATACAGGCACTATCCTTCTAGAGAAAGGGCTTCTTGAACATCTCTGTGGTATACACTGGAAGGAAAGTGATGAGTCAGGTTTAGCCTGGTGGTATTTGTTAGAGCTGGTCCTCTGATCCAAAATTTGCATACCCAAATCAGTAATGCTCCCTTCACTAAGTAAATCCAGGTCTCTGACCTCAGTTTTGGTTGGTTCTAAGAGTATCTAAGTGCATCATCACCCCAATCCTAATGAATATTAAAACTGATCTCTTCATCTGATAGACTAAGATCAGAAGGAAGGAGTGTGGGACATCCCCTACCAGTGGACTTGGGAAGAGGCATGCGTGAAGACAAGGGAGGGAGGGTGAGGTTGGTAGGAGAGGAAGAAGAGCCTTATGGGGGGATACAAAATGAATAAAGTATAATTAATAAAAGTTTAAAAAA
>NW_026589988.1:0-2017 GCF_907164565.1 Psammomys obesus | reverse complement strand
GGAATACAGAAAAAGAACAAGAATTACTGATGAATTGTATCCACCATTCATATGTTAAACTCTTAACCCTCAGACGCTCTGGACCTGACTTTGAAGGGAAATTCAGAAAAATTAAGAGGGCTGGAGCCAGGACTCAGCAGTTAAGAGTGCTGCTACTGCTGCTGCTGCTCTTATAGTAAAACCAGGATTCAAGCCTGCACATGCCTTCAATCCCAGCTGTTGGCAGGCAGAGGGAGGCAGATCTCTGTGAGTTCCAGGCCATCCTGGTCTGCAGAGTAAGTTCCAGGACAGCCAAGGCTACACAAAGAAGCCCTGTTTTGAAAAACCAATTTTTTAATTAAGAGAGAGAGAGAACAAGAAAATTTGAACACAGGGAACTTCCCAGAGACTCATACTCCAACCAAGGACTATTCATGGAAATAACCTAGAACCCCTTTACAGATGTAGCCCATGGCAGTTCAGTGTCCAAGTGGGTTACATAGTAATGGGAAGAGGGACTGCCTCTGACATAATCTGATTGGCCTGCTCTTTGATCACCTCCCCCTAAGGGGGGAGCAGCCTTACCAGACCAAAGAGGACAATGCAGCCACTTTTGATGAGAACTGATAGACTAAGATCAGAAAGGAGAGGAGAATCTCCCCTATCAGTGGACTTGGGGAGGAGCATGCATGCAGAAAGGGGAGGGAGGGTGAGATCTGGAGGGGAGGATGGAGGGGCTTATGAGGGATATGAAATGAATACAGTGTAATTAATAAAAAAGAGAGAGAGAGAAGAGAGGAGAAAGGGAAAGAAAAGAAAACTACAGTCTATTCCCTACCATCTACATCATGGCTCACAAACATCTGTAACTTCAGTGCTAGAGACTCTGCTGCCCTTTTCTGCCCTCCAAACCCAGTGGCACCTAGCATGAATTTGGTGCACATGCACACACACAGATAAACACTCACACATAAACTTGAAAAATGAACAAACAAATGAATGAATGTTTAAAACAAGAAGAAAATAATAATGTGTGTGTATTAATCTAATCTGTGCCTTCTTGTTTCTATTTATTTTTGTGGCCATGAATTTAAGACTCTTTCAGCCTCCTGAGTGCTGGGATTAGAGATGTGCCCACCATTTTCTGTGTCCACAGGAAGGCCCATCCCTAAGTACACAGAGAGAAGTTAGCTACCTGCAAGCCAAAGAGAGGGGCCATTCAGCCCACAGAATCACAAGAAAACATATGTCTACTGCTCAATCTACCAGCCCTTAGTATTTTGTTGTGGTCCCAACAATTCAATACCTGTTGAAGGAATTTGCAGAAACAGCGCATAGCTAACACCTCAGAGACATAGTACTGTGGCTAGATCTCAGACAATTATGTGACAGGGTCACTAATTCAGGACAAATAGAATTTCGTGTGTGTGTGTGTGTGTGTGTGTGTGTGTGTATGCTCACATACATGTTTGTGCCATGATTATGCCAGAAGACTGTCCAGTGTCTTTCTTTATTGACCTCATTTTTTGAAACAGAGACTCTCATTGAACCTGGAATTCACCAGGTCAGCTGGACTGGCTGACCAGTAAGCTCTAAGGTACCCCTGTCTACCTTCTCAGCACTGGCATTACAGACATACTGCTGCTCCTGGATTTTTATATACAAGCTGGGAATCTGAACTCAGGTCCTTGTGATTGTACAGCAAGCACCTTACCCACTGACGTATCTCCCCAGCCCATGTTTTTTATTCATTCATTTAATAATGTACAGCCTTTGCATCTACTTTGTGCTGAGTCCTGTTCCAGACATCAGGTATATTGCCAGTGGGATGCTCCAGATGAGAGAGGATGTTGGAGTGGATTGGAGTGATAGAGAATGAGGTATTGACATCGGAACAACTAGCCATGGAGGTGATATTTGTTAAGTCAGCTTGGCCTTGAATATACTGCTCACAGAGGGGATCAGAGACCTTATTTACAAAGAGGAAGCTGTGAGAGTTGGATCAAATGGGTTATCTATTCTCATTCCAAGTATATAT
>NW_026589987.1:1334-2716 GCF_907164565.1 Psammomys obesus | reverse complement strand
TCACAGCAGCACAGTAGCAAGTTAGTACAGAAAGGGGTATGCCAAGTGACTTTGCTCTTGGACAGACCTGAAAATGCTCTCTTTTTCTGAGGAATATGGAAGATATCAGGACTTGAGCTGGCAAAAGTCCAGAGCTGAACTGGCTCTTTTTTGTAAGACCTGGAATTTCAGAATGTTGAGTGTAGTGCATACAGGGGAATTGGAGGTCATAAGATTTCAGTGGAAAATAGACTCCATGAAAAATTAAGCTGAGGTCACTTTTGTGGTATTTTGTCCCCAGATTAGTTTGATTCTGCTCATGTCCTAAGAAATTAAGTAAGGTAGAATTAAAAATCAGGGACTGATTTCTTAGATGGAAATGTGTGTATTCAAACCTGGAGTGGATGTTAGTAATTAGTCAAGGCTACAATTGAATTCTTGATTCACACGTGTCAGCCTTCTGAGTATAAGTCTAAGGATTGAAGATGTGTTCTGTTTTGTCAACATATATTACCAAGGTTATTATTAAAATTCTTAATAGAATATATGAATGTATGTATATATTTGAAGTTCCATGCTTCTTCATGTTCTCATAAGTTACTATATGGCACATTATGCTGAAGTTCTGCCTTGTAAGAGAATTATCTAGATGCTAGATAATGTAACAACAATGAGATTTATTTCAAAAAAAGCATGTTTTTTGGTGTGTAATGTGACTATGTTTAATGACAGATATGTGAAGACTTGACACTTTGGGGATTTATTTTGATCATTCTTACATGATGGTCAAGGTCATGTTGCCTGACTACATCTGGAAAGTGTCTTTAGACATAGATGCTACCAACCACATTTGATAGATGGGCTTTGACACCTGATAACTCTCTCCTCCTTTCAAATATAGGATAATTCGGTACTGTGTTCTTGTTCATATGGTAAGAGGGTTCTGTTTAAGGCAAATCAAGCAACCTTGAAGTGCCTAGTTTTAAACAATTATGTACACCTATTCTTGGATCATTCCAGTCACTCAGCAATGGCTATATAGCCTTTTTTCTGTAATTAACATTGAATTATCTCTCCGCAGTGGTTCACAGAATATCTGATTTCTGTCATGCTTTCCAGTCTTCCAAGTTTACACCTCCTCTTCTGCCCCTCCTGTCTTCCCAATCAACCAGTGCCTTGTGGGTGGGACTCTGTTAAATGAGTCACACCTAATGTTTATTTAACAGTAAAGTTTCAGGCAAGCTTCAAAGTATGGAATCTTCTGAGCCAAACACAGTGGCCTGTGGAGAAGAAATAAGTGCAAAAATTTGAGTCCAGCCTAGGTAACTGCCCTCCCTCACAGAAAACAAAGAAGGTAGAAAGAAAGAAAGAAAGAAAGAAAGAAAGAAAGAAAGAAAGAAAGA
>NW_026589987.1:0-1324 GCF_907164565.1 Psammomys obesus | reverse complement strand
AGAAAGAAAGAAAGAAAGAAAGAAAGAAAGAAAGAAAGAAAGAAAGAAAGAAAGAAAGAAAGAAAGAAAGAAAAGACAAAATAGAATCTTCATCTTTGCCACCTTTCTTCTTTGTGGTCTCATTTAATAATCATTTCCCAATGGAGATCATGCTGCTCTCTTGAGTATTTCCATAGATGTAGGTTTCAAACCTGGGACAAATGAAAACACATATAACTGCCATTTTTTTTCTAGCTATCCCTCAGTCCACCCCTGTTATATGGTCCTCCAGGCTGTCATAGCCCAACACACACCCTGAATTCTCCTGCCCAGGGCCTGTGCTAACATTCCTTCTCAGCTACTCTTCCATATATAGTCAAACTATTTTGGTTACCTTGTCTTGTTGAGAACCATGCAGGAGCAACACCAAAACATCAGTAGAAGTTCTTTCCTTTGTATTCTGAGTGATGGAATTGAAGCAATACACTACTAGGACCATCTGCAACAATAAGTTTTATGGTGCAAGTTCTCCTCTGTCTTTTTTGAAAATTAGTCATTATTTTACATGTCTGAATGTTTTGACTGTGTGTGTCTTTGTACTCTTTTCATTTTTCTTGAACACAAGGTCAGAATTTGTCAGAATCCTTGGAATCTGAATTTCAAATAGTAGTGACCTGCCTACTATGAAACCTATGTACTCTGGAAGAAACTTCACTTCTCCTAACTTCTGAGGTATTTTCCACCTCCTGTTTTCTGTTCCTGATTATGCTTCCTCTTCAAGTCATTCTAGTTCACTTGGGGTCAAACTTCTTTTGAGTGGTCCTTTCAGGTATCAGATAGGAAAACAAACAACACTGGGAGATGACAATGAAAATCTCATGCAGCTTGATTTGTCAACCTGGATCAGACATGGGGAGTGTAATCCTAAGCAGTTAATTTCCTGCATATTTAAAACACAGTAGAATTTGGGAAAAGATTTCCAGGCAACAATCAGTCCAGTTCCATGTTCATAATAAAGATATATGTGTTCCTATATAGAAACTCCTTATAAAGTCCATGTAATCATCAAGGTGGGTTCTATAGCTTAAAGGCTTACAATGTAATGTGGTCTCTGACCAGTAGCATAGAGGTCAGCCTGCAAAAAAATTACATGTGACATCTGCCCTAAGAATGAGTAACAGTCTAGAGAAGAAAGTGTCAATAATAATCATCCTGGGAAACTTGGGTAATGTCTGCCTCTATAACAAGAGGTAGGTGAGGTCTATTTCCACAGGTAGCAAAGTGGTCATCAGGTCATTATCAAACTTTGCTCCTAGTCTTTTGGATTACTTTAGCTCCTTTATTA
>NW_026589986.1:0-5804 GCF_907164565.1 Psammomys obesus | reverse complement strand
CAGAATGGTTGAGATGAATAATTCAAGTGACAACACATGCTGGAGAGGATGTGGAGAAAGGGGAACCCTCTTCCACTGCTGGTGGGAATGTAAACTTATAAAACCACTCTGGAAATCAATCTGGCCCTTTCTCAGACACTTAGGAATAGCGCTTCCTCAAGATCCAGCTATACCGCTCCTAGGCATATATCCAAAATATGCTCAAGTAAACAACAAGGATATGTGCTCAACCATGTTTGTAGCAGCTTTATTTGTAATAGCCAGAAGTTGGAAACAACCCAGATGCCCCTCAACTGAGGAATGGATACAGAAATTGCCGTACATCTACACAATGGAATATTACTCAGCAATAAACACACACACACACACACACACACACACACACACACACCCCATAAGGAAATCATGAAATGTGTAGGTAAATGGTGGAAACTGGAAAAAATAATCCTGAGTGAGACATCCCAGAAGCAGAAAAACACACAGCGTATATACTCACTCAAAAGTGGATATTAGACATATAATATAGGATAAACATACTAAAATCTGTACACCTAAGGAAGCTAATCAGGAAGGAGGACTCTGGCTAAGATGCTCAATCCCCATTTAGAAAGGCAAAGTGGATGGACATCAGAAAAGGGAAAAAACAAGGAACAGGACAGGAGCCTACCACAGAGGGCCTCTGAAAGACTCTACCCTGCAGGGTATCGAGAGAGATGTTGAGACTCATAGCCAAAGTTTGGGCAGAGTGCAGGAAATCTTATGAAAGAAGGGGTAGATAATAAGACCTGAAGAGGACAGGAGCTCCACAAGGAGAGCAACAGAACCAAAAATTCTGGGCACAGGGGTCTTTTCTGAGACTGATACTCCTACCAAGGACCATTCATGGAGATAACCTGGAACCCCTGCACAGAGGCAGACTATGGCAGTTCAGTATCCAAGTGGGTTCCATAGTAATAGGGACAGGGGCTGTCTCTGACAGGAACTTATTGGCCTGATCTTTGATCACCTCCCCCTGAGGGGGGAGCAACCTTACCAAGGCACAGAAGGCAATGCAGCCACTCCTGATGAGACTTGATAGACTAGGAACAGAGGAAAGGGGAGGAGGACCTCCCTTATCAGTGAACTGGGAGAGGGACACTCGTGGGGAAGAGGGAGGGTAGGATTGGGAGGGGAGGAGAGAAGGAGGTACAGGGGTGATACAAAGTGAATAAACTGTAATTATAAAAATAAAAATAAGAAAAAAATAAGAAAAATGCTCCTTTTATTTCAATTAAATAATAATTATAGAATTATGAAAATTGTTAGGTAAATTCTACATGTGCAATGTCCAGTCCATGTGTATTTAGCAACTTAGGAGAAAGTATCTGATTATCTTATGTATCTTGACATGTTTAGAGTTCTATACCTAAATTAACTTTTATCCTTATTGGTATTACCTATATGAAAGCATTTCTTAACTTGTAAACAACTTATTGTTGCACTATAATTATTTGGTCTTGAACCCCATCAGAGACTTGAGAAGGAATAAAATTAGTTATTAAAATAAATAGCAAGTGCATGTTAGCAGTTCCCAAAAATAAATAAAAAAAAATGACAGAGACAGTTTGCTGCCTGAACAGTAACCCATAACTCTCTGTAATGTTGGGGCATCATCTCCAGCCTTCTGGCTCAGAATATTTGACAGACATATATTTGAAGCAGGAACTATTTAGGACATGCTTACCCTGTCTTGGCAGAGTTCAGCAGGGGACTTGTCCTGCATTTAAGCTTGTCCATTTTTGGCAGAATTTGTCTGTCGTGAAGCGAGGGTATTTTCTTTACCCGAGTGGCTTGTTTGCCACATTTGAAGCCATTTCCATATGGAGGTTCTTCGATGCTCATCATCTTCTTTGAGGTAGGTGGGATGCTGCCAGAAGATGACCTGTCTCATTGTCAAAGTATCTTTAAAAATAATAAACACAATTTTAAATGCCACAATCTGTAGGTCACTGAAGTTTTTGAAGACTTTCCTATCTTTATATAATCAATCTGTCTAAAAAATCATACCTATCTGTTAAACCTAGGATGTATACTCCTGTGATAAATTAGACTAGTGTCTGACATGACTATGAGTTGGTTAACTAACAATTAACTTGCATTACCTAATACCCTAACCAGTTTTTAAAAGCTTAAAAGTATTGGAAGTAACCTTGAATTTGTATCAGTATACTAAAGCTTATAAAAATGTATCAAAAATAGACTTATTTTTGCATCAATATGCAAAATCCTATACCAGAGTTAAAATTAATCTTATTTGAGAGTAACATATAAAACCCTAAGTTCAGTAGATTCAATAATCTACCTTTTGTCTTATTCCTATAAGATATCCCTGTATTCTCCTTTCTTTTTTTTAACCCCTTTTCTCCCTATCTAAGAAAGAAAGATAGAAAAAAAGAAAAAGGAGAAGAGACAAATCCCTGAGTATAACCTTGTTTCACTCTGAATATGACCATTAATAATTAATAAGCATCTCCCAATTACAATAAAAATTCATAAGCATAGAAAACAGCCAAAAACATACTCAACTCCGTTAAGGAAAATTGGATGTCATACTCATAGATTTCTTCTAGCTACATTTTGGCATGCAGAAATCCTGTAAGGGAGCCCAAAGAAAATTGGGAAAAACTGGTTAATTAAGCAAGCAATAACATTTGTGGTCCAGTCTTTGAATGTTCAGAAATTTCAGGCTTAATAAAAGTTTTGTTTGGAACAGTCTAAAATGCTGGACCAATTAAGATTAGTAGCTTTCTTCAAAGCTCTCTTGGAAGCCAACTTCGTTGATAAACAGAAATTTAAGTAGTTGAGGCAGGAACACGCAGAATGCTGGAACATACAAGATGTTGGAACAGATGTGTCAATGTCTCAGCATGCTGGAAAGAGGATTCTGTCAGGTTTGATCCATTGTCTCTGGTGTCCAGTCCTTTTATTTCTGCAAACATATAATTTCTCACAAGCATTATACAGTTCTAAAATTATAAATGTATGAGATGTTCAGGATGAAACTAAACTGTAAACCAATTTTATCTATGCCAATTAAAAGAATGGCAAAATACATTTTGAGGGGATTATAGCCATAGATTGACCATGTATTGTTGAAGTTCTGGCTGGAGACATATTTTATGTCTCAGCCAGTTTGAGAGTTGTTTCCATGTAAAGGGATCAACAATGTAAGCTATCATTATTATTGAACATATAATCATTATCATGTTGAAATTAAAGCAAAGTTGTAAAGATCAAAATATCTTTTTTGAGCTTTTGGATGCCTGTTGTATTAGATCAAGCTGTTACCTATCTCCTGAGAGAGGCCTCCCATAGCGAGACAAGCTGGTTGCCTTGAGCAATAGAAAAGGCATGTTTTAAGTAAATTTTATATAAACTCTTTTTTAAATTTAGAATTTAAGCATACCTTAGGCATCTTGTACCTGTTTAGAGGTTTAGGCCTACATTTTTATGTATGTTGTAGCTATTTTTGTCCTATCCCTTTTTTTTATACAGAATGTGCAGTTATGCCTTTATAGCCAAACTTTATATAAACTCCCTTTTACTTTCAGTTTTTAAGCATATCCTAGGCATCTTGTACTTAAGTTTTTACATTTGTTTTTGGCCATCTTTGGCTTACCCCCTTTTTGATATGGGATGTTCAGTTTTCCCTTTTAAACATATGAATTATAATTTTTGAGTTTTTAGGAGTTAACTAGGTTGGCATGTACTTTGTCACTTGTAAGCCTCCTGTGTCTTTTTTGCATCAGGCATGACCAATATTGTCCTGGTGAAAATGTCTCACGCTCAAAAGGATACGCCAGCTTTTAGAGCAGGGTGACATATCTCTCTTTACATAAATCTAAAATTGATGTGACTCCAACTTATATGTTAACCTTAAAGAAAATTTTGTCATTTTGAATCTTAGACTATCTATCTCTGCAAGTGCGTAAATAGCAGGAGTTACCATCCTGGCTTATATTATGTAAATTAGTTTGATCAGGAACTCACAGATCTGCCTGTTTCTTTTTACTTTGTGTTGGGAAGAAAGGCATGTGCCTTCACCGACTTGTTCAAATATTTTTTTTTCCCAAATCAATATTATTGTAACTCAAAGCCTTTAAATGAAAATCAAGCAAAGAGACAAGAAAATTTTAAGTTTGGGGTCAGTTGTGCCAATTTATGCTGTAACAAACAAAGCCCAGTTGGTTATTTTTTTGAATTTAGTTGATGTTTCAGTGAATTGGCAGACCCTAGAGCTGACAAGTATCTTGCTGCCAGAGAGCTTTGAATTTTAGCCATTATTAATCTAATTATTAGGAAGACTACCCTTTCTATTGTCTGTAACTTAGTATTCCAATCCTTGGCTTTTTTCCCCATTTTCTCTTTGAACTTTCTCAGAGAAGGTATGGAGAAGAACCATCACCATTAAACATATTACAAACAGTCCATGACTATGACAACCAAAACAAAGCCAAAAGAGATTAAAAATACCCTCTGCCATGGCATTTTTTAATTTTAGATGCAGTTTTAGGCCAAACTCTGTCTAGAGGTTTGTCTGCCTCCAGTTTCTCTCTTTCCTGCCATGGTTGCTGAGCTGAGTCAAACTGAGCCAGCCATAGTATAAGAAAGCCATGCTCTTGTACCCCTCAGGTGAGACTGTAGCAGTAGGCAGTTTGGTTAAGTCTCAGATCTGCCCACAGTAGGCTATCTTTCACTCCAGGGCCTGTTTAAGAATCTCTCTTAAAGAAACAGTAATTGACCTTACAGATTTTAGGTTTTAAGTTTGGGTTTTATCACAGGGTGTTTATTCCCCCCCAACCAATTTATGATAAAGTATGATTTAAAGGGTGTGGATACTTAGATTAGTTGGGCACCATTTGTTGTATTAGGTTATTAATATTTACTGTTGATATATCTTTTAGTAAAGCTGCGGTTAATCCTAAGCACCTGTATAACCAAATCACCACACAGAGACTAAGATTTATTTAGTTAACCTAAAACACAATGCTGGGCTATAGTTACTCCACCCTAAAACTCCAAACCCTCATAGTTTCCTAACATTTAGATTTCCCACATTATACTTGCTTTTAGTGATATCTTAAGTCTAGTTCATTTCTCCAAGGCGATCCAAGACATCTCTTCCAGCTTCTCTTCTCCCAGTTTCTGCTCCTCTTCTCCCTCCACCTCCTTCCTCTCCTCCTCCTTCCTCTCCTCCTGCTTCCTTCCTCTCCTCCCACTCTGAACCAGGATGTCCCACCTTATTCTCTCCATTGCTCAACATTGTGGCTGGTTGTTTTAACTGACAATTTAGAGAACAAATAGTGGCATGTTTACACAAACTTGAGACAGGTGATGCTCAGAATAAGTATCACAATGCAATGTCTGGATTGAAACCAGATAGTGGGGGAGAGAAATCAGCATTTGAAAGAACAAGGATAAGGTGTATACATTCCAAAAGAATATTATATCAACAATTTCTAGACCCATTGTCAGGTGGCTCACAACCATCTATATCTCCAGCTCCTGGGAACCTTAAGCCTCTAGCATCTATGTGTACATTTATGCACATAAAGACACACAAACCTCCACAAAATTAAACGTAATAAAAATAGATTCTATAAGAAGAAGAAAAATACAGTGAACACCAGAAAGTATATGCTGAGCTGGGTGTGGTGACACAAATTTATGCAATCCCAGCACTTGAGAGGTCCACACAGCCTCATGAGCTGAAAGCTAGACTTGGCTCCTGGTGGTGGTCTTTTGAGGTATTGCGATTCAGGGAC
>NW_026589985.1:0-7059 GCF_907164565.1 Psammomys obesus | reverse complement strand
AGGCCGTGCTGCTGCCCAAGAAGACCGAGAGCCACCACAAGGCCAAGGGGAAATGAGGCCCGTCTTGACTGATCCTCTCGTGTGTAAAACAACGGCTCTTTTCAGAGCCACCTACACTTTCTAACAAAGGAGCTCAGCATTTACCTGTATCAGTCTACTAGAACAAAGACATGGAAAAATATAAACCTTTCTTCTAACAAGCCGGGCTCGACTCTAGTTTCTCATGCGTAACCACTTTTAGATACTGTCCGGGCACTAAACGAAGTAATGGGATTAAAATGGGGCATGACAGTGTCTTCCCTAGTTGCTGGGACACTGCACGAAGCCTGCCGCTTTGGAACGAGCACAGGGCCACCGTTCACCAGGGCGTTGGTGGCAGTAAGCCAGGAACGCCAGGCCGCTGCACTGACTTAAATGTGCAGCAGCCCGGGAGGAGAAAAGCTGTCGCGTCTCGGGAATCAAGACAAGGTCGGCAACGTTGGCACTAGCTTGATGCTCTAGGCCCTAGGGACACGATAAGTCTCTCCACGGTCAGGCCTTGGGTGTAGCGTGAAGAGCTCGGCGCATGGCTAGGTCCACCTGGGGGAGGGGAGGTGCTCTCCTGCAATGGGCTGTGAAGCCGCGCCCACCGCCATGTCAAATTGAGGCCTTGGCCTTGTATGTCTCCCTGCAAAAACCTGTGTCCTTGAAACTTCGAGCTGGAATTCCTTCGCTTAGAGTCTCTTCTTGCTGTCCCCAGTATGTAATTTTATCTAGTTTCCCTGTACCTAAATTGTTTCAAAACCTGACTTAGGCATCGAACCGTGTGTTACTCTGCAAGGCAGGAGTTGCGTTGTGCTCCAGAACCAGGCGGATCTCCTAGTTCGGAACCAGCCTCGTCTACGCAGCGACTATCAGGTTAGATACGGCAAGACTTTCTTCAAATGAGTGCGGAAACCTGAAACAACACCAGTTCAAATGGTTCCCACACTAAGACATTCTGTAGAACGTTTCAGTTGTTGGATTCACTAAAAGGCGCTCCGAGCTACACAGCATTGTCCTGTGCAAACAGCTGGGAGGAAAAGCGTAAAGGAGGGGAGAAGACGGAATTTGCTCGCTTTCTAGTTCTGTCCTACGCTGTTAAAACTTTCCTTGTTTGAGAAGGATGGGGACAGGAACCACCCTAAAAGGTGGGAAACAGACGGGTTTAAAGGAAAAGAGCCGCTGGGTTCCCGCGGCGCTGAGGGCCCCTCCCCCTGCCGCGGGCACTTCCGCCTGCCGCTTCCTGTTTCCACTCCGGTCCGCAAGTTCCCTATAATAGACAACTGCTCCACCCTGTAGCTCATCAGCCTGCTCTTCTCGCTGTAGTTTAGGTTTGTGCTGTGTCTTTGCCATGTCCGGTCGCGGCAAGGGCGGGAAGGGCCTGGGCAAAGGCGGCGCCAAGCGCCACCGCAAGGTGCTGCGCGACAATATCCAGGGCATCACCAAGCCCGCCATCCGCCGCCTGGCCCGGCGCGGAGGCGTGAAGCGCATCTCCGGCCTCATCTACGAGGAGACCCGCGGGGTGCTGAAGGTGTTCCTGGAGAACGTGATCCGCGACGCCGTCACCTACACGGAGCACGCCAAGCGCAAGACGGTCACCGCCATGGACGTGGTCTACGCGCTCAAGCGCCAGGGCCGCACGCTCTACGGCTTCGGCGGCTGAGCTGCCCGCGCGCCCCGTCTCGCCAGACCCAAAGGTCCTTTTTAGGGCCGCCACACACTCAGAAAAGGAGCTGAACTCGTGTTCGAGGCTTGACTAGGGAGGTGGGGGTTTGTACCCTGTGGAGAGTTCTATTTCGAAGAACTGTAGGGCGGGTTCTGTGTTCACGGGGCCTTCCTTCCCCGCGGCTCCAGAATTCTAAGTGGGAAGCTTGGATTCGGAGTTCCTATGCGCTCGACTCTGCAGCCCTCAACTCTTTAAGACATCAATTGCAGCAACGGTTTGTGGCTTGTTCAGCAGCGTGGAGCTGACTGTCTAGTGTTTGCAGGACGGGCTCAGAAAAGTTCCATGCAACCACTTCCCTCTCCCAACTAGGTCATATTAAACTCTTCAGATTACCAAAGTGGTAGTCCTAGAGTGGAAAATTTAGCAATTGGCAGTCGCTAAACCAGTTGAATTTTCAGTTCTTAAATCTTGCAGGATTATGAGGGTCTTAATCAGAAAAAGGTTTTTATTTTGCGCATTAATGTCTTTCCCTCATTTTTCATGTTCGAGTCCATTTTCACTGACCATTGCCTTAGAAAATTTTAGTTTGTTTCGGATTGAATCTTGTCCTAACATCTTAAAAGTCACCCCTGTTTAAATGTCAAGTAATAATCATTTATGGCTTTTTATTTGAGACAGCCTCACTATGTAGCTGTTGAAACTACATAATTATTATTAAAGGCCTATAATTATTTCAGTGGTTATTATTAAACCACTACCATAACAAGACAGACACCTGTTGTATTTAGATAACCCCCAGCCACCTTGTTTTCTCTCAGCCCCACATCCCATGCCCTTTTCTTTAATCATTTCTACTTGGGCTACTTCTATCCAATCCATAAATACTTGCACAGGCTCTAGGAATCTGGGCCGATTCTCTCCACGCCGTTTAGAAGGTTCACTCCTCCCAGCCCACGTGGCTATTTTCCTATCCCACAGCAGCTCTCTTTCCTCCACCTGTCTCTCCATCTCTCGTGATCCTTCTGTCCTCCACACTCTGCCCCTCCCTTCTGCACCGCCCAGGTGTGTAGGCCATTTATTCAGCCAATCAGGCATAATTTATTATACAGCATTACTTGGGGTACATGATAATCTGCTCATAAAACAGTAAGAATCTTGGGAGACAAGCAATTAACAAATTGAAAGCACCAGACCATGCTGTTCCGTGTAGCCCTGGCTGTCCTGGAGCGCTATGTAAGTAGACCCGGTTGGTCTCGAACACACAGATCCACCAGCAACCCTCCCAAGGGATCAAGGGGTGTGCTACCATGCCTGGCATGTGTGGCTTTTTAAACAAGGACTCATGGCATGGGACTGAGGAAGTGAATGCTTAATTGTGTTTTGTTTTAGTTTTCACCTTAAGAGTTGGATTTAATCATCAGATTAATATTAATCATCTTTGCAACAGTTTAGGTACATAATCTGAATCTCTTAGAGAACTCTAAATTTAAGAACTCAAAAGAGATCACACTGGGTTTACACCTTTAGATCCCAGCACTCAGGAAGCAGAGGCAGGGAGACACCTGTAACTCCAAGGCCACTACAGGTTTGAGACTTTCAAACAATAGAAAACAAAACAATCAAAATACAGATCATGAAATTTAATGGACTGTAAAAGTATACTATGGACTCTAAATCTCAAACACTTGAAAAAAATGCAAGTGTATTTAAATGGTTTACACACTCTATTTTTCATACAGTGGCTCATATGTATTTAAATGGTTTACACAAATTATTTTTCATACAGTGGCTCATATAGAACATATTAAAATGTCTCTTTTTTTTTTTAACCTTGTTAAAAATGTGCCTGCTAACTAAATGAAAACTGTGTGTCAGTGCTGTATCCCTCCTGAGTAGTGAATTTAGAATAACAAACTGGATTTATAGAAATAAACCATAGAGAATCCTGGAAGAATGAATGAATTTAATTTTTCTCCACTTACATTCCTAAAGACAGAGATAAAGTCCACCTTTCTATTCATATCTCATGTTGACGTAGGACAGAGAAACAAAATTATAGGAACACGGGAATGGCTAAAAGCTCACTCTGGAGGGAAACCCTTCATCAGATGAGAATTTACACCAACTGCCTGAAGTTCTCCCGTCCCATCCCAGCTATGGAATTGGTAGTTCTCTCTCTCTCTCTCTCTCTCTCTCTCTCTCTCTCTCAGACAGGGTTTCTCTGTGTGGCCTCACTCTGTAGACCAGGCTGGCCTCGAACTCACAGAGGACTGACTGCTTCTGCCTAGTCCTGGAACCACAGGCCTGTGCCACTTCATGTGCTGAAATTTGCCATTTTCTAAGAACTCTCACCAGAACCTTCATTTACAGTTTAAGGGGGAGGGGTGAAGGGGAAGACCCTAAACCAACCCTGGGGGCACCTGTGGGGTCCCCTACTTTCATTCCATCAGACTGCGGTCCCAGCCAAGACACCTCCAAACCTACCCTATAATCTCATCATTTAAGAGAAAAGGGACAGAGGTAGAAGGAGGAGAAAGGCTCCTCCAGACTTGTAGAGCAATAAAATTCCAAACAGCTTCAAGACCGGATAAACAGTCACCATAGGGCACCTGGAAATGAGACTGTCCAAATGTTACCTGAAGAAACTGCAGCGGAGCTACCATTATCCTAAGGCACAAACTCCTTATTACAAGATTAAAATAAATAAATAAAAATAATAATTTTTAAAAAGTTTTTTTTTTTGTTTTGTTTTTTTGAGACAGGGTCTCTCTCTGTCTAGGCCTGGCCGCCCTGGAACTCTATAGACCAGGCTGACCTCGAACTCAGAGAGCCACCTGCCTCTGCCTTCCGCACATACCACTACCACCACCACCACCACCACCACCCAGCTTGCAAAAATGATTTTTTAAAAACGGATATTGGTGTAGAAAATTCAATTTCTTAATAATTTATTTATAAAAATCCAACTAAAATATTATTTTATCCAAAGTTAATTGAAATAAGGATGAAGATGAAGGAAATTGCTGGGAGCCAAAGCTATCTACTGAAGCCAAAGTCAAACAGTGAGCCAAAGCTATCTAGTGGAGACAAAGCTATTTACTGAAGCCAAAGCCAAGTAGTGAGCAAAGGTCATTTAGTGGAGACCTAAAGCTATTTAGTGAAATTGTTACCAAAATCACGGGTGACAGATTGTGAGGACATCCCTCTGTTAGTTTCAGAGCATCGGTGAGATATCTGAAGAAAACATCCTTACGGCATCTTGCAGGTGCAATATTCAAGCCATGAAAGCACTCTTCCTATCTCCTCCAGCAGTAAATTAACCTTCCCCCTTTCCTGCCCTCTCCCGATATAAGTTGGGTAAAAATTTTTAATAAACGAGGCTTTGATCAGACGAACAGACTTGGCTTTTATTCCTGCGTCTCTTGTCCCCCCCCCCCCCAAACTCCTTCCAATCTCTCCACCTTAGGAATTCCGTTGAAGCCCCACGGGTCGGGGCATAGGAAATGACGGATATATATGGTAAAGAGAGAGAAGGGAATCCTGTCCTGGAACATTGTCCTGCCTTTGATAGTGTTGTATAAATTATTTAAGCTTTGTGCATCCGTTTTGCTGTTCATGAAAGAACACTGATCTTAACTCTGATTCATTTCAACTGTTAATTCTGTTCTCTCCATAGAAACGAAATGAGATCCACATGAAAGGAGAGGAACGAGGCGACAATGAAAAGTTAAGGCCTTACTTCCAACACACGTTTTCTATTAAAATATAATGTCGTTTCAGAATTTCAGAGAAGAACAAAATAAATTTTGTAAAATTAAGATTGATTTTCGAAAACTGGCTTACCAACCCAGTGTTAATAACAGGAGAATCCCACTCAGAGTTCAGGAGTTGAAAAGCTTGATCCAAGACTAACAATGAAATAAACCTGAAGGTGGAATTCTTCATCCTTCTAAGAGTCCTGGGTATCAGATGCTGAGTGGGTGGAGCAGGTTTACAATCCAGAACCTGAAATTGCTGAAGCAGGAGTCCGGAGTTTGTTACAGAACGAATCCCAGCTCAGCCAGGGCTACACAGCAAAAACCTATCTCAAAAGACAAACGTAATAGTGGAAACCTAAACCTTACTGGAAAAAAAAAAAAAAAAAAAACAAGCCCTATTTCCTAAGTTTTTCATTCTTTTCCATGAAATTGAAATAGGCAGTGTTCTCCACGGGTGTTTTCTCCCCTCGGCTACCGGGTGTCTAAGGGTTATAAAGACTCAGCTACGGTTAAGTGAAGCGACAGAGAGAGCAGAGAAATAGTGTACTTGTTGGGAAACACTAGAAAGCTCACTTTACACCATCCCCTTTCACTTGTGACAGATGACTTCTCCAATTACCTCCACCTTTGCTCTTGTCTTTGAAAATAATGTCCTTCACAGCTTTCCAGACTGCTTCTGGCATGTAAGTAACATACATAGTAATAATATCTACCTTAGGGACTTGCGTAGAAATCAAATGGGTTGATATGCTGCAGGTGCCCTCAATAAGTGCTAAAAAAATCACGTGATATATTTTAAAAATATTAACGGAGCAGGCGAATCTCCGGCGAAGACTTGGGTGAGATTAGAAGCATGTTGAAACGCTCCATTCTGACCCTGCTCACCGGTCAGGACATTGCCAGGAGAAAGCAGCTCATTCTGCATCCTCAAAGCTTAAGAAAAGGGACTGGCAAAGCGTTTGCACGTCCCGATAATTAAACTTCCCCCTCCCCAGTCCCCTTCCGCACCTCTCTCCACGCCCCTCTCCTCAGCTCCCAGCACACCCCCAAGGTTTTACTGTGCAGCCCTAAGCCAGGAACTCACTGTAGACCACACTGGCCTTCAACATAGGGAGACCCAGATGGCTCTTCCTCGGGAGTGCTGCGACTAAAGGGATGCGCCCCCGCCGCCAGGTTTAAGCCCGAGTGGGTGGGATGTCCTAACTAGCCTCCATGAGCAAGGTCACCTAAGCCAGCCTGGCCAGAACTTCAGCCTGACCCTCCTGCTTCCCCTCACCGGAACACAAGCATTGCAGATGCGTTCCACGCGGGAAGCCTATGCAGCGAAGGGGGTTTAAGCCCAGGATTCCCTATGCCAGGCACTCTACCAGCTGAACCTACATCTTCAGCACTGGTCTCTGCTTGCAAGTAAACTAGGCCTTGAAGGAACACAGCTTCCAGCTCCTTACACTTACTCAAGACAGTGTGAGGGTTCTAGACCCTTTGGTACTCGAGCTCAGCCGTGTCTGCAGCTCTAATGCTGACGGCGTGGTGGCTCTGAAAAGAGCCTTTGGTGCTAGATCTCAAGACCCGTGGCTTGGTTTACTTGGCGCTGGTGTACTTGGTGACGGCCTT
>NW_026589984.1:0-3218 GCF_907164565.1 Psammomys obesus | reverse complement strand
ATCAGATATTAGAATGGCTACTCCTGCTTACTTCTTGGGTCCATTTGCTTGGAAAGTCATCTTCCTACCATTTACCCTCAGGTAATGTCTATCTTTGTGCCTTAGGTGTGTTTCTTGTATGCAACAGATTGCTGGGTTTTGTATGTATATCCATTCTGTTAATCTGTGTCTTTTTACTGGAGAGTTGAGTCCATTGATGTTGAGAGAGATTAATGACCAGTGGCTGTTAGATCCATTGATTTTGATGTTGGTTGTGGCCATAATGTTGTGTGCTTGGTTGCTTTTTGTTTTACTGTAGTAAGGTTAATTATTTCCTGTGATTTCTTGAAAGAAGCTAATTTTCTTGGGTTGTATTTTCCCTTCCAGTGTCTTCTGTAATGCTGGATTTGTGTGTAGGTATTGTTGAAATTTGTTTTTGTCATTGAATATCTTGTTTTCTCAGTCTATGAGGACTGAGAGCTTTGCAGGGTATAGTAGCCTGGGCTGACATCTGTGTTCACTTAGGGTCTGCATGATATCCGTCCAAGCCCTTCTGGCTTTCATAGTCTCTGTTGAAAATTCAGGTGTGATTGTAATGGGTTTGCCATTATATGTTACTTGGCCTTTTTCCCTTGCCGCTTTTAGTATTTTTTCTTTGTTCTGTATACTTACTGTTCTGATTATTAGGTGCTGGAAGGATTTTCTTTTCTGGTCAAATTTTTTGGGTGTTCTGTAGGCCTCATGTATTCTTATTGGCCTCTCCTTTAACTTGGGGAAATTTTCTTCAATGATTTTGTTGAAAATATTTTCTGGGCCTTGGAGAAAGGAGTCTTCTTTTTCCTCTATACCTATTATTTTTAGGTTTTGTCTTTTTATATTGTCTTGGATTTCTTGGACAGTCTGATTCAGGAATATTTTGGATTTAACATTTTCTTTGACAGATACATCAATTTCTTCCATTGTATCTTCTACACCTGAGATTCTTTCTTCCATCTCTTGTAGTCTGTTGGTTATGCTTACCTCTGTAGTTCCTGTTTTCTTCCCTAAATTCTTCTCCATTATTTCCTTCATTTGTGTTTTCTTTAATTTTTCCAGTTCTATCTTCAGGTCTTGAGTTGTTTTGTTTACTTCCTTCACCTGTCTGATTGTACTATCCTGTTTTTCTTTTAGTTCCTTCAACTCTGTTTCTTTTATTTCATTCAGTGCTTTAAGCATTTCCTTTCTAAAGGCCAGAAACTGTTTGGTTGCAACTTCCTCTATTTCTTTACAGATGTTAATATTCTGTTTGAGTTTATCTTCCTCTATGTCTTTACGTATCTTATTTGTTTCCTCTGTTATCATCTTCATGAGCATAGTTATTAGGTCATCTTCTTGGGTTTCAGTTATGCTGGGGTGTCCAGGGCTTCTTCCCCCTGGGTAACTGGGTTCTGGAGATGCCATATTGCTCTGTCTTTTGTTGCTTGAGCTTTTACACTGGCCTCTACTCATTGTGCTATCTTAGGTGTTTGGGGTTATTTTCTGGTGGTTCCTGGGGATCCTGTGGTGGAGAGAATCCCCTTGGCAGAAAGCTGGTTTTTCCTGAAGGAAGTCTTCTCAGCTTTTTGGGTATAGTCCCTGGATGGCTGGCGGTTTTTCAGGAGTTGCTGCTGCTCACCTCAGGGATAGAGACCTGAGTGGTAGCTGTGGTCTTTGTTAGTCGAGAGGGTTCTCCTCTCACCCAGGGAAGTCCTGAAGACAGCTGCCCTGTTTCTGGGTTTCTTGCTGTAAATTTAATGATCAGCTGCTGTGACCCAGTTGGACATCTGGCATGCAGCAACTGTTTGTGCCTTTGTCTGGAGCACAACTGAGTCATGGCGGCTCGGCCTTGCCAGTCTGCGGAGACTTTTTCCAGGGAAGGTTTGGGTGATTTAAGTCAGTACAGTTTCCTTCCTTCCATGTGGATTCTCTGGAGACAGGGACTCCCAGTCTCTTTTTTGCCCTGGGGCGCACCACTCAGTCTCCACCAGCTAGCTAGCTGGCTTGTAGAAGCTGCCTGTGTCTGCCTTTCCAGCCTTTGGGAGGCTGGGCGTCTGCCTAAACTGGGTAATTATCTGGAGACCTTTTTGGGGTGGGGGTGTCAGCTGAGTGCTCTGAGATCAGCCATTTCCCTCCCTGTGTGTTTGCATTGGACAGTGAAACGCAGTCTCTGGTGCTCTGGTGCCCACAGTTCTATCTGAGGCAGCTTATCAGGCATGCAGGCAGGGCTCTGTGCAGGCGCCTGTGTCCCCGGCTCTGGCTCTGGACTGGCTCCTGGTTGCACCCGCGGACCCTGAGTCTTTTCCAGGGGATGTCTGGGTGACCTAAGGTCGGTGCCAAGAGTTTCCTGCACCGTGGTGTTATCTCTAGACTGAAAATTCCAGTCTCTGATAGTGTGGTGAGCTCAGTTCAGTCTGGGACAGTGACCAGAGACACTTGCCTGTGGCTCTGGGCTGGGGCTGGTGGCTAAGTGTCTGGCAGAACTGGGATCTCTTCCTTGGTTTAGCTGGGTGAGTTAAAAACTGATTGAATCCCCCACCGTGGGGTATCCTCTCACCTGGGAAACACAATTGCCTGTGTTTTATGGCCGTGAGTTCTGATTGCTGGTCACTGTGCAGATCCTGCTGTACTGCTGGTCTGAATGAGAATCCTCCTGGTGCCGCCATCATGCCCTGCCCCCTAAGCTCTAGGTTTTTTGCAGGAAGGGTTCTACGATACCACTGTCACATCCAGACAGCCTCTTGTTCAATAAAGGCTTGATTTTAACTCCTAACTGGCAACTATTGGTATCTCTTCATGGGCTAAATACTACATGACTGTGCTACGTAAGGTCTTCCTTCATGTTTATGGTGTAACTTAATTATGGTGCCCATGCCCTTTGTCTTGTTTTCCTGAAGGGAAACTGATTGCCATTTTATGATTTCTGTGTAAAACTGTAATTTAACTTCTTACTTCTTGACTCCCTGTTCTAAAAGTCTTCTATCCTTATTTGTCACTTTGGTAGACTTTATTGACTTGTCTCATGCTGTAAATCAAACATTCCCTTTGGTTTATGTAAAGTATATTAATCTCAAACCATGTGTTTTATCCTTTCTCATTTACATTTGCAATGAACCAACTGAAGGAAGAAATTACATAAATGAATCACTCCAAATTCTAATTTCTCTTCTGTTTTCGCTGCATCACTACAACCATGATCATGCCTTCTATTTCTAACTGGTGTG
>NW_026589983.1:0-1716 GCF_907164565.1 Psammomys obesus | reverse complement strand
AAAGGCAATCTACAGATTCAATGCAATCAAATCAAAATACCAACACAATTCTTTTCAATCCTAGAAAGAACAATTATAAACTTCATATGGAAGAATAAAAAACCCCAGCACAGCTTAAACAATCCTATACAATAAAAGAACTTCTGGAGTTATCTCCATCCATGACTTCAAACTACAACACCCAGCAATACTAATAAAAACTGCATGGTATTGGCATAGAGATAGACTGGTTGGTTGATCAATAGATTTGAATCAAAGACCCAGAAATAAACCCACATACCTTTGGTCAATTGATTTTTGACAAGGAAACCAGAACCGTACAATGGAAAAAAAGACAGAATCTTCAACAAACCATGCTGGTCTAACTGTATATCTGCATGTAGACAAATGCAAATAGATATATATTTTTCTCCTTGAAAAAAAATCTCAAATCCAAGTGGGTCAGAGACCTCAGTATAACTACAGACACACTAAATCCGTCAGAAGGGAAAGCTGGAAAGAGCCTTGAACTAATTGGTACAGGAGACAACTTCCCGAACAGAACACCAACAGATCTATAAGGAGTAAACACTATCAATGGAACTAAATGTCAGTCTACACATTAGGAAAAGAACACAACAATCCTATTTTTTAACAAAGTGCTAATATCCAAGCTATACATTGGAATCAAGAAATCAAACTCCAATAAAAAGTGACCCAATTAAATAATTGGCACAGAACTAAACAAAGAATATTCAACAGTGAAATCTTGA
The DNA here is from genome assembly GCF_907164565.1 of Psammomys obesus. Lineage (NCBI taxonomy): Eukaryota > Metazoa > Chordata > Mammalia > Rodentia > Muridae > Psammomys > Psammomys obesus. The sequence continues at coordinate 964 of NW_026589983.1, read as the reverse complement.
ATGGCTTAGAAGCACTTAAAGAAATGCTCACCTTCCCTCATCATCAGAGAAATGCAAACCAAAATGACTCTGAGATTCCATCTCATACCAGTCTGAATGATTAAGAACAAAAATCTCAAATTGTAGCACATCCTGGTGAGGATGAGGACAAAGGGGAACAACTTTTCCTTACTGGTGTGAGTGTAAACTTTTACAAGCACTTTGGAAAACAATCTGGTGCTTTCTCAGACAATTGGGAAGACCTAGCTATACCACTACTGGATATATACCCAAAAGAGGCTCTACAAAAGGACACCTAATCAACTATGAGATTCATAGCAGTTTTATTTGTAGTAGCCAGAATCTGAAAACCACCTAGATGTCCCACAACTGAAGAATGAATAAAGAAACCGTGGCACATTTACACAAAAGATAATACTCAGCCATTAAAAACAAAGCAATCAACTTCCACTGCTTTCCCCAGCCAGCGGTGAGATTTTTTTTTTTTTTTGAATTCTCTGTTTCTTATCAGGCAAAGAAATATTGCTTTGAACATGCCATAGACACACCCTACCCACTCCACCCTATCCCCTTCCCCCATATTGGCTGCATATGACAACAACTTCACGTTTGGGTTGGGACCTCTGAAAAAAACAAGTTTCTCTAGGATTATAGTAATCAGATTAGAATAGGACAGAATATTGTCATAGTGATTATGGCATTTAAGGAGACCACAGGCCACAAATGCACATCCTCATGGTTTTATATATGGCAAATTCGCCCAGGTTAGGCCTGCACAGTTAGATGATGAGAGACACTAAGGATGAGGAAAGGAAGACCCCCTCCTCCTCTCCAGAGATTCTCTCCAAGCTCAGACACACCCAGGACCCTTTGCAGAGGAATTCATCCAAACCCTTCCTGGATGAGAGGAGTTCTGAAGGAGTTTCAAATTCCCTGCAGTCACCAGAGTGGTTAGTGCCACCTA
>NW_026589982.1:0-5926 GCF_907164565.1 Psammomys obesus | reverse complement strand
TCCTTCTGGGTCTTTCTTTCTCCCTCTTCCTTCATAAGATTCCCTGCTCTCTGCCTAAAGTTTGGCCATGAGTCCCAGCATCTCTTTAATAACCTGCTGAGTAGAGTCTTTCAGAGGCCCTCTGTGGTAGGCTCCTCTATTGTTTGTTATTTTCACCTTCTTCCCTGATGTCAATCCCATTTGCCTTTCTGAATGCAGGTTGAACAACTTACCAAGGGTCCTCCTTCTTGCTTAGCTTCTTTAGGTGCACAGATTTTAGTGTGTTATTTTACATTATATCCTATATTATAAGCTTATTATCCACTTATAAATGAGTATATACCATGTGTGTCTTGCTGCTAGTGGGATAGCTCTCTCAGAATGATTTTTCTAGTTCCCAACATTTGTCTGCAAATTTCTTGATTTCCTTGTTTTTAATTTCTGGGTAGTATTCCATTGTGTAAATGTACCACAATTTCTGTATCCATTCCTCCATTGAGGGTCATCAGGGTTGTTTCCAGATTCTGGCTATTATGAATAAAGCTAAATGTTCTTGCTGTATACTTGAGCATATTTTGGATATATGCCTAAGGGTTATATAGCTGGATCTTGAGGTAGCAATATTCCTAATTGTGTGGGAAAGCACCAGGTTGATTTCCAAAGTGGTTGTAAAAGTTTACATTTCCACCAGCAATGGAGGAAGGTTTCCCTTTCTCCACATCCTCTCCCCCATGTGTTGTCACTTGAATTTTTGATCCTAACTATTCTGATGGGTTGTAAGGTAAAATCTCAGGGTCATTTTGATTTGCATTTCCCTGATGACTACGGATGTTGAGCATTTATTTAAGTGTTGCTCTGCCATTCGATATTCCTCTATTGAGAAGTCTCTGTTTAGCTCTGTACCCCATTTATAATTGGATTACTTGATTGATTGCTGTTTAACTTCTTGAGTTCTTTATATATTCTGGATATTAGCCCTCAGTTGGATATAGGGTTGATGAAAATCTTTCCCTAATCTGTAGGCTGTCGCTTTGTTATGATGATAGTATCTTTTGCTTTAGAGCAGCTTTTCAGTTTCATGAGGTCCTATTTATTGAGTGTTGATCTTAGAGCCTGTGCTGTTTGTGTTCTGTTCAAGGAGTTGTGTCCTGTGCCAATGAGTTCTAGGCTCTTCCCCACTGTTTCTTTGACCGATTTAGTGTGTCTGGTTTTATGTTGAGGTCTTTGATCCAGTTCGACTTTAGTTTTGTGCATGGTGATATATGTGGATCTAGTTTTATTTTTCTGCCTGTAGACATCCAGTTAAGCCAGGGCCATTTATTGAAGATGCTACTGTTTTCCTTTGTATGGTTTTGGCAACTTTGTCAATAAAATCAGGTGTCCATAAGTGTGTGGGTTTGTTTCTGGCCTTCTATTAAATTCCATTGATCCTTCAGTCTGATTCTCTGCCAGAACTATGCAGTTTTTATTACTGTTGCTCTATTGTACAGCTTGGGATCTGGGATGGAGATATCTCCAGATGAACGTGTATTGTAGAGGAACGTTTTGTTTGATTCTGTGTTTCTTGCTAGTCCATGTGAATTTTAAAATTTTTCTTTCAGGGTTTGTAAAGAATTGTGTTGGTAATTTGATGGGAATTGCATTGAATCTGTAGCTTGTTTTTGGTTAGATGGCCCAGCCAAAATATGGGGTTTTTTTTATTAATTACTCTTTATTCATTTTGTATACCCCCATAAGCCCCACCCTCCTCCCCTCCCGATCCCACCCTCCCTCCCCTTTCTGCATGCATGCCACTCCCCAAGTCCACGATAGGGGAGTTTCTCCTCTTCTTTCTGATCTTAGATTTTAAGAAGTTATTTATTTTTATTTTGTGAGATTGCTGTTTTGACTGCTTATATGTCTGTGTAAGGGTGTTGGATTCTGGAACAAGAGTTAAAGACAGTTGTGAGCTGCCCTGTGAGTGCAGTGAATTGAACTCAGGTCCTCTGCAAAAGCATTCAGTGCTCTTAACCACTGAGTCATCCCTCCAGCCTCCTGCCTCCTTTTGTAGTATAAAGCTTCTCCCTGTCAAGTTCCCATTCTTGGTGGCATCATCTCTACACAATGTGCCAAGCTGATCCTTCCTGGTTTTCTTCTTAAGATTTATATATTAGAGGCTGGAGAGATGGCTCAGCACTTAGGAGCACTAGCTGCTTTTCCAGAGGACCCGAGTTCACTTGCCAGCACAAGCAAGACAGCCCACAACTGTCTGTGACTCCAGTTCCAGGGGATCCAACACTTTCACAGAGACATACATACATGCAGGCAAAACACCAATGCACATAAAATACAAGGTAATAAATTATATAAAAAATTCAAAGACAGATTATGTAATGTTTAAACTATTTTTTTAACAGCTTTAAGCTGGGTATGTTGGCACATGCCTTTAATCCCAGGACTGGGAGAGGCAAAGGCAGGTAGATCTCTGTGAGACTGAACATAGCCTGGTCTCCAGAGGCTACACAGAGAAACCTGTCTCAAAAAAAAAAAAACAAAAAACAAACAAACAAAAAAAAAAAACATTGTGCCCCATGGAGCATTACCTGTGTCTTTTGGCGGTGAGAACTTAGCATCAGAAAGGGGGTTGCAGTTATTTGAGAGCTGCCATGTGGATGCTGGGAAATGGAACTGGCTCCTCTGTAAGAGCAGCTGGTGCTATTGACTGCTCAGTCTTTGCTCCAGGCCTTTTTCACTACTCTTCCTTTATTGAACATAAATATTTTTTTTCACACATTACATTCTGATTATGGCTTTTTGTCCACCAGCTTCTCTGTGATCCTCCCTACCTTATCTTTCATTCCAATCCATACTGTTTCCTCTCCCCTATGATGACAAACAGGCATCTTAAGAATAATAAGAAGGATCCAGGGGATTGGAGAGATGGCTCAGTGGTTAAGAGCACTGTTTGTTCTTCCAGAGGTCCTGAGTTAAATTCCCAGCAACCACGTGGTGTCTCAGAACTATGTGTAATGTGATCTGATGTCCTTTTCTATTATGCAGATGTACATGCCAAGGAGCACTCACATACATAAAATAATTAAATCTTAAAAAAAAGGGAGAGAGAGAGAGAGAGAGCCAGATGTGGTGGTACCAGCTTTCAATCCCAGCCCTCAGGAGGCAGAGTCAGGAGATCTCTGCAAGTTGAGTCCAGCATGGTCTACAAATTGAGTTCTAGGACAACCAGAGTAACACAGAGAATCCATGTCTCGAAAAACCAACAGACAACAGAGATAGAATTATAAGAAAATAAAACGAAAACAATTCAGAATAGGAGAATATAAAGAAACCAACAGATGAAAAAATCAAAGAATTAAAGCAGGAGTAGGTGGGCACAGTGGCACTCTTCTGTAATTCCAGCACTCAGGGGCACAGAGGCAGGCAAATCTCTGTGAGTTTGAGACCAGCCTGAATCTAGGATAGGCAAGGCTACTAAAGGATCACAGCATTAGGAAGCTTGAGAATCACTGTTCTAGATGATCTTCATCTTTCAGGGATAGTCACAGAGAGGAAACTTCCAGTTTTGAGAGCCCAGGGCAGACAGATGAGCAGAGTGTCAGTCCAGGGGATGGCATCAGAACTCTAGTAAGCTTCAAGAGCAGGAGACACACCAGGTTCTAGGACCAAACAGGTTCACAGTAATTGAGGTCACAGGGAAGCTAGGAAAGAAGTGCCATTAAAGAACAACAACTTGGTTCTCATTCTTACCTGAAGGACAGAGATAACACACACCAATTGGCTTACCTAGAAAGAAGGAAGTTCTTAAAACAAGAGTATTATCTCTCCTTAGGAAACTCCCCCAGGAACTCCTGATAAGGTAGACATAAGTTGGGAACAGAATGTGAGCCAATTTATTCAGGAAGCTGCTCTAGACACAAAGACTAATAGCAACATTTTACAGGGAGGTCTTGAGGTCACAGGCACTCACAGGCTTGAGGCGGCAAGTTGATGCTGGAGAATTTCTAGTCCTGGGGGATGAATCTTTGGTAAATTGAGGCTTATTCTTTTTTTATTTTTTTTAACTTTTATTAATTACACTTTATTCATTTTGTATCCCCCCATAAGCCCCTCCCTCCTCCCCCCCAGTTCCACCCTCCCCCCCTTTCTGCATTCATGCCCCTCCCCAAGTCCATTGATAGGGCAGGTCCTCCTCTCCTTCTTTCTGATCTTAGTCCATCAGTTCTCATCAGAAGTGGCTGCATTTTTAGGGTTCTAGGTTATCTCCACGGATAGTCCTTGGTTGGACTATGAGTCTTTGGAAAGTTCCCTGTGTTCAAATTTTCTTGTTCTGTTGCTCTCCTTGTGGAGTTCCTGTCCTCTCCAGCTCTTACTATTTTCCACTTCTTACATAAAATTCCATTCACTCTGCCTGTCATTTGGCCATCAGGCTCAGCATCTGCTTTGACAGTCTGCACGGCAGAGGATTTCAGAGGCCCTCTGTGGCAGGTTCCGAGGTTGTTTCCTGTTTTCTTCTTCTGGCTTTCAGAGGCCCTCTGTAGCAGGTTCCTAGGCTGTTTCCTGTTTTCTTTTTCTTCTGATGTCTATCCTCTTTGCCTTTCAGGATGGGGATTGAGCATTTTTAGTTAGGGTCCTCTCTTTTGCTTAGTTTGTTTAGATGTACGGATTTTAGTGGGTTTATTCTATGTTGTATGTTTATATGAGTGAGTATATACCGTGTGTGTCTTTTTGCTTCTGGGACAACTCACTCAGAATGATCCTTTCCAGGTCCCACCATTTACCTGAAAATTTCATGATTTCCTTATTTTTCATTGCTGAGTAATACTCCATTGAATAGATGTACCACAATTTCTGCATCCATTCTTCAGTTGAGGGGCATCTGGGCTGTTTCCAGCTTCTGGCTATTACAAATAAAGCTGCTACAAACATGGTTGAGCAAATGTCCTTTTTGTGTACTTGAGCCTCTTTTGTGTATATTCCTAGGAGTGGTATGGCTGGATCTTGAGGAAGCGCTATTCCTAGTTGCCTGAGAAAGCGCCAGATTGATTTCCAGAGTGGTTGTACAAGTTTACATTCCCACCAGCAGTGGAGAAGGGTTCCCCTTTCTCCACAACCTCTCCAGCATGTTTTGTCACTTGAGTTTTTGATCTCGGCCATTCTGATGGGTGATAGGTGAAATCTCAGGGTTGTTTTGATTTGCATTTCCCTAATGGCTAATGAGGTTGAGCATTTCTTTAAATGCTTCTCTGCCATTCGATATTCCTCTACAGAGAATTCTCTCTTTAGCTCTGTTCCCCATTTTTTTAAGTGGATTAATTGGTTTGCTGCTTTTCAGCTTCTTTAGTTCTTTATATATACTGGATATGAGTCCTCTGTCAGATAAAGGGTTGGTGAAGATTCTTTCCCAATCTGTAGGCATTTGTTTTGTTCTAAGAATGGTGTCCTTTCTTTACAGAAACTATTCAGTTTCAAGAAGTCCCATTTATTGATTGTTGCTCTTAGAGCCTGTGCTGTTGGTGTTCTGTTCAGGAAGTTTTCTCCTGTACCAATGAGTTCTAGGGTATTCCCCACTTTTTTTTCTAATGTGTCTGGTGTTATGTTGAGGTCTTTGATCCACTTGGACTTCAGTTTTGTGCAGGGTGATAAGTATGGATCTATTTTCATTTTTCTACATGTAGACATCCAGTCTGTGTCTTTATATTGGGGAGTTGAGTCCGTTGATGTTGATAGAAACTAGTGACCAACAATTGTTACTTACTTTAGATGTGGGGTTGGTGGTGTCACTGAGTTTCACTGCTTGTATTCTTTTGGGTTTTTTTTGTTCTGTAGTTATCTATTTCCTCTGTTTCCTTAGATGTAGTTGTTTTCTCTGGTTTGGAGTTTCCCTTCTAGCAACTTCTGTAGACCTGGGTTACTATGTAGATATTGTTTAAATTTGGTTTTGTCTTGGAAT
>NW_026589981.1:0-5338 GCF_907164565.1 Psammomys obesus | reverse complement strand
AAATGAACAGTCTGAGGTCTGAGGACACGGCCACATATTACTGTGCAAGAAACACAGTGAGTGAATGTAACTGAGAGCTCAGACACAAACCTCCCTGCAGGGCGCTCATGACCAGCAGGGGGCGCTGAGAGCACACAAAGCTCTGGGTGACAGAGTTTCAGTTCAGAGTCCTGGAGGACGAGGGGTGGACTGAGTTTGGACTGCTTGTCCACAGGGATTCTCTCTACAAGTATAGTGTACAGGAATGCATGCAGTGTCCAAATCTTATTCAACTTTCTATTTTCCGGTGTGGCATGTGTTTTGTATTTATTTTTATGGTGTTTCTCTGTCTTTCTCTGTATGTCTATACCTGTCTATCTCTCTTTGCTTCTGAATGCCTGTCTGTTTCTCTCTGTGTTCTTCCTTCTCGATGTGTCCTTTCCATGAACAGATCCCCATAAAGCACATATTGATAATAATGCCTAAATATTGCCAGAATCATTCCCATAATATTTTGGAGAGAGCGTTCAGCATCATATTCATAGAGGAGATTGTCCAACTGGCATCTAGTTTTAGATTCTCTTATGATGACAAACATCCAACAGCCACAGGACTGTACTCACAAGTAACTATGTGATCATAAATTGTAACAGTACTCAGATGCAGAAATCATGACGTAACAAACTTAACTGTACAGAGTTCATAGAAGTGTATGACTTAAGAATAAATTTTGACATATTTAAGTTACCACTAACTCTGTAGTCTTAAATATCTCTTTATCTGCCTCTGTCTCTCTTTTGCGCGCGCGCACACACACACACACACACACACACACGTCAGGACCTACTCTTCATGAAAGTGTCTTTGGCATGTGTCTGATGGAGTCATGAGCATGGTCCTGGAAGTCAATGGGATGCTCTGGACAATAACAGAGTTGAAGCAATGAAGCCAAGGTTGTCATTGTTCAAGCCAGACACCAGCTCATGTGCAGCATTAGAACCCTGAAGACAAGCTGTGCAAGGATGACTCTTACTCCCCTTGTGCTGTAAGTTGTTAAAGGGTTATAGAAGCCATGAGACATACGGCTGTTTGGATAATACCATATGTAGAGTAGATAATAGAGCAACTCACCAGGTTTGCAGATATTTGTGACATGCTTCCCAAGAACAAGATATCTATAGACATGGAATTCCTTTTTACGCTATTGTTTTCAACTCATTCCTCTTTCTTTCAAAGTGTGTGAATGGTTTGCCTAAATGTATAAATATATGTTATACATGTGTGTGTGTGTGTGTGTGTGTGTGTGTGTGTGTGTGCGCATGTGTGTGTGTGTGTGTGTGTATGCCACATGTGTGCCTGGTGTCCAAGAAAAGATCATCATATGTTCTGAAATTATAGGTGTTTGTGAGCCACCAATATGAGTGCTTGAAACTGAACTTACATATTCTGCAAAAGCATCATATACTTTTAACTGCTGAGCAAACCTGCTTGCACTCTTGAACAAAACTGACAGATTCACTCATATCTATGCTCAAGTATGGTCTCTGCTCATGTCTACTCTCAATTCTATGTGAATCTGTTATTTTTTAAGTGCTTAATTAACAAACAGTCTTTAGTAGTCATCTTTCATTACACACTAAAATGATAGCAATTGGGTTGGGGAATTCTTCTATGATTGTGCTGAAAATATTTTCTGGTCCAATGGGCTGGGACTCTCCACCTTCTATTCCTGTTATTCTTGGGGTATGTCTTTTCATAGTACCCCAGATTTCCTGCACGTTTTATGTCAGGAATTTTCAGATTTAACATTTTCTTTGAGTGATGGATTGATTTCCTCTATGGTAACCTCTATGCCTGAGATTCTCGCTTCCGTCTCTTGAATTCTGTTGTTGATGCTTGTGCCTGTTCTCCTGTTCTCTTCTCCAGGTTTTCCATCTCCAGTATTTCCTCAGATTGTGTTTTCTTTATTGCTTCTACCTCCATTCTCATGTCTTGAACAGTTTTATTCATTTTCTGTTCCACATGGATCAGGCAGGTACAGAATAAACAGAGGGGGATTTGCGCTGAATGGTTCTGTCACAACTACTGTGGATTCAAATGTAGAACTTCACTATTGATCCAGAAAATAATATTTTCCTGAAGTCATTCATGACATCTGGCTTTTATGGCCTTTCTGATTCACCTTCTGCTGTGAATCTTGAGCCTCTCAGGAAGTGGGGCATGAAATAGATGTCCCTTTTAAGGCTGAGCACTCTGCAGTCTCTTATTCTCTGTGTTGAGTAGATGTGGATCGTCATGTTAATTGTCATCTCACTGCAAGAAAAGCCTTCCCTGATGGGTTTTGAGAGATATGCTAAAATATGGATATAGCAATAAGTCATTAGAAGTCATCTTAGTGGCATATCCACACAGCAGAATAATAGAAGGGGTTCTACCCTAGGTCATATGACTAGTCTAGCCACAGGATCTTGGCCTCAGTACCTGGGACAGACATGGGATCCATTCTGTGAGCAGGTCTGAATAGTCAGAACGTGGTTGTTTGTGCCCATAACATCCATGTCACTGCTGCACCACTGGACACACCTTCCCAGGACCAGTGGTTTATAGCTCACAGAATCCACAGAGAGGAAAGACTGATAATTACCTTTCTTCTTGGCATCTAGCATAGCACCTACCAAAACTGAGAAAGCAGGCAATTAGCGATGAGGCATCCAGCACAGTACCTGCGTCATGTTGTCATGTCCTATGACTCAAATACTCTGTGTCTTCAGCAATAGCATCTTGTTGTCAAGCCCTGACGGGTAACCAAGAGCATTGGCAGGAGCCTATCTGTGTATCTTTATGACAGCCCTGGGCCAACAACTCAAAAAAAGGTAACCTATTTCTAGTACCTTTGATTGGCAAGCGTGAAGTGCCCAGTTACTGTATTGTTCCTTGTTACAGGCTAACTCTTTTTAAACTATTTTCTCTATTTATATGTATACATACATGAGCATATTTCTATAGTAATAGGTAGAGGGCACAGTGTGAGTTCAAACAAACATTACTTCCCTATATAGCATTCTAGATGACCACAAGGCACTTCAGATCTCAGGAATCTCAGGACTATGGCTAATGAGCAGGTGCAGGTCATGCCTAAGTCTGATTAACGTGGTAATTTAAAGTTTCATTTTCCTGCTGAGGAATCCCCTCATGACCCTTCATGGTGTCATAGTCTGTGAAAATCTCAGATATCTTGCCTTAGAATCAACATCACTTTCCTGTGATGGATCTAAGTTACCTATTTGGCAGTTATAGAGCTGCACATAGGGTCCAGCTCAGCACAGTTTTCAACAAGCATTTGTAATTCTTTAATATGGTAGTTGGAAGTTACATGAGAGGGCTCAGGAAATTTTAGGTCCTCTAGTAATCTCTTCTTTTTAATTTTGTGCACATGTGGAAGAGAACCACACCTCACCTGAATTAACTATTTAAAGAAAATGACTAGAAAATGACATGTGCTCTGTTTCAGATCCCTAATGCAGTTGCATCCCAAAACGAGACACAGTTACTCTTCATTTTTAACAGGCTTCATGTTTTAAGTACCCAAGCACTATTTATGTACTCAATAAAATTAATTTGAACTGTGAAATGCCCGAGTGATCCCCTGTAATATACTCTTTGGAGTACACAGTCTAGAGAAAGCGAGAGTGGTCATCCTGTACGTCCCAGCTGTGGTCACCCACCATCCCTGTGTAACCTCTCATCAACCCTTCCAGAACAGTTCTGTGTTTTTCTCAGTTTCATACAGTTTGCCAGTAATTTTGTTCAACACACACTCAAACACACACAAAACAAAGTGTTGCCCTCTGTGCCTTAGTCTAAGATAATAAATGCTGTATTTTCTGTGAAGCAAAGGCCTTCCCTTAATGGGTTACTACACAGTCAATGCTGACTGTACTCAAGACCAACACTTAACTCCCGTGCTTGACTCTAGACTTCTATAAACACTGTCTTGCCACAGAAGGGTCTACAAGCCAGGAACACAGTATGACCAAAGTCAAGTTACATTGCACTCTTGAATAGATGCTTGAATTGTTAATTCATATAAGAAGTTTGGGAATACGTACTGGAATCTATTTTAAGGGTGCAGGATGGTGATGGCTAGAACATAAAACTGTATCAGGTAAATTTGTTGATATTAGTTCTGAACAGAGATTCAAGGCTTAATGTTGCAGTTACACAGTTGAGAAAAAATGTGCTAACAGTTAATTGGTCAGCTGAAATATTGTTCAAATGATGGTTTATGAAGCTGGGGACATGATATCCTTCAGTTTAGAGCTGATGAAGGGATTCAAAGGATCAGAGAAATGGGAATCAGGAATTGTCCTATTATATAAAATCTACCTCCAAACAGGGATGGTACAGACAGAGAACAGGCCCTTCACTGTACAAATCGGACTGTGAGAGGGATACCAGGATTCTTGGGAGCATTGATGTTCTTCATCTCTGTAGACAAGCCCAGCAATGGGCGCCATGGCTGGTCAACTCTAATGGGCCTGAATGTATCCTGGAGCCACAACAGCCAAGTAACAGCATTTAGTCATCAAAAGCAGAGTGTATGCTCAAATGCACAGCAATCCAAAACAACAGGGCATAATACTCTGACTCATGCAGCGCTATGACAATGCTCTTACCTGATTACACAGTTAGGAAGAATCCTGAAATCTTGTTCACTATCTATAAGTAGAGAAAAATCCTATAAAATGAATTAAAAGTTATCTTCAATCAAACCAACAGAGAAGCACAGCCCCACAACCAAATTCCACACCTGAACTGACTTGTGGACCCAAAATAGCTTGAGGAAGGTGAATTCCTGGGAAAACAGAAACTGTGGTCTGACAGACTGTTGCCTAAAAATTACAATTTAAGTGATTTCTTCTCAGTTTCCTAAAGACCTCGGTCAACAGATTCTGAAATGTTTGGTAGTGGATGTCTTCTGAGAGCCAAGCATCAACATTTCTGTAGTTTCTGTAAATTGTGAAGGAGATGTGCATCCTTGCAGAGCAGGGCAGAGAGAGGAGCCTGGGGAGGCTGAGAGCACAGGGTGGAAGATTGCAGCACGACAGCAAAGGAAGAGAGGAGTCAGATGCTGCTAAATCCCTGTTCCCAAAAGAGGAATAGAGCTGAGTTGTCCACAAGATACAGGCTCCTCTCAGAATAGAGCCGGGAGGGCAGGAATGTGAAGTTCTGTGAGGTGCACAAAAAATCAGCATGTGTTCTATTGGATCCAGAAACACACTGCTCTCCCTTAAGTTGGTTTGTCAGGATATTTGTCTCCACAAGGAGAGGAAAGAATGACAAGTGTCATCTGAGACCC
>NW_026589980.1:55180-272070 GCF_907164565.1 Psammomys obesus | reverse complement strand
CCTGAGCCCACTTCACACTGCTGTCCTGGGTTAGCTCCTGAGCTGGCTAGCTGCCTTCCACCTGGGACCCCAGACACCCCTCTCTTCCTCCCCTGAATGCAGAATGGGCTGTCACTCAGAAGTTCTCACAGTGCCTTAGCTGGCACTTCATCAAGATTCCTCTCTGTCTGGTACAGTCTTTAGCCTCTGAGGATGAAGGAAGTGAGCAGTGGGCTCTGGAAGAGGGAGAGAAGCTCATGGGGAAACATCTACCCTACACAGAGAGCTGGTTCTGTGATTGGTCTCCTTAGTTCTGACCACAGGTTCCCAGATAGCCATGGAGAAGATATTTTATGGTTAGCCTTCCCTTTCTGGTCCCTGGACACTCACTATCTCTTGTGGGTCTGGATAGTCCCACAATTCTCCATCATAGTCCTTGCCTTCTCTTTACAAGCCAACAGATTGAGAGAAACTAGATACATGCAGGAAGAGGGGAGACAGGTAATAGGAATGTTAGGGACACTGAGCATGTAGGAAGAGATGGAAACCATGATCTATCCACATGGTGAGCGGGCTGGAGCTGCCAGCTCTGCTGAGGACCAGAACTGCAATGAATGGAAGAAATATATGACTGAGCATGTATGCTTGTCACATGAATAAAAACAAATTTATAATAGAGGGCACCTGGATTTGAACCAGGGACCTCTTGACCTGCAGTCAAATGCTCTACCCCTGAGCTATACCCCCACTTACACATAACTTCTTGTTAGCACTCCTTTAACCATGGCAATGCACCCAACCTGCCCATATGTTTATAATCTGCTCTGGCCTCATTCTTCACTACAGCCTGTTACAGTCATGTCCAGCTTTTAGTTGGATGACCTTCTATGTTTATTTCATGATGACTTGTTACCATGTGTATAATTGTTGTGAAGATATCTGGTAGAAATTTTGTTTTTCCTGAAGTTAATGAGAATCTTATGTGTAACCTGCTTCATTTCCTTTAAATATCTACATCCTCTTTAAACATTGAGTTCTCTATTGAGTTCTTTTAGGATAATTTTCTATGCATAGATCATCAAGTAATGAACATTTCTACTTTCTGTTTCCCAGTAGAGACCCAGGCTCCTGCTCCTTTTGTTCTGGTTGCCCCCAAAGCACATTGCATGGTCAAGACTCTGTGACTTCCTTCACCTTCACCAGAACATTCTTTCTTTCCACCATCTCTCCTGTGTGCAAATGTCTCTTTCCCATATTCCAAGTTCTTGAGTGTTTCTAATCAGAATGACATTCCTTCTTTTGGGAAATGAACCCTTCCTGTGAGAGGTGAAGGAAAGTAACATTTCTGGCCTTTGTATTCCCGATGAGGCCTATGCTTCTTCCCACAGGATACACTGAGATTTTTTTTTTTCTATAATAAGTTACCTTGTAACAGTAGGATTTAAATAAGGAGGATAGGAGAGAAGGCTAAAGGAAGGATTGTAGGAAGGCACAACTACACAGAAACCAACTATCGAGAGGTTCATAAAACATACAGTTATAAGAAAGGAATTTAGGTGCCAGTCCAAAAATCTCCAGTGCAAGGAATGAGCTAAATCTTTTTGAATTTGCTGGTCAAAGAGGTCTCATGAACTCCATCTCCACATCACCAGTTATTCCCAAGGCTATTGGTTGCTCTCTACAGCATGGTGGTAAGGCCCTATTGCTGATAACAAAATATGTTTCTTTTAAAATATTTTCATTATTTATTTGAGATTTCATACCATGTGTCTTGATCATATTCACCTTCACCTCCTTCTCGTAACTCCTCTTCACAGAGCCATCCCTCCTCTACCCCCCAGGCTTCGAGTCCTCCAATTCCTGCTGTCCACATGCTGCTAGTGAGGAGCCGTCAGCTGCAACATGGTTGACTTATCATGAGCCACACCCTTAAAGAAAACGTTTTCTCTCCCTTGTAAGCCATCAGTTGCTTAACACCCAGATGGCTGGGTTTGGCTTTTATGGGTGGGTGTGTAGAGTGAGCTAAATGCAGAGTTCCAGGCTGTGAACTAGGATAGAAGATGCTGGTCATGAGGAGGAGGCAGACAGCGGTGCAGAGCTGGCTCAGGGTTGGGCCTCATGAAAGAAAGCAGATGGTGTTAGAGTACTAGCAAGTCATGTCAGGGAGTGCAACACAGGTTCAGAAATGTTTATTGGATGTACATGAGGCAGCTGGGGGTATAGCTCAGGGGTAGAGCATTTGACTGCAGATCAAGAGGTCCCTGGTTCAAATCCAGGTGCCCCCTTCTTATTGTCTCCTTTCAATACTAGTATTAGTTAACACAGCTGAATGATGTCCTGGGTTCCCTTGTGCTGTGTATTCTGCTCAGGCCTAGTCTCTGCTTTCTTCTCTGAGAGGAACTAGTGTAGTACTCAATGTGAGACAAAACTGGGACTCTTGTGGCACAGGCGGCACTGTAAGGCTCACTCAGTGCAGTGAGGAGTCCTATGAAGTGGAGTGGACTTCTTCCTCTGGAAACTTTCCATAAAAGTCCTTCCTGATCCCCTTGTCAGGGTGCTCCTCACTTCCAGTCTCCCCTACACACACCCTGTGCTTTGGTTCCTTTCAGGAAAGACTATGATCCATAAATTTGACTCCTAGTTACACTAAGACTCTGAGGAAAAAGGAGAATGACTTGACTTCTGTTTGTGTCCTCAACATGGCTGACAGTGACCAGAGGCTAGTAAGTTCCATTGGTGTTTATTGGGTGAATAAATGATGGTGTGAAGTAATGAGCACCGTACTGATGTCTTGGAGAATAAAGTTCTCTCTGGGCTGTAGGGCTGGGCTATTGAAGACCCAGAACCAGCAGCTCTTGCCTTGGCCACTTGATTGTGGATTTAAGGAAAACACCACAGGCATCTAGGTCTGAAGCAGATGTCTATGTAGCACATCCAGAAAGATTGGGCATCGAGGTGGGCTAACTAAGGTTGGGGAGGAGAAGGGTGGAGGGCAGGCTTAAATACAAAAATATTGCCAGGTTCGAGATCATTAGAGGAAGCAACAGATCATGAACACATAGGAAGCCTGGTGTGGCGCCAAGGTTGAAGGGGTGCTAATCAGGTGTCACCTCACCTATAAGTGCGAGTATACCTCAGGGGCAAATACCCATACACATAATTAAAAAAAAAGACTGTAGGACATGGTGGTGCCGCACAGCGGGGCGAGCGGGACAAATTCACCCACAGACTGTGCTGAACAGAATTACAGAGCGTCCTCTGATTCATGACATCCCTCCTCGATGTAAGGTTTATGGAGAGGCTAATTAAGAATTTCTGAACTAGACACAGATCATTAACCATTGATGGGACTCTTGCTTATGGCTGATATCCGATGTTTCCAAAGGACACTGACAAGGTCCTAGGACAACACTAAATAGAGAAGACAATTTTAGTCTTGCAAATGAAGGGAAACAGTGGTAGGCATCCCCTGGATTTGAACTCGGAACCTGAGTCTGCAGTTTAAAACTCCAACCTGATGTATACCCCTGTGGCGTGAGAGTTTCCTTGGTGCATTTCACCTGTGTTACCATGACTGTGGGTCCCGTAACATGCTGTGCAATTCAGTAAAGCATACCCCTCCCCGGGTGACTCAGACTCGGATTTCCTGCTCCTCTGCCAGAGGCGCCTCACAGGTTCTTTTCCACCACGAATCACAATCTGAATTCCTACAATGAGCCAGGGGTCTGCCTTCTCCTCACTCAAGCCTGGAGGAGTGTATGGAGGAGGCTGGGGGATAAAGGCTTGGAGCAGAGTTCCCACGAGGACCATATGGTGCACAGTCATTTGAACCCACTTCTCAAAAGCTCTCCATGAGCACGATGCAGCTCAGTAACACATATCTGAACATATGAGGTCTCGTGGAATTGTTAATTTTTCTGTGTTCTTTTTCATCTAAGAGAATGTATCAGGCATCACTTTAGTCAAATAAGTCTTCATAAGGAGCATCCAAGCCACAGAGCCAGGGATGTATCTAACTGAAAGGCTCTCTGGGTTCTCAGCTTAGTTTCCTCGAACTAATTTAGTCCAGGCCTCCTGCCATAGAGATCAGTTTCACTGTTTCCAACAGCCAAGTGTTATCTGCATTGCCTCTGAATTCTCTTTATGAACCAGTGAGTTCTCATAGGAAGTCAAACCCTTCTTATAGAATAAAGCTCGCTCAGTTTCTACACTCACACAGTCCAGGATCCCTGCCTAGGGAATAGCGCTGTGTCATCACACATTCATTGACTTAATTATCCAGACAATCCCCTACAGACATGCCCACAGACCAAGCTGATCTGCACTCTGTATCCTTCATTGGAACTTTATTTCCAAGATGAGTCTTCATTGTGTAAACTGACAATTAAACTAACTGTCCTAGTGAGGATGAGGGGAAGAACATTGATGGGGAGGTCCAAGAAGCTAGCTAGGACAACTTGATATGCCAAGGTGGGTTGATGTCCATGGGAGGCCTCCCTTTTTCTGAGCCTTTTCTAGGGAGAAAGGGGGTACATAAGGATGGCAGGGAGGAGAGGTCAGAGGAAGTAGAGGGAGGAGGGAAAACTGTGATTGGGAGGTAAAATAAATGAATTGATAAAAATGAAAAAAGAAGGTAGATCAAAATTAGCTTATGTCAGAGAGATCTGCTGTGTGCATTGTACTAATGTACTTTGGGGTTTCCAGCCTTTGGTCATCGATGATTGTACTGTGGCTGAAAATGTAATCCACAGCGCTAAGTGCGGTATAGTAGCACTGATTCTAGAGACCTCAGCTATTGAGGACTTTCTAATGTCATAGGTGGCCTGCCTAAGAGGAGTGGCAAGTCAGTAACCAGACATAAATAAGGGGGCACCTGGATTTGAACCAGGGACCTCTTGATCTGCAGTCAAATGCTCTACCCCTGAGCTATACCCCCATTGGTACCAGTGTACACAGTTAATAATTTTCATCCGAGTGGTGATCTATTATGACTGACTATAAAGTTAAATTACAGGTCCTCACAGACCTGCTCTCCAGAAGCTGCCAGACCTGACTGGTGAGATGCTTCCTCAGCCCTATAGCTCTGCAGCCCATCCTCAAACAGCATCATCAGCCAAGGAAAAGGAGAGGAGCAGCCTGCAGACCCTGAGCCCACTTCACACTGCTGTCCTGGGTTAGCTCCTGAGCTGGGCAACTGCCTTCCACCTGGGCCCCCAGACACCCCTCTCTTCCTTCCCTGAAGACAGGGTGGGCTGTCACTCAGAAGTTCTCACAGTGCCCTAGCTGGCACTTCATCAAGATCCCTCTCTCTCTGTCTGGTATGGTCTTTAGTCTTTGAGGATGAAGCAAGTGAGCAGTGGGTTCTGGAAGAGGGAGAGAAGCTCATGGGGGAAACATCTACCCTACACAGAGAGCTGGTTCTGTGATTGGTCTCCTTAGTTCTGACCACAGGTTTACTATATAGCCATGGAGGAGATATTTTATGGTTAGCCTTTCCTTTCTGGTCCCTGGACACTGACTATCTCTGTAGCTGCTGTGCCTGGAAAATCCCAGAAGAATTCTCTGTTATAGTCCTTGCCTTCTCTTTAAGAATCCCAGAGAACCAAGAAACTAGACATATGATAGAACAGGGAAAATAGATCTTAATAACAGGAAGGACACCAGCCTGTAGGAAGACGTGGGAGACAGCTGCCATCCATCCAAATGAATGGGCTGTAGCGCCCAGTTCTACTGAGGAGTGAATGAAAGAGACATAGGGCTGAGTGTGTGTGGCGTCTCCATGAGTTTAAAAAAGTAGATTTATGATACAGGGCACCTGGATTTGAACCAGGGACCTCTTGATCTTCAGTCAAATGCTCTACCCCCTCTCTGTAAGAGATGTCTAATAAGTATCTTTTACCTTCATAGTCACATTCAACATTCCTAAAAGTTGTCTCACCAGACTTGGTAAGACCAGCACTGATGCAGTCATAAACTCAGCCCAAACAGGTCCCTCTCCGGGCCACACAGTCCCCAACCTTGCCCTCTGTTGTCACATCAGCACTTCTGACAGCTCAGCCTGTGTGAACAGCACAACTGAAGACATGAGGACATCAGCTAATACACGGGTCTTTAGATTTATATGTCTGATAATACACAAATCTTCGGTTTGAACAGACCCTACCTAATGTGTTTTGGGACACATGTGGTACCTGCATGTGAAGACATCTCTCTAGCCCATGGATGGACTGTGTGTTAGACCTGAGCTTTGCTGCTAGTTAGATGGTGAAGATGTCTCTTCAGGGTTGAGTGGGTCACTGAGGAACTTTGACAGCAGAGCAGGAGGACAAAGGAGGCCACTGGTTTAGAACTAGGTAATGCTGAAGCTAAGGGTCCTACCTTGCCCTTCAGGTCTATCCCTAGGACATGGATGGTATTAATCTGACATTTGCATGGTGATTTGAATAAGAATGGCCCCCTCAGGCTCAAATATTTAAATGCTTGGTCCCCAGTTAATAGAACTGTTTGGGAAGGATTTGAAGGCGTTGAATTTTTGGGAAACAGTGTTACTGGGAATAGGGTTTGAGGTTTCAAAAGCCTGAGGTAAGCATAGTATCACTCTCTCTGCCTGCACCTTGTGGATCATGTGAGCTCTCTACACCATGCCTGCCTGCCAGTCACCCGACTCCCTACAGTGATTATCATGTTTTAACTCTCTGAAATGTAAACCTGTAGAAGGACTCTTGTGTATTGCATGGATGCAATACCTGTCAACTAAAACAACAACTATGGCCTATAACTTAGGCAGGAAATAGAAGGTGGGACATTCGGCCGGCATAGGGATTAAGGGAGAGCCAGGCATGGAACTCAGCTGCCAAGATATGAGGAAGATGGATATATAGTGCCTGAGTTCAGGTAACCAGTCACATGACAGAATGTAGATTAATATAATGGGTTATTTTAAGTTATGAGATAGTCAGAAAATTGCCTAGCTATATGGCCTAGGTATTTGTAAAACAATACTTAATGAATCTCATGAGTTGTTATTCTGGAAGCTAAGAAATGGGAGAAGAAACCACGCAAAACATAATGGCGTCTTACTACAATTACACAATTAAATGCTTCCATTGAAAAGTTGCCTTTGTCATGGTGTCTCCTCACAAAACAGTAACTAAGACAATGTGGTTTTGTTTTTAGCCAGGGATCTTGCACAATTATATTTAGAAGTGAAATGTTGTTTTTAAAGCTAATCTAGAAAAAAAAATCCCCTCTTTTTTATATATCCTCCCTGTTTCTAAGATGGATCATTCTGGCTGTGTCTTCTAGTCTGTTTGTGTGGCCTTAAATAAAATCACTATTCTATGGTTTGTCTAATTTAATCCCATCTCAAAATCAGTAACTGACTGGCTTTTGTAGATACGGATTATAAGTCATATGACTTTTGCTGTACTCATTTTTCAAATATATTTCTGTTTCAACTTTTGTTTGCACTGTCTTCTATGTTTCTATCATGGTGATTAGGGAATCGTGTTCATGGATTATCCTGATGGTGTTAAGAGGGCTAAGAGGGTACAACCTTCACTTTAATGGATGCTAGTGACAACAGCATATTCAAACACCTCCATAGGCACACCTAGAGCTGTGTTTCAATAGTGATTCCAGATCTAGTCAAGCTGACAATCAAGATTAACTAATACCACTAAACCCTCTCTGAACTTTACACGACCCCATTGGATCTTAAAGTCTTGTGTCTCTCTCATAAGGCACAGCAGCTTTAGTCAACCTCTAAAGCCTTAACAATGTCAACACTGCACAAAAGTCCAAAGTTTCTTCTGAAAATTGAGGTAATTTCTTAGCCAGGGGTCACTGTAAAATAAAGAAATTAAGCTGCATACTTCCAATATACAATGTCTTATTTACTGTTCTATTACAATAAAGAGATAGCTCTGTTACCCATTTTTTAATTGGATTACTTAATTTGTTCCTTTTTAACTTTTTTAGTTCTTTTTATGTACTGGATATTAGCCCTCTGTCAGATATAGGGTTGGTGAAGATCCTTTCCCAATCTGTTGGTAGTCGTTTTGTTTTGATGACAGTGTCCTTTGCTTTACAGAACCTTTTCAGTTTCATTTATTGATTGTTGCTCTTAGAGCCTGTGCTGTTGGTGTTCTGTTCAGGAAGTTGTCTCCTGTGCCAATGAGCTCCAGGCTCTTCCCCACTTTTTCTTCTAACCAGCTTAGTGTGTCTGGTTTTATATTGAGGTCTTTGATCCACTTGGACTTTAGTTTTGTGCAGGGTGATAAGTATGGATCTATTTGGATTTTTCTACATGTAGACATCCAGTTAGACCATCACCATTTGTTGAAGATGCTATCTTTTTTCCATTGTATGGTTTTGGCATCTTTGTCAAAAATTAGGTGTCCATAAGTGTGTGGGTTTATTTCTGGGTCTTCTATACAGTATACACTCACCTATATAGACATATAGGATAAACCTACTAAAAATCTGTACACTTAAAGAAACTAATCAAGAGGGAGAACTCTGGCTAAAATGCTCAATCTTCATCCAGAAAGGCAAAAAGGATGGACATCAGAAGAAGGAGAAAACAGAGAACAAGTTAGGAGCCTGCCACAGAGGGCCTCTGAAAGGCTCTGCCCTGCAGACTATCAAAGCAGATGCTGAGACTTACGGCCAAACTTTGAGAAGATTGCAGGGAATCTTACGAAAGAAGTGGGAGTTAGTAAGACCCAGAGGGGACAGGAGCTCCACAGGGAGAGCAACAGATCCAAAATATCTGGGCACATGGGTCTTCCCTGAAATGGATAGTCCAACCAAGTAGCATGCATGGAGATCTAGAACCCCTGCACAGATGTAGCCCATGACAGTTCAGTCTCCTAGTGGGTTCCATAGTAATGGGAACAGGGACTGTCTCTGACATAAACTGATTGGCCTGCTCTTTGATCCTCCCCTTAAGGGGGAAGCAGCCTTACCAGGCCACAGAGGGAGACAGTGCAGCCACTCCTGGCTGCACTGATGAGACCTAACAGACTAGGATCAGAAGGAAGGAAAAGAAGACCTCCCCTACCAATGGACTTGGGGAGGGGCATGTGTGGAGAAGGAAGAGGAAGGGAAGGGTTGGGAGGGGAGGAGGGAGGGAACTACAGGGGGGATACAAAGTAAATAAAGTATAATTAATGAAAAAAATTAAAATAAAAAAGATAGCACAACCAATGCAATTTATAAAAGAAAGCATTTAACTGGGATCTTTGTGGTATCAGAGACTTGGTTAGGCCATGATCATCACGGCGGAAAGCACGGCATTGAAATTCCAAGCAGGCATGGAATTGGAGCAGTAGCTAAGAGTTCATGTCTCAGTCCACAAGCATGAGGCAGAGAGGGGGAAGAGAGCACCAGGGAACGGAATAGGCTTTTGAAACCTCTAGCCCACCCCCCAGTGACACACCTCCTAATCTTTCCCAAAAAGTTCTATCCACTGGGGACCAAGAATTCAAATACATGAGCCTATGGAGGCCATTCTCACTGATGGCATCACATACAATAAGCAGAATAAACATTCCTGTTCCATCAGGGAGGAAAGGGGGTTTAGCAAAGAAAGATGCAAGGCTGAAACTCAACAGGGAAACACCTCAGCTCCATGTCTGGCTCATGATAGACACCTATGCCCCAACACTCTTGGGCAGCATTACATTCCTGACTCTGCTCCCTGAAGCACACATAAGCTCTGTTTTGCCTGGCTCCAGTCTCTGTAGCTTTCTTGAGTGGTCATTCCATAATCCTGTCTTATCTACAACTCAGGACTCTGCCGCAATTTAAACTTTAAATGTGAGAAAGTGCTTCTCTAGGAAGTTGCTTCTAAGCAAGAAACCATAGATACCATTCTCAATTCAGGCTCTTTCTTTTGAAGTGAGTTTGCATTTGCCCTGGCTGAGGGCTGTGCTGAGTGAGGCCTGGCACTCAGAGCACCTGTCCTGTTGTCCATGTACAGAACACTTTGGTCTTTTCAGTGATGCGAATGTCTTTGCACTGCTTTTCCATTCCACCTATCCGCAATTCTAAACGTCACTGCACTCCTTCCCCTGCCACGATACATGTCTTTTTCTGCCACGTTGGCTGCTCTCTTCCTACCCACCTGGATGAGAGCTATGAGCAGTAATAGTGGTACAGCTTAGATCCCATTCAGTTTAAAATTTCTTCCACCACAGAAATTAGTCCATTACTTCTGAATTCAGTTCCACTCAAGTTCTCAGGACACAGAGTGACACAGAAGAAGGCCAGATTATTTGCCAGAATGAATGGCCACTAGCCCAGTTTCTGAGAGAGTCCTGTCTTCCTTGTTCTCCCCTGAAACTTCATGAGCTGGGCTTCTCTTTGCATTATTCTCATCATTCTGGCATTCTTAAGGATTAATCCCTACTCACAGCATCATAGGCCTTCTCTAGACCACATCTCCACACTCTTTTACATTCCTCCTGGAAACCAGTCCCAAAGGCCTAAGAAGCTCATGGTCAGGCTTCTTTGTCATAGCCCCAAGCCTTGGTACCAATTTCCTAGATTACTTTTCCTGGTGCTCTGACCAAATACCTGACCAAAAGCAAATCAAAGGAGTAAGAATTCATTCCCTATTACAATTTGAGTATATTCAGTGCATCACAAAAGGGAACCAAACATGTCAGCAAGAGCACAAGACAGATGGTCACATGGCATACACAGTCAGGAAGCAGAGACGAATGCTTGCGCTCAGCTCACTTTCCCCATTTTATTCAGTCTTGGGACCTTCCTTCCCTTGGAAGGAAGCCACATACATCCCTCTTCAGTTAAACCTTTCAGAAAACATTCTCTCTCTCTTTTTAATTTTTAAATCTTTATTTATTTATTCATTCACTTTACATCCCTAACACACCCCCTTCCTCCTCTCCTCCTGGTCCCTCCCTCTGACTTTCTTCCCCCTTTTCCCCTCCCCCTCTCAGGAAAGAAGAACCCTCCCCATCCCCAGTTACAACCCACCCAGCACATCCAATCACATCAGGAGCAAGCAGTCTCTTCACTGAGGCCAGACAAGGCAGCCCAGCTAGGGGCAAGTGATGTAAAAGCACGCGTGTCGAGACAAGACTATCCACAGAGAAAGACAGAAAGCTGTAAGGGTCAGCACTTGGGAGGAAACAGGGCCATGCCTGGAGAAGTTCACCTGTGGCTGCTGGAAGCTGGGAGGCTATTTAGCAAAGCTCTAAACTATCTATGTCTCCTCTTCCCTTGCAGTAGAACTCCAGCATCTTGGATTCTGCAGATAAAACAGAATTTTCACAAGTAAAACACTAGAGGGAATTGAGGCACTTAGGTTTGAACCACTTTACCTGCCCACAAATATTCTATCCGCACCTGAGCACATATTCAGTTGTTTCTAATAAGCATCGGATAGCATCAACATCTGTGTTTCTTTTGTCCCTCTGTAGGAATGGTTCCATGTGAAAAGAACCCGTCCCTGTTCTTCTCCTTCATCGAACCCCAATGTCCTTCCTCCCAGAAACCCACTACAGCAAAGACATTCACTTGAAGACCCAGTAATGCTATTCCAGACATTCAGAAAGAGCCAGTAGTGCAGAACAAGCCCCTTGATGACCTTAGATGACTCATCATCCCCCCTTCCCTGCTTATAGTTCTGACTACACAGTCAGCTGCAGATGTGTCACCCTCAGAGGAGAAGGAACTATCTGGAACATTTTGGACTCTGCTTTCATCCCTCCTAGAACAGTACATCCTGTACTGCTCAGTGATCCCCAAACCCACGGGGGCAGCCCTGGCGTAGAGGGCTCTTGGGCTACTGCCACCATGAAATAATGTGGGGCATGTGTAAGGGGGATTCCATCCACTCTGGGCAGGTTTCCTGAACCCTGAGTGACTGCTCACCATGAATCCAAGAGTTCTGTTATTTATCGCTGCCTGTCTAGGAAGAATGCTGCTGCTTTGCTTTAACTTGTGTGAACATTCACCCATCGAACCCATGCAATAGGTGGGAATTTCAGACTGAAAACCATTTACTTAACAAGTGGGCACTAAATTTATTATCCCAGGAGATCATGTGGTGTCTCAATAATGTGAGCGAATGAAATGAGGAAGGATGATACCGAAAAGTTAAACTTCTCAGGCCCTGGTTCAGACCTCACAAATCAGAAAGGCTGGAGATGGGATCAGGGACTCTCTCACATTCTCAGGTCATTCTGGAACTCAGACACTTTCGGAAACATTTGTTTTAGTCTGCACCTTCGTTTTGTGTTCTTGAAAGGAAAGCCCATGGCTCAGCAAGCCTGCCTAAGTTCACATGTTGCTCAGTAACATGTGCTAGAACCACATTTCTGATTCTGGAACATTTCACTGCTCCATCTCAATGAAGGATTAGACTAGCCTCCTTCCTGCCTGGTCAGCCTCTCTGTCTTTCTTACCACCTTCTATTAGTGTCCCTTGACTGGAAAATGACACGCGGCAACCTGTATGCAGGGCACTAAAAGCAAGCCCTACTGGGGGCACCTGAACTTGAACTATGGCTCTCGATGTACAGTCGGGTCCTTTTCCCCTAAGCCATCCCATCAATCTTGTGGAGGGTGTCTAATAGCATCATTTCGTTTGCATTGTAACACCATCTCTCTGTGAACAGATTTTCTATGGATCCTAAGAAAGTTTTGATGATAAAGAAATTTGATCTCACAGCAAATTCATGTCTTTTGGTCCTTTTCTTCCACATGGTCCCCATCTTCATACTGGTACCCAGAAAGCTTCTCTGCACGATCTTTGCATCTCATTTTTCTGGGTACCCATTTCGAGGCATCTGATTGAAAACTCTTTGCTCTGATCTGGGATACCTCTTTTCCCCCTCCATCTTGCTCTCATTCCCTCCCTCCTTCCTCATCTTCAATAAGCTTTGCTGACATTGAACGTGTTACAATATTCTCTTCCTTCTTCATCACTATCGCCACCATATGATCTGGGGTTTTTGTTGCCCAGCTTCTCCCCTTTGGTCTTTCCAATTATCCCCCAAACTATTTTGAAGTTTGGGAAAGGACCTTAACTGAACTCAGGAAAGCCCAGGTGAATTTTATTCTATAATAATTATTTGACTTAGAAGCACAATGCCTATCCTTAAGCACAGGACGTGCATGCTGTCCCAAAGTGTCATTGAACAGAAGGTCAGCTCAAGCAGAGCAGGAACCACCAGAAGTGAAACTTCTGCTGGACAAGTCCTGACTCAAGAAAAAAGAAGATGCCAGCAGACAGGCTGACAGCTAGAACATCAGGGGTTGCAGGGCCAAGATGGAGTTTTTAAAAGCCTTTAAAAAAAAAAAAAAACTTTCTCACAGCATAGCATGGAAATCAACAGTGAGTTCTAAGCACCAGGAGGAAACAGAGAGGAACATCCAAAGCCATGGTGCCTAGCTAGAACCTCAAGACGCCCCACCCACAAGAAGCCATCCCAAAGGCTGAGAAGTCAAGACCTCTGCACACACACAAGCTTCTCTCGAGTGTGAGGCATTCTGGTGTAAATAATCGTCCATCCCTTCATCACTGACTGTTGGGATCAGTAAGCAGGCACTTCTACGGCTAGCTCCAAGGGACCTAACCGGTTATCAGGCATTTGTGAAGACACCCTGACCACCTGGAACTACCTGCGCATGCCCTGGATCACCCTATAAGAGAACTGGAGCCCTCCCTCTATCTTCCTCTCTTCCTCTCTCTCTTCCTTTTTCTCTTCCTTACTCTCTTACTCTTTCTCTCCTCCCCTCTCCCCCCTTCCCCTAATAAACCTCCCACGTGGAACCGATCTCATGGTGTGATTTGTGAACCCGCGTGTAACCTTCACATTCGCACGTTTCCTAACACTGACCCTGTCCACTCAGGTTCCTCTTTATCCACTCAGTGTTAATCATCATAAGCACATTCCCATGCTCCCTTGATGTCCTGGCCTACTTCTGAACAAGCTTTGGCCTAAGTCAGTCTCTGTGTTTGCTCTCCTTTTTTTTTTTTTGCCCCACATCTATACTTGATAACTCTCATTTCTGATACCTGCCAGACTGCTTCAGGAGCCAAATGCTGGCTATGGATCAGTCTCCAGCCCAGTGTCATTTCTACTCTCTTGGATGATGTTTCACGCTTCTCCTCTCTGCCCAAACCTGCAGCAGCTTCTCCCCATCTTCACGTCACTTCTGACTGCACTGAGGAAACACAGGTAATGCAAGAAGCTGCCCCCGCCTGCATCAGGATGTCTGCCACTTCCCAGCATCTGAGCACATCTATCCTGCTCTCTTTGCAGTGACCAAGGATAAGCTCCTGCTCAAGGCAAGCCTGCACACAGGCACTGCGCCCCAGCACATAACTGTATGTGTGTACGAATGTTTGTCTAGATGTATGGATGGATTTTCTGTAGCATGACATTTTCAGGTTTTATCTATCCATGAGTGAACATTTGGGTTGTTTCCATATGTGGGCCATTGAGAGTACTGCTGCTATGAACATTCATGAACAAGCATCTGAGTGCCTACATTCAACACTTTTACAGATATATCCTGGAGTGCAGTGCTGGGTTAATTGTAATTCTATATAAAGTTTTTTAAAATTTAATTTAATTTTTTATATGTTTGGGTGCTTTTCCCATATATATATATATATATATATATATATAGTCTGTGCAGCTTATTATATGCCTGGTGCCAGTGGAAGCCAGAAGAGGGCATCAGATCTCCAGGAACTGGAGTTACAGATGGTTGTGAGCTACCATATGGGAATCAAATGCAGGTCCTCTGGAACAGCATCCACTTCCCATAATTGTTGAGCCATCTCTCCATCTCCGTAAGTAACTTTTTGAGAAATCACAGTTGTCTACAGCGGCTGAACCGTCTTCTCCCAGTGTCAGGCACAGGACTCTTCATTTCCCCCATTGTCGGAGCGGTGCCTCTGGCAGCTGCTTTGATATTTAAATCTCAGCGAAGAGACTGCTTTTACCAGACTTTCTCTAAAGGCAGAGAAGAATTTGCAAGTCCATCTCCTTTTGTTTGTGACAGCAGGTGTGATAGCTTGTGAGGATCACACCTCTTCCTCAGGCTCCTCCTGGAAATTAAACCATTGTTCTGAGATGTTTCTACTCTGGCTAAAAAACTCTACAATAAAAAGAATGGCCAACAGTTACTGCTAAGGGGGCTGAGAGTTGCTGCTAGAGGCTAGAGGCTTTTTGCTGTGCCTGTCGAGTCTGGACCTTCTTAAAAAAGCCTCCTGTGTGCTGTGTGTTGTTTTATTAATTTTAATCCTCACTCCCGACTCAAGAACTGTTCTACTCTGCTGGCTGGCTCCAGCACCCCAAGGTCTCTGCATCCTGCTGGCACAACATCAGAGACGGTGTGGCAGTTTGGAGCAGACAGATGGAGAGAAACACTTCAGGGCGCAGCAGTGTGGAGGAGCCTGCTGGCTGCATCTACAGTTGATGGAGATTGGTATAGAGCACTAAAAGAACCCCTGGACCCTAACTAGCAGGAAGAAGTAAATGAGTCTGGGCCCCCTCTCCCCACTAACCTCTTCTCTCTCCAGCTTAAGGTTGGTGCAAGGGAGGTAGAAGCCTAAGCACCCCAAATAAGGAGAGTTTTAAAAACACCACTACAGATGGCTTTCTGATACAGAGACACCTGAAGTACCTACATCTGAACACATCTCTCCAGCCCAAGGATCTGTGCATTTGACCTGAAGAGTGGAGCCAGGAGAGGGTTGTGGACTTCCCAGGTCCTGACTGGACAATGAAGAAGTTCTGAGGACCATCATGAGGACAACATAGGATTACAAAGGGCCTCTATGGAGACAGCTCTTCTGTGACCTTTATCCCACTGCATGAATATGTCCACTGTTACATATATCTGTACTTAAATCAAAGTATCCTTCACAATCATTTTTCACAGTCAAATATTGTTTTAAAGCTTATCATAAGAGCCTGACAATTCTTTGTATAGTCCTCCTGTCAAACACAGACAGCTGCTTTCCATAGTTTTGGTTGTTTCTTCTGGTACCTTAGCCTCTGGGATTAAGTGAGTATAGCTAGGCTGAAAGTTATCAAGGTTAGAAATCATCACCACCCTTTTGTAGACAAGCATGTCACTTTCTAATGCACCTAGACCTCAACTCTGAGTTCAATCCTTTGTGTCATTTTGATAAATAGTTAACAGTGAGTATGAATGTCGTGCTAAGTAGGACTAAGAATTTGTGTTTGCTTTTCCTGAGGGTAGTAACAATTTTGCTTTCTTTTGTTTGTTTGTTTGTTTGTTTGTTTGTTGAGGCAGAGTTTCTCTGTACAGCCCTGGATGTCCTAGAACTCACTATGTAGAGCAGGCTGGCCAAGAACTCACAAAGATCCACCTGTCTCTACCTCCTGAGTACTGTGGTTAAAAGCATGCATCAGATCTCCAGGAACGGGAGTTACAGTTGTGAATCGAAGAACATGGAGAAATCAATTTAGTATTCCCCTGGAAGCTTCATTCCCATTGGATGCTGGAAGGTCCTATACATGCGACTGGAAAGAAATAAAGTAATCATCAGTTGTACCCACGTGTGAATCACATGAACTAGAATACTGACCAGTCTGACAAGACCTGGTCACTGCTGCAATAGTGGCATAAATGTCATGGGCAACCAGCCACTTTCTCCTCGGATTTAAGTCCCCTCTACATGATGAAAACCATAACTGGTGCCATTATTGGTCAAAGGGTCTTTGCCTGAACAGGTCATAGGTCTAGGGGAGAACTTACTAGTATTACTAGTATTAGTATTACTAGTATTATTCTGCTGAATGGATACAGTATTAAACCAACTTCTGATGACTTGTCATTATACCTATAGATGTTGGGATCGGTAAGTAGGCACTTTTACGGCCAGCTCCAAGGGACCTAACCGGTTATCAGGCATTTGTGAAGACACCCTGACCACCTGGAACTACCTGCGCATGCCCTGGATCACCCTATAAGAGAACTGGAGCCCTCCCTCTCTCTTTCTCTCTTCCTCTCTCTCTTCCTTACTCTCTTACTCTTTCTCTCCTCCCCTCTCCCCCCTTCCCCTAATAAACCTCCCACGTGGAACCGATCTCATGGTGTGATTTGTGAACCCGCATGTAACCTTCACATTCGCACGTTTCCTAACATTGGTGCGTTGTGCCAGAATAGGTTACCTCCAGCAAGTTCAGCGAGCGCGCCGGGGCTTCTGGAAACCTTTTTTTCTCCAAATCCGCCCGAGATCTCCACTTTCTTACTACCAGTTCGCTACAAAGTCATCCAACACCGGCTACATTGGTAAGTTTCCCTTTTGGTCAGCATATCCCTATTGCTAGACCCCATATCTACTAGGGCCTCAGTTTCCCTTGGGAGCCTTCTACACGCGGTTTTCTCTACCTGCTCTTGCAGAAAGCCCTAGCTAGACAAAACCGTATTCTTCCGGCCGTGCCATGGGGCATTGTGCTTCGACCCCTGGCCAAAATCTGACGAGATATTGGACCAGACCGGATCGCTCTCTCCAGAGACCCGCCTTTTTCTGGGACGCTGTTAGGGGCCAGTCTCCCTCGCCTCCCAATGGGTAACACCCATACTCTGCAGTCTATTCCCCCGACTTTCTAGAAGACTGGGATGTCTTCTAGAAAGTTTTAATACTTTGGGTTTACAACCCCAGTTAAAAGCTTCCAAACTCATACACCTCTATAAAAACCTGGCCTACATACTCTTAGGTAATTGGTACAAATTGGCCGATTAACGGCACGTTAAATCCCAGTATTTTATGGGATCTTCTTAACCATTGTCAGCAAACTGGTAAAGGAAAGGAGGTACCCAGGCTTTCTTTCTCCTTTGCTCTAAAACTCCTCTCTGTTCCTCCTGTTCCCCTACTAAACTCCTTCTAACCATGAAACTAAATCTAAGGAGTTCTGCCTTTGACCCAGCGGATAAAGTTCCACCCCGCCTGCCTGCTGCTCCACCTCCGCTGCCACCACCTCTTGGGGCGGAGAGCTGAGCGAAGCCCCGAGGAGCACGAGCCGAGGTGTCCGCCCACGGCACCCCTCCCACCATGCCGGCTCGGCCGCAAGCGGTTGGGCCGGGTCTTCACCAAGGTAAACAGCCTCAGTCCCGTCAGTCCCACCAGTCCCGGCGGCCGACAGCGCTCTGAGACGCAGAGACACACAGCGCCGAAATCGACTTTTCAAAACTTGGTAAGGAGTTTTGCAAAATTTAAAATTCCCTCGAAAATCCCTGGGTGCAGCCATCTTGGCTTTGGGAAAAAAATGGGCAGGACGTTGGTTTCATCAGAGGCTTCCATGTGGCTGGCACCATCTTTAATTCGGGCAAAGAGGCCCCGCCTCCCGTGTGCCTTTCTCCAGCTTGATCCTTCCGCCCCTTTCCCAAGCGGCTTCTATTTAAAAGCTCTTTCTGATTTCTATTCTCAGCTCTTATATTTTCAAATGCTTTATAAAATCTTTATAATTTTCTCATTGGGTTTACGTTTATAAGTCTTAACCATAATTAACTGTTTATCTTGTCTTTTAGGCCTCATTTCAAGTTGGTATGGATTTTTATAAAAATGCAAGGTTACATTTCACTATCCTGCTTTAAAATAAATTTTATATAATAATAAAATTTCAAAGTTACAAATATCTATTCAAATTGAGTTGGTTTAAAATATAAGACTATTAAACTGCTTTATACTGTTCTGCTTAGGGGTTCATTGTTACATACAAATTATTTATCAATATTTTAAATTAAGACCTAAAGTAGGTACCATAAAAAAATTTTAGTAATGCCCTGAGGGGAAGAGCCACCTCACTGCTTGCATTCTTTCCCCACCCACTAGAGATACAGTTGCTAGGAAACTGGACCATCCCCCTAGGGAGGTACACCTGGTCATTAATGGTCTGGAAAACTTCCTATAGCCAATCAATTCAAAATGTAGCATTTTCACCATTTATTTACAGCGGAGTCTAGTTATTCCTGGTCTTTTGGGGTTCGTAAACTGGGCAGAAAATTTTGGGGGCTCGTCTCGGGACCCCAAGACTCTAGGAACCTGACCCGGAGGTTTTTATGCCGGCCGTAAGTGTCTAAATGTTTCTGTGCAATGTTTGTATGTGTAGTACTTTCTGTTCTCTGTTCTGAAAAATTCCTCAGAGCTCGAGGTGTCTGTATCTGGGTAGCAAGACGTGATCAAGGTGGTCACAGCTGCCGAAGTTCAGGGGGACACCCCTAGCTTCATCAATATTTTCAGTATTTTAATTGGTAATCTGTACACCTGGTCCCAGTGAGTGCCACTGGGTGTCTCCTGGGGCAACAGCCCACTCTCGGTGTCTTACTGGGGCATCAGGGCCTTTGCCTACGAGAAATCAGTATGTTCAGCCTGCCCCAAAAGAGTCAGTTTTGGTCCCGGAAAATTTGGCCAGCTGGTTAGTGTTTTTTGTCTCAATGTCTCTGTGCAGTATTTGTTTGTGTATACCTTCTGTTTTATGTTCTAAAAGGCCTCATAAAACTTTTTTAAAATGTGTGCCTATTTGTTCATAAGCTCTATGGACGCATATGTATAGGTTACCACGTCATACATAGAGTGCCTCAGTGCCTCACCGCCATCTTGACTTTACCATGTGGGTTATAATTTGACCGCCATCTTGGTATGGGTTAAAAAAAAAGGGTAACCTTAGTCAAATAATTCTTATTTCCTTCTAGGTTAAAAGGATGAGTTATTTTAAATTAATATTGGTTTTAAAAATTAAATTGTTTACACTGGTAAATTCTGGTTTTAAAATATGGGTTTGACTTTTAAGATTATGGTTATGCCTTGTGACTTCTACAAAAGGGATACTTTGTTTTCATATTGCAAAAACGGGTTTTAAAACATGTTTAAATGTTTAAGGCTATAAAATATTTAAAGTCTATCAGGCATTTGGGTATGACAATGATCTTGGGTAGTCTAACAAAAAATTTAAAAGTTTCTCGATACTTTGGGAAAATAAAAATACTTTAATATTTATTTTATTAATTTTACTAAGTAAAACTGAGCCATATGGTTTGGACTAATTAAAAAAATTACAGTTTTTAAAATGTATCTTGTGGAGAGCTGTTTGTTAAGCTGCTTTGTTTATGGAAAAACATGTTTTCACCTAGTTCCTTAAAACTTGTTCTAGTTCCTTAGAGTTTATGTTACCTTTATGTTACCTGCTACAGGAAAGTTATTTAAATAAATTTTGGCAGTTTCAAAACTCCTCTTTGTATTAATGTAACTTGTTTTTTGCTTTGCCTATAAGAAGCAAATCGTAGACGCTGGGCTCCAACAGGATCATGTCAAAATGCAAAGTTCTATTTTGATGATGGGGATTGTGGATGCTGAGTTCAGTTACACGTGGCCAGCCACCATGCTAGTCCAGAGATAAAGAGGGTAAAGCCATGAGTTTACGATCACTTTTGTTAAGGGCTGAGTTATGTTCAGTCGTCTGATTAATGCTAAATGCAAAGCTTTTTACTGTTCAATTTTAATGCAAGTGGTAGGAGCAACAAGCTTTGCTAGCTTCTCTATAACTATACCTGATTTAGGTTTAGTTTAGTTTAGTTTATTAAACCTTAATAAAGGTTTGCTTTAATTTTAGTTCAAAAAGAGCAGATTTAAAGTTATGCTAACAACTACAGTTGGTTAAAGATGTTGAGCTATACCTAGTGTCTTTGTCTAGTTTTTTTAAGGTTAAGCCCAGGGTGAATAACTAAAGTTGCCTTTATAAATCTACTTAAAATATGGTTCTAGATAACATTCTGTTTTATAGGACACAGTTTAGAACAGATAATAAAGACAGACAATAAAAAACAGATAATAAAGTCAGACATGCTGACCCTCAAGCTTGTCAGAGATATGATGAATATGGCATTTTAGCATGTGTAAGCTTATTGTGACAGAAAGTTCCAAAGTCCTGGCAGTAGCTCCCCAAGGTCTCCGAGAAGATTTGGGCACAATGACAGATGACTTCGACTCTGGATTGTGGTATGCTAACCACTGGGCAATACTGCCCCAACTGGCCCACTGCTAGGGCCCAGCCTAAACTGTGGACAAAACACCTGGAGAGTCAATGTTTCACGTTGCTAAGGCTGAGGTGAGGCCATTCTCTCGTTTCTTTCTCCACAGAAACAGTCTCATCTTCTGTGCCTAGCTGGACCACCTCTGCCCATGATGTTATGAGACCCCAGGAGCCAGGGACGCTGCCTAGGTGATGGACTAACTAGTCATCTCTGTCATTTTGATTGGCACATAAATTGGTATATTTATTTAGCTCAGAACTTATCCTTCTCAGGTCTCTGATCACCTTGACAGCTATGCTAAGCTAATGGTAGCTTTGCAGCTAAAGAGCAGACAATTAGATCTACTGTTAGATAAAATATATATAGCTTATGTAGGGTCTAAGGATAAAAGGAGTTTAGGTTATAAAAATACAAGTTACACATATTTGAGAGTCTTAAAAAGTGTCTTAAGTTTGATAATGCAACTTATAAATGTTTGAGGTTCTAAAAAATGTTTTAAGGTTGGTAAATGCAAGTTATAAAGGTTACAAGGTCTAAGGTGATTTAAGGTATCTTAAATAGGTAAAAAGGATTAATATTTCTTCCTGTTGTTCTGCTACCGTTGTATTGACTGTCCAGAGTTTTGACCTTTCTCAGTAGGACTCTAATTTATTAATCTAACTCTAATACAGAAACATTCCACTATACCACTATTCCACTATTATGGTCCTAAGCTCAAGATTGTAAGCCTCCATAATGTCTATGCTTATACTAAAGGTTAAAATCAAGTGAGTTTCCCTTTTATTTCATAAAAGGCTTTTGCCTTTCCAGAGCTCACCTTAAAAAGTACTTATGCTGTTAACACATATGTATGTCTACTGCCTTTTTCTCAATGCAGAGTACAATTGTAATACTAACATGTCTAAAGTTTTATCTCCTTCTTAAATTTAAAAGTAATTCTTGTAAGCTGCAGAAAGTCCACCTAAATCCACCTCTCAGGACACCTAGATTCCAGATAAGTACTGCACTCATTGCCCATCTCAAAAGGTGGGACTCCTCCCCTTTCCCTGGTTTTGGGACTTCTTTTCCTGGCTATCAGACTGCCGTTTACTACATGCAACCACTGGCTAGATTGGTGAGTTCACTCCATTTTCTCAGCATAAACTCCTCTCTTGCCAGACCACAGAGCTCTGGCAACTTCCTACTATCTTTTGAGACAGAGGGACCCCCCTCAGCCATAGCCTTAATTGTCTAGGTTTGACTCTCTATGCTGACTTTCATTTTCGGCCACAATCTCCATTGGGCGGTACACCCCCTCTACAGGTTCCTTCCCCACCTTGCTCGCTCATAGGAAGGTCCCCCCTCGCATATGGTTCCTCTACTTCTCTGCCCCCAATGGGAGATGTCCAAATGCCCGTCCCTCCTGACAGGCTGGAGAATTTCAGGTTTCTACACCTAGTGCCAGCTGGCATTAGGGCCGCTAAGTTTACATGCTTCTGTAACCAAACCTCACCTCAATGACAAGTCAAAAACAAAGCCTTCTTTAAATATTACCAGTGACTGGGTAAATAAAGGTCCCTCCAGGTAGACAGAGGTTCCCATGTACAAGCTTCATCAATCCAAACCGTTCAATGTATACCTACAGGATTTTCTCTATACTCAACTTTATCTTTTGCCTATATATGTGTTTCAGTGTCCTGCCAGACACAGATGTTTCCTACAGCCACAACAGCGCCAAAGCAGCTACAGGTGTTCAACTCCGACCTCACAGACTTCCAACAAACTGCAGGTGTTCAGCTCTGACCTCACAGACTTCCAACAAGCTGGACCTGCACCTTCCCTCCCAGCCATGGATGTTGTTGCAGACCCTGGAAAGCATCAAAGCAGCCAATTCTTCCTGGACTTGGCCAACCTTTCAGCCTTTTGACCTCCCTACAGTGCCCCCAGTGTCAGCAGGAAGTAGCCAGAAGAGAATCTATGCCCGTTATTCACTTGTTAACAAAAGGCTGAGGTGGTGTGCTTCAGGACCAGGACAAGCAGCTCCAGGTTCTCCCAGCATTCCCCCATCCCTACCTGCTGCTGCCTTGCGTGGCTGGCAACTCTCTCTATTGACAACCCTCTACCCTAAATTTTCCAGGGCAGAGACTTCTCTTATTCTTAACCTTACAACCTAACCATTTTGTTACTATAATTCCTCTCTCTCTCAACCTCTTGCATGACAACCAAGAGCTGCTTCCAATGAGCCTAAATTTATATACTTTAACTTACCTTATAAAAGGCAGCCCAAGCTCCCTATTTTTAATTATAGAAAAAGGGAGGAATGTTGGGATCGGTAAGCAGGCACTTTTACGGCCAGCTCCAAGGGACCTAACAGGTTATCAGGCATTTGTGAAGACACCCTGACCACCTGGAACTACCTGCGCATGCCCTGGATCACCCTATAGAGAACTGGAGCCCTCCCCCTCTCTTCCTTCCTCTCTTCCTCTCTCTCTTCCTTTCTCTCTTCCTTACTCTCTTACTCTTTCACTCCTCCCCTCTCCCCCCTTCCCTTAATAAACCTCCCACGTGGAACCGATCTCGTGGTGTGATTTGTGAACCCGCGGGTAACCTTCACATTCGCATGTTTCCTAACAATAGATACATCAAACTGTTAAAGTATTAGAATTTTCAAAGACTCTGGAAATTTTAAAGTTGTACTGTATTTTATGTCATAGTATTAATACGCTGTCTGGAGGATGAACAATAAAGGAAAGGCCATGGCTTTGTGTATTAGGTTGTCAAGGTGTGAAGTCTCCTAGCTTCAGCTGTCTACTTGACACAGACTAGAATTCTCTGGAGGAATCTCAGCTGCAGGAGTGCTTCAATCAGATTGGCCTTTGGGCGCATTTTAATGATTTCTAATTGATATAGAAAGGCCCACTCCACTGTTGAGTGGATACCTTCCCTAGGCAGGGAGTCCTGGGCTGTATTAGAAAGCCAGCTTAGCAAGAGCTTGAGATACAGCCCATATGCAGCATTCCTCCATGGCTTCTGTTTTGCTTCCTGCTTAAACTCCTGCCCTGACTTATAGGCTCAATACCTCTTCCTGCCCAGTTGCTTTCAGTCAAAGCGTTTTATCACAGCAACAGAGAGAAATCTAGGACACATGTTATTCATGTTTGTTTTTAAATTTACACCATAAAGTCACTGATAAATAAGGCTTCTTTCAAGTGCAGTTTCTAACATTAAAAATTATATTTTCTTGAATGTGGATGTAGCTCAGTGGTAAAGCATTTGGCCCAGAAGCACAGGCCCTGGGTTCCATTCCCAACACCCAACACTCTCACAAAATACATACTGTATATATGAATGCGCGTGTGCGCGTGCACGTATCTTTAAATCTACCGTCTATGTACTTGAACATCTACCCTTCTGCCTGGCTAGCCACCAGCAAATCCATTGTCCTAAGGTAAACAATGATTCAATGTGTCATCTGATGGGTCACAAAACAATCTGGGACTCAATTTACTAACTACCTAGTTTCAACGTTTTTCAACACAAACAAGAGCTATCATTATAGGAGGAAAATGAAAGGTGCAAAGATTGATCTGAGATCTGTTTCAGGTTTCGAGTCCTTGAAACTTCGGGGGATTGGCGCTATGCTACATCCAGCAAGCTGTGCACACTGGTACACACGCCTTTAGGTTATCTCTAGAACATGGGAACACATTTATTTGTCTATTTGTTTAATTTAAAAGGTCTAGTTTTGTAGCCCTGGCTTGCCTGGAACTCACTCTGTAGACCAGCCTGGCCTCAGACTCACAGAGATCTGTCTGCCTCTGCCTTCCGAGTGCTGGGACTTAATTCATCACCCTGCCTGGCTAGATCCACACTTTAAAAAACTTATTTCTGGGGTTGGAGAGATGGCTCAGCTGTTAAAAGCACTTGTTGCTCTCGCAAAGGACCAGGTTCAGTTCCACATGGTGGCTCACACTGTCTGTAACTCTAGACCCAGAGGCTCTGACACCCTCTCCTGGCCAGCCTGGCCGCTAGGCACACAAGTGGTGCATACACATACATGCAGGCAAAATGCTCATACACATGAAATAAAAGAAAGGATATTTCTAAAACCGTATCTCCTAGTATAGTTGATTATTAAGCAGTTTCTCTATACAGCAAGTGTTTGCGTTCTCTAAAGGACTGGCCTATGCTAATGAATGGACATAGGTTTATTCATCTGTGTGCTGAGGAAGCCCAAGGCTGGAGTGCACTGTTGTTTTCTTTCTTTCTTAGAAAAGAACTTTTTTTTTTTTTTTTTTTTAAATTTCAAGTTGTTTTAGTTAGGGGATAGTGGCCATCAGTTTGGAAACTAGAGGATCAGGATGCTTTCTGAGAACTGACATTTAAGAGACACTACGTCAGGGGACCTAGAACACAAAGTCACTAGAGAACAGTGATTTTTTTTTCCACTGTAGAAATGATATAGCTGTCCCGCTCCCTATCTGGCTGTCATGGAGAGGGAAGGTTGCAGAGCCCCACCCAGAGGAGGTTTTCATGCCCCATGGAAAGTTGTAGCCCATCTAGTTAAAGTGTACAAGCTATCCACAGTGGTGTGTGTGTATGTGTGTGTGTGTGTGTGTGTGTGTGTGTGTGTGCTAATA
This sequence comes from Psammomys obesus, assembly GCF_907164565.1. Lineage (NCBI taxonomy): Eukaryota > Metazoa > Chordata > Mammalia > Rodentia > Muridae > Psammomys > Psammomys obesus. Next base: position 246,422 of record NW_026589980.1, on the reverse strand, counting down.
TCATTGAATGTTACTTGAACAAATTCTTAACTTCACATTTCCTGGTTACCAAGCAACTTTTTTGAGGAAAATTACATGCATTTTATTTTGTTTTGTTGTTTTTTATTTTAATTTTTATTTCTTCATTTTAAATCCCAGTCATAGCCCCTCCCTCCTCGTGTCCCAGTCCCACCTCCCTCCCTGTTTCCCCTATTTCCCCTCCCCACCTTATGCTGTGTATCTAAAAGTGCAGATATGCGCTTGCCCACCATCCACTCACTGATGGGCTGGAAGGCACATCACGTAAGCTCAGGCATGCACAGCTGCCGGGTATTCCAACTGGGAATAACTGATACGGTTGCTTAAAGAAAAAAAGAACCAAAGTCAAGAAAAAATGTTAAAGAATAAGAGCATCTGCTCTTTACACAGACAGCATATAATACAAAATAAGACCTTTTACATTCTGAAAAAAAAAAAAAAGTAGTAGGAAGAGAGAGAGAATCCAGGCCACTTCAAACTGAAGATAATGAAAACCAATTCCACCCCTTCCCAGGAAGAATTCGGAGAGAGACCAGAAGAATCAAGAAAACTTAAGAGTGCTGAGGAAGCAACTGTCCCTGAAAGATGGACATACATGTTGCATTTCTAAGCAACATAAGCAAAGGTTAGGAACACGGGTGCTGGCGGCATGGGCTGAAGAAGTTCTGAGGCTTCTCACCTCTGTGGTCCAGGGACCACCAGGAAGCTTTTATAGGAGCAGGCCCCACCCAGGATATTCTGATTTAATTGGTCCTGGTGACACCTGAAAAAAAGACACATTTACAGACTCTTGAGGTGCTCCTAATATATATTTGGGTTTCGAAACCACTACAATAAAGTTTCACTGTGCGCTGGGTCTGGAAAAAGAAAATGCATCCTAGTATCTACTACAGAGAGAAGAACTTGAAATCCCAGCATCTCTTTCAGTGGTTAGAACTAGTAGTGGGGCTGTGATGACAATGCCTGCCCTGCAAGCACTAACATCTGAGCCCAAATATCCAGGCTCCGTGCAAAAACCATGGCAAGGTGTAGTGTGCCTGTAATCCCAGTGCTGGGAGACAGGTATGGGAGGACAAAGAGAGAAAGAGGCTGGGAGAGTTGTGGACAGCTTGCTGACCACCCAGTCCAGTGAAGGTGCAAGGAAGAAGGGGTTGTCAGTATAGCCAACCAGTAAACTCAAGATGCAGTGAGAGACCATGTCTCAGAAACAAAGCGGATGCCCACCCCGACACACACAAAAGCAAATATAAGAGTGAGTAGGAAGCACCTGGATTTGAACCAGACACCTCCAGCTCTGTAGTCAAACACCCTACTTCTAAGCTATATGGTGCCATGGGCCGGCCCAGCCAGGGTCCCACAACCTCGGGGAATCAGAGGTTTGGATATCAGGTTAGACACAGGTAGGCGGATTGACAGACAGACGCACACACCAGGTAGTGTTTGAATCTGCTGCGATTTCCTGAAGTCAAGCTAACACTTATATAGTGATTACATAAAGAAGTACCTTGAAGTTGACATACTTCCCGGAACATTCAGACTTTTACCAACAATACAAAGTTTACATTTTAACTGAAAGGGCAACGTGATATAAAGCAGTGTCTAAAAAAAATCTTGGCCTAAAAGCTTTGAATCAAAGCAAATACAAAACTTTAAACTCGTGGCTATTTATGCAGTTCTATTGCTGTTAATTAGTGAGAAAAAGGCCAGGGGCTGTCATTGCCCTCCGAGCCAAGTCGGCTAAAGATTTACAACCCTCCCTAGAGATAAGCACTGAGAAGAATTCCTCCTCTTTGTCTTGCTAAGGATTTACAATCTTCCTTTAGAGATAGGATGCTTGAGCTAAAACTCATAGTATAATATAAAACCTTCTGACCTCCTATGCTTGCCCATCTTCTTTCTGCCTCATCATAATCACCTGTGTTTGGTAATGGTTTTGTAGTAGTTTTACTGCAGTGGGAATATCCAGAGCATTCATCCTGACAGATCCTAATTAAATATTTTTCTTCAGAAAGACCTAAAACTCTTGCTCCTTTATTACCTACAATGTTTGGTTTTTCCACAAGCAATTCCTGATGTTGAATGTGATTTATTACCTCTCCTAAAATTTTATTTTCCTTTCACTCTTATTTGCTAAAGCTTTTAGCAATCTATCAGAAATGTGTTTCCTTGAATAGTTAATTATGCTGTTCCAAGCATCATAGAGAAACAGCAAAAAAGCTCATCAATCCAACCCTGAAACCGAGGAAGTGTGGGACTCTCAGAATACATCTTTTTGGCTTAGGTGGCCATGATGGGGTACTTTTGCCAGTGACCTCCAGGGAGCCTATTCCTGAGGGAAATGTATCTCCCATCTAGTAGCACAATCTATTGATATGCTACACTGATGACGCTGGGGAGAGTGTAGCAATATGGGGTTTAAATAACACCTTTTACTCCTAGACCACACTCATATCCCTTGTAACCCACTTACTGACACTACAGGATGGAGATCCCGGGAGCACCACCTGTGAGTCAAAGGAAGCCTATCTTCTGCTGTGTACCTAAAGACAGGGTCACTGCCCTGGAAGCCTGACACAAACCCCTAGGGCCAGCTAGCGCCTAAAGAAGAACTGACCTGTCTGCTAGAATGGCCCTTAGATTCAAAGCCATAGCCCATCACGATGGAGACCTGCAATAGAAGCTGCACAGGACTGAGGTGTCTGTCCTGTCAATATGATGACAAAGTCAAGCCTGACCCACCTGGGCCAGTAAATAGAGTCCCTGGCACTTCCTATACAACTACAGAGCAGGACATGTGAGGGCCTCTCCAATGTCCTCGTCAGTCCATACAGGTAAGAATGATGGGCAATGAGCTCCTCAAAGAAATAGTCAAAGGCCGGTTTGGAATCCCCCACAGTGTGAAAGGACTGATACCAGCACAGATCAAGACCATCAACAAACCCCATCTAACTCATATCTGGACGGTAGTGGGCAAAGCCCCTTCTCTTTCTCTCTCTACCCCATTTTTTTCTCTTAAGAAATTTTCTTCTTCTACCCACAGGCCTCTCCTTTGGAGTCCCATTCACATTTTCATGAGGTAGCCCAGAAGCCCCTCCTCTGCTTGCCCAGCTGGAGAGAGAGCAGGATGCTGCCTTCTGCATGAAATTCTATGGGGCTATTGGAGTTCTCAGGCCCTCTCCCATAAGCAACAGGATATAGTGCCAAGCATGTGGAAAGGACCTTCGAGGCTGTGAGCATTCAAAGAACTCCATGGAAGCAAGGGGAGGCAGGCTGCCGTCTGCAGCCAGGACTTGAGAGCTGAGCAGTAGAAGGCCTGGAGTCCAGCACAGCAGCACTGTGAGAAGTGTTTTTCTAGGGTACATCCTAAACGCCCACAGACAGAGCTGTCAATAAAGAGACAGCACTGTGTCACCCCAGGAAGGAGGAAGTGCGGAGATCCTGAGGAGGAATGAGTGGGAACACAAAAGAAAGAAAACCAACCCTGGGACTTGCAGCTGACTGACATATTCAGTCTTGTTTGGAGTCTTCTAAAGTTGGAGCCTATGCAATGCCATAGGCTCCTGGCTTTTTTGGAATAAAAGAAACATTTTTTATTATTTTATTTTATGTGTATGAATGTTCTTCCTGTGTATGTGTCTGTGCGCCATGTGGTGCCCTCAGAGGCCAGAAGAGGGCATCAGATCCCATGGAACTAGAGTTCCAGACAGTGAGCAGCCACATAGGTGCTGGGAACTGAACCCAGGCCATCTGGAAGAACAGCCAGTGCTCCTAACCTCTGAGCCATCTCCTAGCCCTGAACATAGCTTTTATCTGTAGTCGCCTGGCTGTGCACTTCTACGATAGAACTTTCTCCTAACGGTGCCTACTCCTGATGTGGACTCGTTTTAAGGGGGCTGCCTTAATTGACCATGTGCTCTGTGCTCAATCTAAGGATCTCTTCTGACAATTTCCTGTATTACTCCCCTAAACATTGTTAGGTTGACTGTCACTTTGTTTCATAAATGCCTCTAGAATGTACTGTGAGGCAGAGGTCAGGATTCCCAAGCTTCTTTTCTTTCTAAGTGGGCCCAGTTGCCAATTCCTTTTGTTAGACAGCTCCAGCTTTCTTGGTGCTCTGAAAACTGCCTTTGCCACCAACCATTGTCTATGTCAATTTTCTTATCAAAAACACCTAATTAAAAAAATACCCAAGAGAAACCACTGAAGGGGAAAGGCTTACCTTTACTCATTGTCTCTAAAGGTTTCTAAGGATAGTAGGCTTCACTGCTTTTAGGCCCACACAGAGGAAGGGGATAGTAGATGAAGGCTGTCAGGACATGGCAGCCAGGAAACAAAGAGGGTAGCAGAAAGAGCCAAGCACAAAATGTCCTTCAGAAGAACCCCTCCTGGCCCCATTTTGAGTGGTTGGTTAGGGCTGTCCAAGAGACTCCCAAAATATTGTAGGCAGTTGCTGTAGATCTTGGTTTCCTCCCAGAAGTTAAAGGTAAGTTCCTATTGCCAAAGATGTCATGCATTTCAGATACAAGACCCAGCAGACATGAGCTGGATCTGACATGCTTCCTGGGGACCAGCTTTTATGGTACCAGAAGGCACCATGCAAGCTCCCAAGGGCTGAAAGCAACTAATAGTTCTATCTCTCAATGACATCTGTGAACCACCACACTGAACAGCATGGCACAATAACTCTAAAAGTGCAGTAGTGGCAATAACTTCTCTAATTGGACTTCAGGCCTGCTCAATAAAAAGGAAATCATGCCCAGTACTGGAAACCCAGCCGACTACTTTTCGTGGATCTTGTAGGAGAACCTATAAATGCCACTTTACTAAACTACCATAATCCCTAACTACATTCTAAATATTTACCCTTATACCCACAAGTAAGTGTAGTTCTTACCCATCATTAAAAAAAAAATTCAATTTGCAACAGAGACCATTAGAGAAAACCATAACTGATTAAACTGCAAAGAGTAAGAGATGGTGTGGTACCCAGTCCCAAAGGATATATTTACAGCAAAGGCTCAGGTATCATGGTGGAAAGAAGGGGACACAGTGAGATTGTAAAAGCCAGAAGAACAGGAAGTTTTATGTGAGGTTGTGTCTCCTAGAAATGTCAGTGAAGCTGCATCCATGAAGCCTCACCATTGAGGCTGCCTAACAATACCGGGACAAGGGCAACCCCAATAGTCATGATAACATAACACGGAGGAGGGAACTCTCACAAGGCCTCAACCCTAGACACAGAACTATAGGCAACTAGGGAATGATGTAAGCAGAAGAAATAGTCTTTCCTAAAGAAGAGCACACTAACTGGTTATCCAATACCCAATGGTCAACGCTGAAGTCATATACACACAAGGAATATTATATTGACTGAGCAGGTTATTTAGAGAGAGAGAGAGAGAGAGTGTGTGTGTGTGTGTGTGTGTATGGGGGGGACAATTAAGGAAAAAGAGGCCATAATTTGAGAGGTAGCAAGGGGGGGCACATAGGGGGGTTGGAAGAAGGAAAGGGAAGGGGAAATTATATAATTACACTGTAATTTCAAAAATAAAAAAATATTTTTTTAAAAAAAACACCCTATTAACTTACTTCCTCCAGCTAAGCCCCACCTCTTGAAGTTTCTACAGACTCCCAACATAGATACACCAGCTGAGAATTAGGTAGTGGGTGGGAGGGACCAAGTCTCCAATACATTAATTAGCCCTTGGAGACATTTCACATTCAAATCATACAGAGAGGATTCTTCCTAAGGGGTCTAGCCTCAGCCTTTGAATTTCTGCCCATCTTTGTGAACACCCCATGCTTTCCTTCTTTGTTTTTTTTTTTCCTTTCCTTCTTTCTTTTCTTTCTCTCTCTTTCTTTCTCTCTTGAATGAGCTTTGAACTCTGGTTCAACACATCCTCTTATATTTTATCCAAGACTTGTCCTCGCTATTTTTGGCTACTGTACTTACTTATCTCTTTTAGAAACTATATGTACAGTTAAGCACCCACACAAGTACAACAAGCTTCCAGCATTTATAAACTTGCACTGGCATTTGACAAGAGCAGGGAGAATCTACATATTTCTGATAACGAGGTTTCCAGTCCACAAGTCTTCACTCCTCTCAATATTTTGATTCATCAGTTCTTTTTTTTCCCCAGAATTCTGCAGCTACAAAAATTCTTGTGTAATTTTTGCTCATCTTTGGTTAGGAGGAATGACAGTTAATCTTATCAGTTTGACTAGATTTAAAGTCACTATGGAAACAACCCTCTGGATATTCGTGAAGGTGATTTGAGAAAAGTTTAAACTGGGGAAGGAACACGCAGCTTGAATGTGGGCTGCACTAACCCATAGGCTGGGGTCTGGGACTAAGTGAGAAGGAGAAAGGGAGCTGAGCACAGCACCCATCTCCTCTACTTCCCAACTGAGGAAGTCATGTGACCAGCCATGTATGCCTCTGCCACCAAGTCCTCCTCACCATGACAGACGGCACCCGATCTACAACTGCAGAACAGAATAAATCCTTAAGTTGTATTTGCCAGGTATTTTATCACAACAATATGGAAATTAGCTTACATAGAAAGTTAACATTTGGGGGGCTGGAGAAATGGCTCAGTGATAAAGAGCACCGTCTGCTCTTCCAAAGGACCCGGGTTCAACTCCCAGCACCTACATGGCAGCTCACAACTGTCCGTAAGCAGTTCCAGGTGGTCTGACACCCTCACACCAATGCACATTAAATAAATAAAAAAAGAAAGTTAACATTTTATCTTATTCTAAATGGAATTGTTGGTACATTGAAATATAATCATTGATATAATTTCAACTTTGAATCAAGAAATACTGCTGGAACAGCTAATCATCCTAATTAGTGTGCCTTTGACATCTTTTTCTTTCTTTTTTATTACTTTATTGATTTTACATTCTGATCATAGCCCCCTCTCTCATCTCCTCCCAGTCCCACCTTCTCCCCCTCTTCCCCTATCCCTGTCTCCCCTCTTGTCCCCTAGTTCTCAGACAGGGGGAGCCCTCCTCTCTTATCAACTGACCCCACTCTATCAAGTCTCTCCAGGACTGCTTGCATCTTCTTCCTCTGTGGCCTAGCAAGGCCGTCTTACCTGGGAGAAGTAAATGAAGAGAAAACAACAGAATTCATGTCACATACAGCCCCTGCTCCCCTTACTAAGGAACCCATATGGAGACTGAGCTGGCTATTGGCTACATCTGAGCAGGGGCCTGGGGCCTCTCCATTCCTGGTCATGGATTGGTGCATCAGTCTCCACAGACCCCTGGGCCCGGATTTGTTGGTTCTGTTGTTCTTCTTGTAGAGCTCCTATCCTCTCTGGGTCCTTCTATCCTCCCACTCTTCCATAAGACTCCCTGCACTCTGCCCAAAGTTTGGTTGTGAGTCTTAGCATCTGCTTCAATCTTCTGCTGGGTGGAGTTTTTCAGAGGACAACTATGGAAGGCTCCTGTCCTGCTCCCTCTCTTCAATCACATCTGGTGTCTATTCTATTTGCCCTTCTGAATGAAAATTAAGCATCCTCCCTAGGGGCTTCCTTGTTACATAGCTTCTTTAGGTCTGTGGATTGTAGTATGGTTATCCTGTATTGTACAGCTAATATCTACTTATGAGCATATACTATGTCTTTCTGGGTCTGGGTTGCCTCACTCAGGAAGATCTTTTCCAGATCCATCCATTTGCCTGAAATTTTCATGATGTCCTTGTTTTTGATAGCTGAGTAATATTCCATTGTGTAGATGTACCATAGTTTTTTTATCCATTCTTTGGTTGAGGGACATGTGGGTTGTTTCCAGTTTCTGGCTATTACAAATAAAGCTGCTATGAACACAGTTGAGCAAATGTCCATGCTGTATGGTGGAATATCTTTTGGGTATATGCCCAGGAGTAGTATAGCTGAGTCTTGATGTAGAGCTATTCACAATTTTCTGAGAAAGCACCAGATTGATTTACAAAGTGATTGTACAAGTTTGCCCTCCTACCAGCAAAGGAGTGGTCTCCTTTCTCTACTTCCTTGCCAGCATGTGCTGTCATTAATCTTAGCCATTCTGATGGGTATAACATGGAATCTCAAGTTGTTTTGATTTGCATTTCCCTGATGACTAAGGACATTGAGCATCTCTTTAAGTGCTTGTTGGCCATTCGATATTTCTATGTTGAGAATTCTCTCTATAGCTCTATACAGTTCTACATATACAATCATACTGAAGTGACTAAGGTAACACCACCTTTTCCTGACTCCATTTTATGTCTGATTAGACATTTTTCAGCTCTCTATGCCTCCAGCAGCCATGTATGCTTTGGCAACACATTTGCAATTTCCAAGATCCTGATCATGACCCAGATATGCTAGCCAAAATAATATTTACACAAACCAAACATAAGCTAAAAATCACTGAAAAGAATGTAAGTCACAATTAATTGTTATGTTGTATCTGAAATAACTGCTATGTTCTGCCAAAACCAATGTGGCAGGAACTCTGACCTTCATCTTAGATGGATATAATTTTGGGTTTTACTCTTTAGAATGCTATATCTCTGAATATTGGCACCAAGAAATTAGTGGGGCTCTAGCCCATTCTTGGCTGACAGCCAAAGATAAATGATGGACTCTAATTTGTCTTTATATGCGTGGTGGTCTGCGACTTTCTCACCTATACTATAATAATTTCAGCTTCAAAAAGTATCCCCTTGAAACCCAATATTTTGTCTATTTTATCAACTCCTTCTTTCCTGGCTAAGACCTTCATTTATCAAAGATCAGATGTAGTTACAATGAACTTGTTTTGAGTTTCAACGGAAAACTTTCAACATCCCACAATTAATAGGATTTATTTTATTTTAAAGAGTCCCCAGAGCACACATGTCCTAATTGGCCAAAAACATTTGGAACCATGGACATATATTCACTCTTCTTCTGTTTTAAAATTATGTGATTTTCTCCCTTAATCTGGTGTCCTAGTTTGGGTTGATCCAGAAATAGATCTTGTCACTTGAACAAGTAGTTAGTTTGTGAGATGAATACAGGAGCCACTTTTCTGGAGTGGGTGAATCACAGGCTCAGAGAAGGCACTGTTTTAAAATAGCATTATTCTCCAGAAGTGTAAGACATCACTTCTTCCTGTAACGCCTGAGATGACAAGAGTGCTGAAACTATGTGCCCGGTGGTTTGAGGCATGTGTCGCTGCATTAAAGGTGCTTTCTTAATCTTCTCAATCTGGATGACATATCTTTCAAAGATAGTGGGTGCTGGAGCTACTCACTATTGTATCTCAACCGATCTGACTCTTTGTGCCACGTAGTGTTAAGTTTTATGAAATCAGGGCCTCCAGGTCTGGTGTATATATCTATGTGGTGGGTTGTTTTTCTTAGTATACAATGCTTCTTCATCTCTTCCACTGTTTTAGCTTAAATATATGTATTCTGGGTGCTTTTTATTTTCACTTGCTTGGTATATCATTTTCTGTCCTTCCACTTTCAATCTGTCTGGTCTTTGCTGGTGAGGTGTGTTTCCTGCAGACTAAAACCCAGTTGACTCTGTTTTTTTGTTTTTTTGTTTGTTTTGTTTTGTTTTTTGTTTTTGTTTTTGTTTCTTAATCCAGTTAGCTAGTCTGCAGTTTTTAAACTGGAGGAGACTTAAGATCATTTACATTTAGAATTTCCACTGAACATTATGACTCCTGAAATTTTGTTGGATTATTTTCTTGGTTGAGACAAGCACTGTTTGTTGACTTGTTTGTTTGTTTACCCCTTGTTTAGTGAAAGAGTTTCCTAATTTACTGAATAGAACCTGTTTGATTCATTCCTAATTCATTCTTGTTTCTAGTCATTCTTACCAAATTTCTTTCTTGACCTTTAATGTTTGCCAGTGTCTTTCTTCCTCACTTCTATGTAGAATTCTTTTAAATATCTCCTGAAATACAGGCCATAAATTGCTTTAGTTTGTACTTATCTTGGAAGTTATTTTTTTTCTCCTGTCCTTCTTTTTCTTACCATATTTGTATTCTTGTGTTTAGATTTATCTCTCAGGAACAGAAAATACCTAGCTGACTGACTTTATTTTTAATCCAGCAGCTTATTTGTCTTTTAAGTTGGCATTTCATATATTATACTTAATCATAATGTTGAAAAATTGGCTAACTTTTCTATCTTCTTTGTCCTGTAACATCTCATTTTTTAATCTCTGTATTGCTTTGTTTGTTTTAGAGACTATAGGAAGAGAGTTTCAGAGTTTTTAGGTAAAATTTACATCCTGGAATACAGCGATTAAAAATCACAGTTGGTCCTGGAGAGACAGCTCAGGGATTAAGAGCATGTGTCGCTCTGCTCAGTTCCCAGCACCTACATAGCAGTTCACTGGAGAGCCAGCACCCTTTTCTGACCAAGCATAAATGTACTGCACATATATACATACATGCTGGCAAAGCATTCAAAGACATAAAATTAAGTAAATAAATCTATTTTTTAAAAGCACATGGCTGTCCACAGATCTCATTAATTCCACTGTCTAGAGGGGTTACCTGGCACATTCCACACCTGGTTGCTTGATGTCTGGTGACAGAAGCTAGAAATAGTTTACCCAAGGAAACCACAGACCTAGTGTACTGGGAATAACCCAGACATCCTAGGCCAGCATATGCATGGAATAGAAACAAAAAGAGCCACATAACAAAGTCCTCAGCACTTTCCCTGGGCTGTGATGACAGGTGCACAGTAGATATCTGGAGAGTAGGGAAACAAATAAGGCAAACCCTTTATCTCTCTCTCATCTTCTGAAACAGAAGACAAAATCAGGCCCTGCTTCCCTGGAAGGGAAGAGTGAGATGAAAGAGGAGGGGAGAAAAGGGAAAAAAAAAAAAAAAACAACTGTGGGTGTCCTTACCTATGAGGAAAAAAACCACAATGCTTTTCGCTTTTCTATAGGCACATGGAAGGGAAACTGGTGGAAAGTGGCTCCTACAGGGCAATACTAGGTTCCAAGTATTTGACTAGCCGCCTCAACTATAATTTCCCGCATAATTCCCACCACAGCCCAGTAAATCAGGCTCATTTGAAATCATGTTCAAAAATGCCAGTTCAATGACACAAGCTGTTGTTTGTAAGAGCTCACTCAGCTTTGACCCCGAACCTACATTCTTATTTCACACCACACTCCCTCCCTATGGCCCACTTTGAAACCAGCAACTCTGCACCTCACAGTAACCTCCCATCTGCAGAAGTGCTTTGTCCTAGCTGTGTGGGGTTTATTTTATTTCCTTAGAGCTCGATTCCTCTTCTAGTTCCTGGAGATAACATCTTATAATCTCCTTCTTCCTAAAACAATAAAAATAAAAATTTAAAGAGTCTGAGATGTGGACCCTGCATCCAGGCTGAAGGGTAAAGAAGAGTGTGGTAAGAGGCTCTGCTTTATTTTTTGGTAAGACAAGAAACTTAGTTGATTGTCAAAGTCTCCAATGACTGTAGAGATAGGTCTTCTTCTGGCTGGGGCTTCACCCAAGCCTGGGGAGATGAGGATCAGATAGGGGAAGTCTGATAGGACCAGAGGCTATGTCACCTAATTGGAAGCTGAACTGGCTTCTCAGAGCTGTGATCAGAGGTCATCGCAAATTGGGTGACTATTAAGGAACTTAATATTTCATAGCCCTGAAAGCTAACAGTTTAGAATCAACCCATTGATTGACAGGGCCTTTCATCTGGTTGCTGGCAATCTTTGGCCCACCTTCTCTTGTAGACACACCACTCCCATCTCTGTCTCTATCCCTACAGTCTTCTTTTCTGAGTGTATCTTCTCTCTTCTTCCTATACAGACACACATCCTATTGGATCAAAGCTATTGTACTCTAGCCTGACTCAACATGACTATAACTGAGCGACCCTACTTCTAACTAGGTCACATTCTCCAGGAATAGGGCTTTATTCTACACAGATTCAACATACAACTTAACCCACTCTTGATGCCTCCTTGGTCACACGGAAGTAGCTATGAGTTACTGGAGTCTTGGATGTGCTGCCAAGAGTTAAAAGTGCCAATTACTGTATGTTTAAATCACTGCTGGGGTTGGAGTCTAGGGCAGCATATAGCTGCTGGTCAAGAGGTCCCTGGTTCAAAGTCACAGCCACCTTATTTACCTTCTGGTGTTTGTTGTTATTCCACAGAAGGAGGCAGTAACAGTAACAATCAACTTGGGGGTAAAACTGAAGATCACTTCAGATTACCAACAGGCAGAAATCAAACTGTGAAGTTACCATGGAAGGCTATTTCTCCCAAAGACATCCCCAGGCTCCAGACAAAGAAGTCAAAACAAACCCTTTCTTTGAGAAACTATTTACTGAGAAACTTTGTCCTCCAAAGTCAGACCATCAGGACTTCAAAGTTTGCCAGTAAGAATGCAACAATCCATTTAAAACTAATAGCTTAAAGGAAATAAAATCTATCTTCTTATAGGCCTTGAGGACTGATATTCAGAATTTGTGTTACTGAGCCAAAATCAGAGTGTGAATAGGTTGAAGCTCCCTTCTGGAGGCTCCCCACAAAAAAAAACTTTAGTCTGGAGACCTGAGTCACTTTGGCACAGAGCATGCCTGTTCCATCCATAAGCAGAGCTTCGGGCAAGGGGTTCCTGCCTGCAGCACTCCATGTTGATTTCACATTTATAGTGACCAAGGACATAAAAGTCCAGATCCCAGTCTGGCACACATCTGAAGTGGATTTGTGTCTGTGCTGGCAGTGTGGCTGCCCCAGGTCCCCAGTCACACCCCTGGAGTAAGTCCAGCCTACCCTTAGCTCTCAAATCTCCGTGGTCACACAGTCAGGCACTACCTGAGCGCTGCCTGCAGATGCAGAGCTGGCACCTTGCCAGCATCTCCCTTTAGTACTGACCTACCTCACTGGAATGCTCCCCTCTCCCACTAGGCCTACTCCCTGAGCCTCAGTTTCTGGTACCCTCATGCAGTGAAAATCAGGAGCCACCAGCTTAGTTTCAGAGCATGGGGCAAGGTCCTTGCTTAAACCCTGGCCCCTCTGTGCCAGCACTGGGTGTTAGGGCAAGATGCCTGAGCTGGACTCTTCTTCCATTTGCAGGACCCACTTCTTCCTGCAGATTCTTCCTCCAACGAATCTAGATCCATGGCAGGAGTTCTTCCTAATCTCAGGTGATGTCTGTAGACACTCCCTAGACGATTTCTAGAACACAGAATCTAGGGACTGGCCCCAGAGGTGCAGTTCAGCACCTGTTCAAATCCTCAAAGTCCCCATTAGCCAACCCTGAGATCCTTGAGTTTCGAAGGATGTTCCTCCCCTCTCAGATCTGCGTTCCAATCCCTCTAGCACCTAAAGAGTGTGTAGATCTACTCGCAGAGCTCCTAGTATGGTCTTGGCACTAGCTGAACTAATGAAAGACTGAGGTGAGGGGAAGATATGAGATGGTTTATTAAAGGGTCCGAAACCCAGTCAGGAGGAATGAACGTAGTTCCTAATTCCATGTGTGCCTGAAAGCATGTTAGTTTTGACTTTCTGTTGCCAGATGCCTGCTATGAGAGGCACAAATGACTGATTCTGTGGACCCTTTCAGCCAACAATGGCAGTACCGATCCTGTCCCAGAAAGTACAAGAAAGTGTTTGGGAGAGAAGACTGTTGCTTGTGTTATATCACGGAAGTAATTTTATAGTGAGGCAAGCTTGGTGGTTTCTAGGAGCTGCAGTTGAATGAATTACCCACAGCAACATTTTATAGGCATGTTGGGCATGGTTACACAGGTATAAGGCATTACTCATATTCTAATCACCATCAGGGGGTATAGCTCAGGGGTAGAGCATTTGACTGCAGATCAAGAGGTCCCTGGTTCAAATCCAGGTGCCCCCTACTCTTTGTTATCATTACTTTGATTAATACTATATTATTTTGGAAATTATTATTAATTTAAGTCTATGTGCCCATAGTGTTCCATCATCATCATCATTTTGGTTACTAAGGCTAAGTGCTTAAAATCCATTCTTTTCTCTAATCCTAAATCTCAGAGTACCAAGCTCCCTAAAATCTCAGAGAAAGTTGGGAGTGATTTAGAACTGTGTCACTGAATGCCATAGGCCCAGAATTGTAAGTTCTTCCAATTCAAGTTTTTTATTTTACTTTTCGCATTTAAATTGAAATTTTTCTTCTTCCTTTTAAGGTGTGTGTGTCTACACTGGGCAAGGATCTATCACATATGAATGTGAAGGCCACAGGACAACCTCAGATACAGTTTTTCAGGTGTCATTCACTTTTTGTTGTTGCTACAGGATCTCTTATTGGCCTGGACCTCACCAAGTAGGCTAGGCTGGCTAGTCAGTGAGCCTGAGGGAGCTGCCCGCCTCCATCTCCCCAGTGCTGGCATTAGAGTACATGCCACCATGCCCAGCTTTGTCATGTGGGTTCTGGGGATCAAACTAGGCATCAAATGCTTACGTGATCTCAGGGACTTTACCTAACTGGAGCATCCAGAGAGCGAAGAAAAGACAAATGCAGTGTCTTAGTCAGTTTTCTACTACTGTAATGAAACAGCATGATCAAGGTAACTTATAACAGAAAGCATTTAATTTGGCTTGCGGTTGCAGAGGGTGCGTTCATAATAGTAGAGTGAAAAAATAGCTGAGAATTCACTATTGATCGGCACCCTCAAAGAGGAGAGCCACACTAGGGGTGGGGGTTTTTGGAAACCTCAAAGCCCTCTCCCAGTGACAGACCTCCCTCTTCTGACAAAGTCACTTCTCCTACTCCTTCCTAAACAGGTCCACAAACTGGGGACCAAGCACTCAAATATATGAATATATTTTTAAATATATTCATTTAAAATAGTCTTTTTAAAAACTCTACTTTATTTGGGTTTTTAGGCCTCAACCTCCTTTCCAACCTCCCAACCCTACGTAGGAGAGAAAATGGGGAGAGGGGGCCCAGACCCGTTACCTCTCGGGCTTTTTAGAGTCAAGGGGTTCTTTTAAGGCTCTATACCAATCTCAGTCAACAGCAGATGCAGCCGGCAGGCTCCTTAGCCCCTGCGCCCCACACGTTTCTCTCCGTCTGTCTGCTCCAAACCACCACACCACCATCTCTGGTCTCTCCAAACTGCTACACGCCCACACCAACACGGCATGCCACCCCTTCTCTTCCTCTGCTCTCCCATTTATACTCTCATAGCCCTAGACCACACCCTTCTCCCTGCCAGACATGGAAGCCTGCTACCCCCTGGCGAAAAGCCACGCCCCGCACAAGACAATTAACAGCTGTGGACGAACTATAGCTCAACTAAAATCCCACACTTGGGATTAAAGCAAAGATATATTTACATAACACGAGTTTACAAAGAAAAACAAAACTTCCATTACATATGAGCCCATAAAAGCCGTTCTCATTCAAGCCACCACACCCAGCGATTCAAAAAAGATTATAGACAAAATGTATTGCTGGAAATAGTGTTACTTCCTAAAATTAAAATTAACAATTCTCTGGAAAAATACTAAAATTCTAAATTTCTATGCACAGGCCACCAAATACATAAAGGGAGAATTAGACAAATGCACAATACTGAAATTTTATCATAGCACAATAACCAATAGTTCAAAAGGCAAACAAATGATAATATGTAAAAGACATATATAGTATGACCAGTATGCTTGATTTAATCTCTAACTAGAGCATTACAACCATGTTCGAATATGAACACTCTTCTGAAGCAAATATGAAACAGTCAAATGTTTTTTTTGCTTTACTGGCCACAAAATAAGTCTCGGAAAATTCTAGCAGGAGTGTGCAACCCCTGATCCACAGCAGCTATGTTAGCTTACTTAAAACCTTATGAGATTTTCCTTTTGCAATTTTTTGTAATTTGATTGTGTGGTGAACTTTATCGCAGTGTCAAAAGTTTGGATACACCCATTACAGTCAACATCACAGTCTCTGACTTTAGAGAAAATTTAAAAACACTCATAACTTCTATAAAAACCTCATGGGAAGTTTAAAAGTCTCTTTAGGTGACTTCATGGATGGAAAAAGAAAGCCATAATGAAAACCAGAAACTAATTAAATTCCAGCTATTTTTTATATGGGGAAATGTACAGCACAGTTTATCGTTGGCAGGAGCTAGCTGTTCCGTTTGAGCAAGAGAGCAGGCTAGTCTACCAAAAGTCATTTCACTAATGGCCAAATAACCAAATGCCAAATATGCAGGAAGCTAAGCTCCCTGGATATCAATTTACTGAACAACCAATTTCAATTACTGAGATTTTTTTATATATATATATTCCATTTCTACTCCACACCCCTTGTCTACATCAAGAGCTCATGCTAATTTGTTGGAATCAAACTAGAGCTACTTACGTTAAACTCACACAATCACTTACGTCATCTGCTGACAGAAAAAGTCAAGAAGCCATGGTAGCAAGGCTCTCCTTACCCTCACACATATTTGCAGATATGGTCGCAAAAGACTGCCGAGGCCACAGCTCACACATATTTGCAGATATGGTCGCAAAAGACTGCCGAGGCCACAGCTTTGCACAAAGGCCAAAGCAACGTTGTAGGAAAAGAGCGCTTCTGCAAGGATGCCCACCCAGCGAGCGCCCATTCAGAGCTGGAGTAAGGGGACCTTTGTTACTGGTCCTTATAGCCAAGGGCTATCATTTCAAAACAACTGTGCAACCTGGCTTATTTTTACCTTTAAAAAAAGCCCTTGTCTTCTCTTGCCTCCATGAACACAATCATGATTTGTCATGGTAGCAGACTACAACTCCTGTCATCTGGAGTAAAAAATTTTACTGTAGAGATTATAAGGGGTGGAGTAAGGGCAAGAATTGTCAAACAGGTAATGGGGGAGGGGGGCAGCAGTTTTTCCCGTAACTTTAACAACTGGCCATTCAACAAGTTTGATGGTGTAAGCAGTTCTTAGTGACAGACGGCCCAAATCTCCAAATGCTGCACCAAGTCCAGAGAGGAGGAGGACACTTCAAGCAAGGCAGAGTCAATACACTTTCAATACTGTAGGTTTTGTCTTTTCTTTTTGAAAAGTTTTGAGAGGACTTTATGGTTTAGGGATCATGGGTTCCTGGCTTCAGGCCTAGGACTTACCCTGAGATGCTATTGGAGATGAGCTTCAACTTTCAGTTCGCTTTTTCCGTGTTCCAGTCCTGTCCTTGGAGTGTGAAGGAGGAAATTCACTCAGCTGTGCTGGGCAATATGGTTAATGGTCTCTGATTACTTGTTCCCTCCAAGGCCACATCCTGTGTTCTGGCATGTCGGCATACAAAGCCAGTGGGGCCCATGTAGGCCAGAATCGCTAAAGAACCATGCTGAGGTGTCTAGGAGAGAAATCCGCCTTCCTCAGAAGATATCAGATGAGGGGACTGTCCTGCAGGCATTTTCAGGAGTGGGGAGCAGGAAAGGACAAGTCCTGGGCGAGGTGGCTTCTGCTTCCGCTGTGGCTCCAAGCACCTGTTCCAAAGAGCAGTTGAAGTTCCACAAACTTCTCCTCTTTGAGTTTTTTCCACGTAATGAATGAGGGAGATATACACTGAGAGGGCTCCTGGAAGGAAAATGAGCGTCACAGGGCTCAGCCTGAGCACTGTGCTGCGTCTGCACCTCACAGACAGCAGCACAGACGAATCCAGGGAGGGTGGGGCCCACACTTAGTATTTGTCAGGAACCACGGGGGCTGCTACCATCAGCGGGCGACACCAGCAAATAGTCACACAAAAAATAGTGACGCAGGTCAGTGTGGTGGTGAGCCATTGTGCCCTGGCCCCTCAACCACACAGGGTCGGATTTACGTGAGTGCGGCCTATGGGAGAAACTGATTCCTTTTTATCCACGCATCCCCACCTGGCACCTGCACAGGACACGCTCACAAAGCGCCGGATGCTAGAAGAAATGCACGAGTGGATGGATAGTTGTATGGATGAACGGTTGTTTGCACCTAAGCATGCGCAGCCGCAAGCCTGCCAGGACGTAGGGGACGCCCAGCTGGTCCCTGAACCTGAGGAGCAAGAAGTGCGAGGGGCGGAGCAGTGAGCAGCACCCCTCCACCACACACCCCCGGAGCCACGCCCCAGCCATGGAGCCCTCTGGGAAGTGTAGTCTGCGCCTGCGTTGTTCTCGCTGTGAGGCTGGGGGCTGCGGGCGGAAGCGGGACCAACCCCTCCCGGGATGCGAGGCACCGGGCTGACCCAGGAGAGCCAACTGTGCGGCTCCTGGTGCAGCCAGGCCCCCGGCCCCGCCTCCTCCCGTACAGAACCGGGCCGCTATTCCCGAGGGTCTCGAGGGTCTGGGTGCAGCTTTCTGCCGGAGCCGCGCCGGAAGCTAGGTGGGCCAGGGAGTCGCGAAGCTGAGTTCCGCCATGGCGCACCAGGTAAGGCAAGCCTTTGCGGACCGACGGACGCCTCGGCCGGGCTTCTCGGCGCTGCGCCTTCCCCGGGGTGACGGGCCCGGGAGGAGCGGGCACCGCCGACTTTGAGCTCGGGTGAGCCCATCCGAGCCGGCCAGATGCCCAGGATTCCTTAGCCAGAAGTCTTGGGATCTCGCATTCCCCGAGGACCCACGGACCTGGAGCTTTTTTTCTGCCTGGGAACTCATTCTCTTGGCTCTTCAGTACAAGATATCGTGAGAGGGTGTGTACGATTGAAGCCTCAGCGGGACTTGGGGGAATAACTAAATCTGACATTTTTGTTAAGATACGGCATCCCGGGGAGTGGGGCCGAGAAAGTGGGAAGAAAGAAAACAGACCCACGTTATGCTGGTGAGATGCTTCAATCCCAGAGCTGAAAAATACCCCCCGTATGCTCTTGTGACCTAGGAACAGTTTGGGCAGGGTCGTGGGCTGTGAAGATGCCAGGGCAGTTGCTGCACTGCCTTCTGGGTAGACACCAGGAGTCAGACATGCTATTTTGGTACCCACAAGCTTTGACCAGACTTAGGCAGCTGTGTTGTAGTAGTGTCTAGGTATCACTAATACCCTACAGTATCTTGGTAGAAACGATAAGCCAGGTAAATGAGATGTTGTCTGGCCTGGAAGTGCCCTTTGTAGCTTTGGCTGATAGGCTTTTGCTCAGACACGCGCATCGACCCCACCATAAATCTGCTTATTTGGGTTTTCTGTTCTGTAGATGAGGGAGTTAGACCTCGGATCTCTCAGACCTGATGTTGAAGGAAGAGTATCCAAATTCTGTTGCTGCGTGGAAAAGATGGTCAGGCATGATCTGTGGGAGCTAAGGGTCACGGTCTGATGGAGAGGGATACGGAAGGTCTGTAATCTTTGTGTTCAGGGTGACCACCGGAATCATAGGTGTGTGTGCACGGTCTGCAGGTGGGAATGGTGAGTGCCAGCATGGTACAGATGGTGAGTGGCAGCATGGTACAGGGCCGACCTGGTAGCCTGAGGCATGGGGTGCAGTGAGGCTAGGCTAACAAAGGCTGTGAGTGCTGAGTGACCGTGAGTGCAGTTTCACAGAAGGACTGACACAGTGAAAGCAGTTTTTCAGGAGGCCCATCATGGCAGCTGTTAGCAGGGAGCTTGACCAACTAGAGTTGTCCTACTTAGTCTCAGAAACTTTTTTTTTTTTTTCTGATGGTTGGGGGCAGGGGCCCAGAGGGCAAGCCAGTTGTAGCTATCCTCCTGAAGTCAATCTCCCCACCCGTCTGTCTGTCTCTTCCCCTCCTCTTCCTACTACCTCTCCTGCGCACACACTGTTCACTCTTTCTTCACTTTTTATTTTATTTCATTTATTTTGGAGACAGTGTCTCATGTGGTTGAAGATGACCTTGAACTTCTGATCCTCCTACAACCACCTGGAAGTATAGGAATGTGCCACCATAGCTGGTTTGTGTGGTATTGGGGATCAGTCCCAGGGTGTGCCAGGGAAACACTTCCTCTTGGGAAAGACCTGAAGGGAGCATCTTCCCAGTCACAACATTGTCAATAAAGATTTCCTTTTGAGGCTAGGTTGGAAAGAGGCCTGGAAAATACCACAGGCAAAGGCCTAAAAGAGCCAGATATATTTAGCCTTGAGATAAAGAGTCACATATGCCACCCCCCAAAGTCACTCAAGAGTGGCGTATAGAACTGCCTGAGGTGGCAAGCTATACTCTGTAGACACATATTAGGCAGATAAGCTTGGCTGCAGTGACACCAGTCACAGCACTTCATGTGTCTCAGCGTTTATTCCAGACCTTTTGCCTGCAGCAATTAGTCTTGTCTGTACAATAGTCCTATGAACTAGGATATGAGCCACTGTTACAGATGAGTTTGCTGTGGCTTAGAGAGGTCAGCCGGTTGGTCTGAAGTCTCATAAATAATTTGTTGTCGTTCAGCTCATTGTAGGTTATGGTTCTCAAGAGGACCAACTTATGCTAAGCAGACTCACGGAAGACACATGAACACGAAAGCTGTGGTTTGACAATATCCTCCAGATTTCACCTGTTAGAAACGTAGTTCCTAGTATCATATGTTCATTGGTTGTGTGGGAGTCATTGGAGTTCGTGGGTTACTGAGGGAGTAGCCTTGTTTAAAAGCCTCTCTGGCTTGCTTTGTTTCCCCACGTGACGTTCCGCATGAAACTGTCATGTACATGTGATATGGCAGGGAAGCACTCACCAACATGGCCCCTTAACTGTATACTTCCCAGCATCTGCAACTTAAGAAATCAATTTTTTTTCTTTATAAATCACCCTGTCTCAGGTATTCTCTTTTAGTAGTAGAAATAGACACAGAGAGGAAGAAAGCCAAGGGCTTACTTTACAGTGAAAAATGGAGCTGACAAACTGAAAATGCATAGAGATGCAGCTATTGAAATATCTGGCCACCTGTCTTGTTTGTGTTTTTGTATTTAAATGCCTAGGGTGGGTCACTTATAAAGAACAGATTTTGGCTGGATATGGTGGTGCACACTTTTAATCACAGCCCTTGGGACATAGAGCTGAATCTGTGTGAGTTTAAAGCCAGCCTGACTTAGATGATAAGTTTCAGGACAGCCAGAGCTACAATAGTGAGACCCTCTCTCAAAAAGCAGACAACAAAAACATACCAGATTTTTGTTTTACAGTTCTGGCTGCTGAGAAATCTAAAGTCAGGGTGTCAATGTCTGGCAAAGAACTGGCATCTGGCAAGGGTTGCCTTAATGTGCGGGTTAGCTACTTTTCTGGTTGCTCTGACCAAATACCCAGCAGGAACACCTAAGAGAGGCTAGATTTACTTTGGCTTATGCTCTCAGGCGGTTCAGTCATGGACATTTGACCCCTGTACTTGAGCAGAACATCATGGCAACAAGGTGTGTATTCTCCAAGTCTGGTTGATTGGGAGATAGGGGGTGTGACAAGAAGGGACCAGGAGTACTATATTTCAAAGGACCTACCTCCGTGACCTCTAGTTTCCATGACCTCCTAAAATAGTTCAGCAGTCAGGGAACAAGTGTTTAAAATGTGAACTTGATGGGTGGCAGGGAGACACTTTACATTAACCAATAGCACTATCATCCCACAGTGGAAGGCAGAAGAGCAGTAAGCGAGGAAGAAGAGGGTTGAACCCATCATTATCAGGAAATGAGGCCCCCAGATACTGGCTGTAATCTATGCATGGCCTAATCACTCTTGCACCTAGAGTGGACCCCACTTGGGAAACCAAGTGCTAATGGAGAGCTGTCTCAGAAGCACAGAGGTGCTGGACAAACGTAACAGCTGGCAGCACGGAGCTCTGGTAGCCTGAGCCACACTGCTATTTAAGAGGAGTTCTGCTATGTAGGTCAGAATACACATGTCACTTGGCAAAGGCCAGGGACCCACAAGCCAGTCCTTCCCTTTTGCTGGACTCCATCTGCAAACTTACACCGTTCCATGGGCACACCCTTCTGTCCAGGCTAGAACAGTTGGCCAATTCCAGCTCTTCAGGGTGCAGGCCATTGGGTCGTGCCTCTGTCTTGCCACGGCTTGGCCACCCTTTCCGGTGACTGATCATTCCTGTGTTTCCTTAGCTATTACAGTTGGGTTATAAACAGGGGCTTCTCTTCTATTGGCTCTGTGACCCCTTTCTGATGCTGAAGTCTCCATGATCCCACATAGTTATCCACTTACTGCACTAGGTGGTAGGTGTTCATGTGTCGTGATTTGTGTGACTTTTAAGGGACATGCACGTTCATCACAACAGCATCTGCACATGATTAAACACTAATTAAAGTGTGCAAGTAAAACAGGCATATTTGGTTTGTAGGAGGCACACATATGCCCATTAGATCCTGAGCCCATTGTCACAGACCTGGGAGTCTGCAGCTCACATATGAGGGTTCCCTGGGTCTTCCCACTCGCCAGCCCCCATGGCTCCCAGGCATTGGCTGCTAGGATCCCAGAAGGGAGGCAGGGAGGGCAGCATCACAAGGGACCAGAGGACAGAGCTATGGCAGAGATGCCAGAGGCGAGGCTAGGAAGTGATGGATTGAGTGCCTGGGGTCGGGGGAGGGTTGTAAGGTAGACAAATATAATGAGGTCCTGTGTTGGGCCCTCCAAGAGCATCTGAGGCTCAGAGACTCCCATGAGGATTCAGGCTCAGCAGGTGGTTACAGGCATTGCTGTGTCCATGATAATGGGAAGACATCTGACAGATCCAGCAGACAGCAGAGGTGTTGTCTTTTGGGGTGAGTTTAGAGGAAGCTTGAGGGCAGTTTCCCAGAGGCCTCTAGTGCAGTCACCAAGAAGCACTTAGCTCCTCCAGTGTGATGCTGAATGACCCCGTGTGGAATGCCCACTGGGGGAATCTTGCCAGAGACCTAAGACTCAGGATTGTTGCTTAGAACAGGTCATTTAGCACCTTTTTCTGGCACCTGGCCCAGCTGCAGACACCTTGGAAGAAGGCATGTGTTCAGCATGAGCTGTATCATACAGATTAACCTCTGTGTTGATTAGGTACAAACCCTTTTGAGATGCACATTGCCAGGTGTCTGCCTGGGCCACCTGGTGCTAGCCATTTTGAAGGACAGCAGTGTCATGCCTACCCTGTTGGCTCTTTAGTACCGAACCTAAGCCTGTCCACATTTTAAGTGTTAGGAGGCCTACAAGAAATGCAGAAGGGCTCCCTGCTAGAGGTTTGCGGAGTATCTGAGATGTTCCCGAGGAATAGTGGCTATAGTGGGCCAGAGGCACAGATTAAGCTTGGGGAAAGAGCCTGCTGGGTTGCCTAGCAGGCCATAGAGATGGTTGGGAATGCACAGCAAACCAAGAGGCAAGGGACTCTGCCTCTGATTCCTTCCGGGCTTCTGGATGTCAACAGTCAGTGGAGACGCGGTCCCTGGCCAGATGTGTGGCTGGAGACTAACTACTTCAAAATGTCAGGGCTCTCGATGTATGTCTAGTGATGCACAGGGGAAGCTGTCACCTGTCAGGAATGGCAGGCAGAGAGACGGCAAGGAGCGGTGACAGGGCTGTCAGCTAGTAGCAGAGATAGTTTTTAAAGTCACTGACAAGTGCATGGAATAAGCAGTAGATTCTCCCCTGTTTTAGTAGGACTGTCTCCATTTTCTCTACAGGTCCTTCTTGCAGGTCATGCTTGTCTCTAACCTAGATGGATTCTTCCCACCATTTACCTTCTGTTTGTGCCATTTGCACAGTTAACTTCGGCCATAATTTAAGTTCATGCCCATCGGCTGCCGGTTATCGTCTGAGTCTTCACGGCTGTGTGAAAGCCCCCTGAGTGACGGCTTTTAAAGACGCTAGATGTTGCTTTAATCTCACAAAGCCACAGGGTGCAGGCAAGCAAGGCAGAAAGCATGGAGTATGGATGTGAAGCACTGTTACCCGAGACTCCTGGGTTTGGGGTGTCTTCTGAGCAGGTTCCTAAGGACCACACTGCAGGCTTTCAGTGCTAACTGGCAGTAGTGGGGTAGGAAGCATGGTGAGATGGAGCCTAGAAGGGCGCTGTGGACATCTCCTCTCGCTGCATGCTTCTGCTGCATGAGCCTGCTGGTGGGTGTCACAGCCGTCTGCAACGGAATTAACCACAGCTGTACCAGGGTTTGTAGAGAGTTGAAGCCGTGAAGGGCAGGTGGGGCTGGGAAAGTGAAGAGGGCTTCTGCCCAGCAGCTAGGACCCACACTGGAGTCTGGAGATTAGGCGCCCTAAGCTCAGGTCAGGTCAGGCCTGCGAGTGCCTGGCTCACTTGCTGCCTGGCTGGCAGGTGAGAAGGAGTCACTCTTCTCTAGACCTCCAAGGCTTCCTGAGTTTTCTGTCACTGCCCCTCCACCTGCTTGTTTGGAGGGGTTTAATTTCTGACATAAATTGTGTCATCCCTGTTGAAGAGGATCAAGTGGGATTTTTCCTTTGCTCTGCAGGTTGGTTAGCACGAGTCTAGCAATCTGGGATGGAAAATGCTTCAAAAGGCAAAGCTTTTCAGCTGTGTGATGCTGTGTGTGGAGAAGTCCACATCTGAGCTCCTGTAACCCTTGCAGTCAAAATGCAGGCGCACTAAAAACACTGCTGAAGTTACCTTCAGCTAGGTGTCCAAAGAACAAAATATAAGTGACTTTCTTGTTTTGACTTGAGTGCTATCTCTAAGATAACTTGTTATGTATAGGAGAGCAGTCAAAACCAAATATCCAAAACACATCTGACCCCAAGAATTTGGGGCAAAGAATACTAGACCTTGGTAACAAGCAGGTTTTATTAGTAACCTGGTGTCCCCCTTTCAGTGCCCCGGTGCTGGAGTTCTGGGTCCTTGGACATTCAGACACAGCGAATGCAGGGCTTTCCTGGGTACTTAGGAATGTAGCTTTATCTTTCCAAGTCACACCTCTGGTGACCTTCTTTCTAAAAAGTTGCTGGAAGCAACTGGGCACCCAGCTAACTCCAGCTCTGTCCCAGTAACTGCAACTCCCCGGCCAGGCCCCACCTGTCTGCGCGGCCTGCTCACAGTGTCTACCAGGAGCTCTGTGTGGCTCACGGAGTTCTAAGGGACAGTTTGGGTGGGCCTTGTTGGCATGCATGCAGCCAACCCCCCCGGAGACTGTGCCCACAGGTGCCCATCAGCTTCAAGGACCTGGCCGTGCGGTTCTCTGAAGAGGAGTGGCGGCTCCTGCAGGAGGGGCAGCGGGAATTCTACAGAGACGTGATGCGGGAAAACTACGAGACGTTGGTGTCTGTGGGTGAGGTCCTGAGGCCTCTAGAGTGTGGGTTGCAGGGACAGAAGAGGGTAGCAGTGAAGGATGTCAGCATACATGGCCGGGAGTCTTGAGTCTTTGTGAGACCCTCAGCTCCTCAAGGCCTTGTCTTCATCTCCGTTGAACTGAGTAGTTTTAGGGAAGTGTTCAGAACCTGAGGCTGCCCAGGTCCTTACTTTCCTTTGTTCCTTTGTTTCTGTGAGCTAGAGTGGGTGTCTAGGTGCAAGGCTTTTAAGGGCATGCGATCTTTTGAATTTGATGACCACACAAACATGTATGGAAGGCTATACATAGATGAGCAGGCATCTGGGCTGTCACATGACTGTGGGAGGGTAGAAGCCACTCAGTTCCCAGAGTAACTGCTCCTTCTCTCTCCAGGGACTGCTGAGCTGCTTCCTCTCTCTGCTTTCCTGTCACCCGCAGAGTCTGGAGGAGGCACAGCAGGAGAGAGCCATGATAAGGGACAAGAACCCCCTTTGGAGCATGGTCCTCAGGGTAGGTTCTCCCAATGGACTTTGAGCACTTCCTCTTAGTCATGGTTTTTAGCCCCTAGGTTCTGCCCCTCAAGCAACACTTAGACTTCCACTAACTCAGTCCAGGCCTCCTTGAGTCTCACCCCTTACTCCTCTGGGTTGGATGTTGGTTACATGTAGTCTATTCCATGGAGAAATGCTCAGAATAAAACCTGAGGTCATGTCAGGGACAACCTCTGCCTTGGGCCTCACTCGCCACTATCCAGAGCCAGCCTGCAGTTTAGATAGCAGAGGTGAAACATGGGGCCCAGAGTAAGTGAGGAAAGGTAGAACACCAGAGGGGCCACAGGGCCCTTCAGTATTGCCCTTGATGGGAAGGCGACAAGTGCAGAACCCTCCTGAGCCCAGCCCTCCGTCCCTGCGCCATTTGCCCTGTTTGGCTGCTCCATCTGTGATGGGGAAGGTGCCCTGAGGAGCTAGGGGACTGAGTGCAGGGTTCACACATCTCTCCTCAGGAGAGCAACCGCAGCAGAGCCTACACCTCACGGCCTTGGTGCAGCTGGTGAAGGAGATTCCAGAGTTCTTGTTTGGGGAAGTGAAGGGCACCGAGGACTACTCCGAGAGTGGGAGCACCAGTCTGGATGGGGAGCAAACGAGCCCTGAGGGTAAGTCACACAAGCTGCAAGAGTGACCTCACTACAGTCCACAGTGCCATGCAGAGCTGCCTTCCAGCTCAGCTCTTGACCTCCTCGCTGTGTGCTCATCCTCTGAGCTTGAGCTTCTGGGACCTAGTAGGTGTGGGAACAGCTCATGCCTTCTCATGGTGTTTCTGTGTGGGTCCAGCCACCTGGCAATCCCTCCCTGGAGCTTTGCACTTCGCATGGTGGTGAGCAGTGTTTGGAGAAATGAGAGAGAAGCTAAGCTTTGTCCAGATAGCAGTGGGGCCTAGATCCTATTGCCAGCCTTTGCTCTTTCTGCTTCACAAAAACTGTTCTTTCTCTCCGCACTTGGTCAGCTCAGGACCCAACCCACCCTAGAACATGTCCCCTTGCCTGCCGCAGCCCTCTTCAGTTAATGTTGGATGACATAGGAAGGGAGCAGAGGTATAGAGTGGCACCGACCTGGTGAAATATGGCTGCTCTGTGCTTTGTCAGGCCAAGAGCATACATCTTATAGTTTTGGAGCTTAGTAGTGACAGTGCTTAGGTCACTGGCTCCTGGCTGTTGTTAGTGGAACATGACAGGGCGTTACTCCATCTCCCAACAGTAGCTGTGGTTATGGAAACTTGCCCTTCCCGAGGCCTGCTCAGTTCTCTTCTGGAGAGCTCTGCAAGCCACCCCAGCCTGGCCACCACACCCACAGGCAGCTCATCTTCCAGTGGCTGTCCTGGAGACTGGGCACAAGGAAGCCCCCTACCTACTAGTGAGTCTGACCTAACATGCACAGGGACGCCCAGCATCATAGAGGCCCAGCCCTGGAATTGGCCTTGGACCCTGGACCCTCTTCACTTCTTCTGCCTTGGCTTGCTCCGTAGCTAGCAGGAGACCAAGGCCTCTGAACAGTGAGAAAATGCACTTGGCCTCTGGCCTACAGACCAGATGATGTGATGCTTGGTTCCAGATGGCCTTTCCCACGTGGTGATCACTGAGGAATGTATATGCACAAAGGGAGCTCTGATCAGTTCCTAATATACAGGACCAGCAGGTCACTTACCTGTGTGCACCTGGTCAGATTCTTAGACCTAGCAGCAGGGAAGCAATGCTGGTCACAAGAGTTTCTCTAGGGTCTCATTTTATCTTTTGAAATTCTTTGAAGTTATACTTGTTTGAATGTTTTGGTTTTTTACTTTTGGTTCTGAGCCTAGCCTTTAATGGCTAAGTTATCTCTCCAGCCCTGTTTTGGTGTTTTAATTTAGAATATTTAAAGGAATAAAGATTTAAAAGGACATTCCAAAACATGTTTCCCAATTAGCCTGTGATTCCATGTGCCATCTGTTTTACGAGCCCCACGTAAGACGTATGAGTACAAGCCTGACCTGTGTTGTAGCCATCGGCTTCATTGGCCTGGCCAGATTCAGAGACTGGGGTCAGGGAAAATGTCTGGGAATATTTTGGCATATACAAGTCTTAGTATTCACAGCTAGACCAAAAGGAAACAGGAAACAGCCTCCAGCCCTCCTGGAACAAATCCTCTAAAGATAGCCCCAGCATGAGCCTACTATTAAGGATTTTGGTGACTCTCAAAGGATTAGAGAGTTAGAGTGGTCTATCCTCTAGGTAAACAGATCTGGGGAGATCCCAGAGTCTGAGTCCCTCCCCTTCCTCCAAACATGGCCTTCTTTGTGTTTTGCAGTAGGAATTGCTGATAAATCACTGTCTCTAGAGAAGGAAGGCGTAGGAGCCTTGGGAGAGACATCCATTCATCCCACTCAAAGCCTGGATCAGAGCAAGAGCCGCCTAGGCCAGGATACAGGCAGCATGGAAACAGGTAAAGGACTGGCCTTCCTGGGGTTGAACAGCCTAGAGCTGAGTGGCGTCAGTGGAGGTCATGTCACTCTCTCAACTGAACTTCACGACAACCCCACAAGCCAGTGGTTCCCAACCTTTCTAATGCTGCGACCCTTTAATACAGTTCCTCGTATTATGATGACCCCCAATAATGAAATTATTTTGTTCCTACTTCATAACTGTAATTTTGCTACTGTTATGACTCGTAATGTAAATGTCTGATAGACAGGACATCTGTATATCTGATGTACAGATACCCTCGCTACTCCTGAGGGTGTTCCGACCCACAGGTTGAGAACGGCTGCTGTTTATATGGGTGATTCTCAGCTGCAGAGATGGTGGGGAGAACTGAGGGTCTCATGCTGCCTGTGCAGACTACGCTAACCTTAGCTGCCCTGTCTGTGCTTAGGAACCTCTCCCGAGAACAGTCCCTTGCAAGGCCTCATCAACTGTCTGAAGGAGATCCTTGTGCCCCTGCCCCAGCACCGGGGGACAGCCCCAGACTTGTCATCTTCTCTCCCTGGCTTGAGTGTGTTGAAACAGACCAGAGCTGAGGTGGAGGCGGGGAGCCTGCCCTGCCCGGGTGAGTCCCTGGGCACCTGGCCTGCTCAGGCCAAAGTCTCCAAAGTCCTGGAAGGTCCAGGTTGCCATTCACAGACGTTGCTGTGCTCCCGGATGCTCCTGGGTCCCTAGGGTCAGGCATCTGCAGGCCACTGCCTCCTTCAAGGATAGCAGCGGCAAAATTTATCCTGTTTTCCTCACTGTTCTCTGTTCCTTCTGACATGGGACTCTGAAGGGGGCTTCGGTGCTCAAATGTCACCTTCTGCTGACGTGAATGAGGTGTCAGTGGACACGCAGTCCAGGGTTTCCCTCAAAAGGCTGCTGAAGCTTTGAGCCTTGGTCTTGTATCTGTAGGGGAAAACCTTCCATCCTCTGGCTTGGGGTGAACTTAACTACAGAATTCCTCTCACATATAAATGCCCCCCATGTATGTCAAGCCTGATGGACCTTGAAGCTAAGTTGTACTCGGAGCCCAGAAACTGCCAGCCTGCTCCTTCAGTCTGCACCCTGAGTGATAGCTGTGCCCAAGTGCTGCCCACTGACAGGTCTGCGGGTCCTGTTTCTGGCCCTGTGCTGCTCAGCCTGCACCCCAGCACTGTGCTTGTCTATCTGTCAGGAGACAGTGAAATGTGTGCCTTTTCCCTTAGTCAAGACAGAGGCAGCATCCGGGGATTGTCCCCTTCAGGGCCTGCTGAACTGTCTGAAGGAGATCCCAGAAGCCCCAGGCAGGCGTCCCAGCCCCTCAGGAGCAGCAGACCTGCGGCTGCAGGAGGATCCAGGGAAAAGGAATTCTGGAGGTAAAGGCTACTTGCTGGATGAGTGCTGGGGAGCTAGATGGCTTCCCATCTACAGCTGTATGTGATGCCCTGTGTCAGCATGTGAGTCAGAGAACCCAGTGCTGATTCCATCACTCTGTAAAGAGTGAAGCATGTAGGCGATCCTTAGTCAATGCTTCATAATTTTCCAAAATGGCTGTTGTTATAGGAGGTAAAAGTACTAGAACTTTCTAGAAGAGACATTGGGGAGGGGGAGAGAAACTAAATAGAAGGCAGGAGTTGTAGCACAGCAGCCCGTACTTGTGACTGGGGACTCCTGTCATCCTGTGCTCGGGCTAGGTGCTCTGACTGGAGGTTGGGGTTCCTAGCACATGTTTGGACTGGGATCATTTGTCAGCTCATCAATAACCTTGTTTTCCTGAAAACATGTCCTTAAAGACGGTAGAGGGTGGGATTGAGCCAAGCCTGCTGCATGAGAAGTGAGGTCTGATTTGTTGCTGGCCAGGGAGGGGCTCATATTAATATCCCTTAGCAAGCTCTGGAGCACCCAGAGGTGATAGGGGTGTAACTTGGATCAGAGCCAGTGACTGCTGTGGAGGCAGAGGAGCCTTGAAAGTCCCTGCTAGCTCTATAAAGAGAAGCCTCTCAGGACTTAGGGTGAGTCCAAGCCTGAAATTAGGGCTTTCCAGCAATCACCTTTCCCACAGGGATGAGAGCCCTCCAGACTCCTCCCCATCCCGGTCATGCAGCTGGCAGTGTGCTGGCCACAGTGAAGGTGGAAGATGTCTGGGCCCAGAGTCCCCTGGTGCCAGCATCCTGCCAGCTTAGCAGGCAAAGCCACAGTCCCTATTCTACTGGAGACACCAGAGAGGTCCGTGTGCCCCGCTGGGGCCCCTTGACTCTAGGTAAGTTCTGGGTTATCTATCTATATATTCCAATGGAAATGAGTTCCAAAGCTCACGGGCAAGTTTGGCCAAGGAGCCTTTCTCTTGCCTCTCCTCCCAAGCTGTTCCACCACAGTCCATGTTCTCAGTCCATGCCCATGTGCAGGCAGCCCTCTGGTTTCAGGACCTTCGTTTGGCAGTGAGATCTTGACTGTGGGAGCTGGCCACTGTGTTCAGGTGTCTGTCCCACCGTTCTCCTCAGAGTTGAGGACAGCTTTATTTCTTCCTTAGAAGCAAAAAACACATTCAGTGTTCCTCACTGGAGGATCATGTGCCTAGTAGATCCTAGTAGAAGGCAGGCTGTGGGCCGGCCAGCCAGCCAAGGGTCAAGGTTGGGTCTGACAAGCAGGCCAGGGCCCAGCAAGAGACCATTACAAGGTGGTCTCTCTTGTCCAGCCAGCAGGGCCTCAAGCTCACCTCTAGAAGCTCTGGAGGCCTGTCTGAAGGGCATTCCTCCAGGTGGGTTATCACCTCTTCAGTCACTAGCCATCTCATGGTCCAGAAGTCCCCAGCCAGGAGATGCTGGGTCTCAGAGGTCTGAGCTACAGCCGCAAGGATCTCACAGTGAAGGTACTTGGGCCCGGGGTTGACAGTGCATACAGTGGAGGGAGGTGTTGGTCATCCTCTTGGGCCCCCTCGAGTGTGTGCCCTTCTTTCCTAACCCCTGCTTTATGCCTTCCTTCAAATAGCTATCCAGGTTTTGTGACAGCCTAATTCTACCCACCCACTTCCCTGCTTTGAGGAATTCCCCTTATTCCTGGGAGTATTTATGTTTAGGGGGGAGGGAGGTAGAGACTTTTTACCAGTGCTGTAGTAAACCCTGGAAGGGGAAGGGGTTCATTCCCTGGGCTGGGTCTCCTAGTGCCAGATATTCTAAGGCCCAAGGACTTCTTCTCCAACAGGCTCTGCCTTGGCCCAATTATAATTCTTTCTACAGGAGCTACAAGGGAGCCACTTCTGCCTCTGAGCTTGCAGGGCTACATGAGAGAAGGACCTGGGATTCAACCCTGTGGCTCCCAGGGTACCCCTTCCAGCTTCTCCTCAGCCAGCAGCAGTGATGGGGATCTGGATTTTGGGAGCCCTAGGAGCAGCCATGGACAACGGCTTGGGAAAGGTGAGCTGGTCCAGCCTGAGGCTGTAGTTCTCTGGGAAGGAGCACAAGGTCCTTGCCCACTATTATTTCTACCCCAGCACCAGAAGAAGAGCTGGGATACCAGTGCAGAAGCAGACGTAGGACTTGTTCCAGCAGAGTGAGGGGGGTCCTCCTTGGCTCAGGAGGGATAGGACAGTGCCAATCACGTGTCCTCAATCTCCCTTTATGGTAAATGCTCCCCTATCCTGGAAAAAAAGAAGTGTCTATACTACTAACTGACCTCCAGCTTAAGGGAAATAGAGGATCGTAGAAGACCACCTTCAGAGTTGTACTCAGTAACATCTGCCTCCCTGCGCCCTGCCAAAGGGCATCAGTCTTGGGGACTTTGGGGTCGTATAGAGCTCTCTCGACATCCCCCTTTGTCTTTCCTCTTGGAACAGTCATGTCTGTCTTGTCCTATGTTGGAAACGCAGTGCATCTGCTCATCTGTGCCCTGGCCACATCTGTTGTTAGTGGGACGGCCTGGAAATGTAAAATTGACATCTGCCTCACTGACATGGCGTTAGCAGCCCATGACTCAACCCTGTGGCTCCCAGGGTACCCCTACCAGCTTCTCCTCAGCCAGCAGCAGTAATGGGAATCTGGATTTGGGGAAATTGACATCTGCCTCACTGATATGGCAGCCCAAAGAGTGATGAGGGCTTACTTCAGGCATGTTGATGACTGCAAAGCTGCATTTTCTCAATGTCCCCAAACCTACACCTACCAAGCTCCTAATCTATATGGCTCTAAGTGTACAGCAGAATAATGTAAAGCTTGACTTGTAGCACCACCCAGCGTGAAAGCAACAGAGCTGATACAGGCCGAGATGACAGAGGTCAAGGACAAAACCAGCTGGGCAAGTCACATGTTTGTATGTGCCCTGTTCTTGCCTTCATCAAAAGTTCTGCTGGTCTTGCCAAACGCTGCCTAATGGTGGGCAGTTTGGCATACTGTGGTCTTCTCTGGCACATAAAAGAACTAAGTGACATTTTGCTGCAAGTTGTAGCATTCAGGAGACCTTCATTACAGAGCCTGCTTTCTCTCTTCCTGAGTCCTACTGAGGGAACCCCTACCCCACCCCAGTATACAACTCAATGTCCTTCAACTTTAGCCCCAGCCCTCATCCCCCAAGGGTGTACCATGGCATACCTGTGATCAGAGGACAACTTGCAGGAGGCTGTTCTAAATTTTCCTATACCATAAGTGTTCTGGAGTGAAACTCAAGTGTGCTCAGGCTTGGCACCAAGCACCTTTGCCTGCTATGGTCCACTTCAGTGCTGTGCTATGCTACACCAGCCCCACATGACAGTCCCTTGCTTACAACCTCTGCCTGGGTCCAGATAGACAGGAGGTACCTCATGGAGGAATGTGACCAGTGCTGTCCATTTACCTTATCCCTCTAGAATTTCACATCAGCTAGTTCCTGATATTTGCACAAGACTGGGACTAGGAGTATTGTCTTTGCAGTGTATCTGAAACCTATGGAGATTTAGACCTCCTGTGCCCTGATGTCATACAGAGGCAAGAAGGCCTGCAGCTTGCCCTCCCTGGGGGGTAAAAGAAGCCTTGTGTACATGTGATTGTTAGGGTATTCTGCACACTGAAGCAGGCAGAATCACACCATGGTGACAGCTGCTGTACTAAGGGAGCCTAAAACCTGTACCTTTGACTAGACTCCCTCATTCTAGCCCCCAAGGCAGACTTCTGTGTAGGCTTTCTCCAGGGTCACCTGAGCAGGGATGACAGTTGTTTGGACCATGTCTCCATCTGGGCCCTGAGCTACCAGGACATGTCCTATACTCTGTGTCTTCTTCTTCTGCTCTAATCAGGTCAGAAGAGGCAGGCTGCAGGGCTTCCCAGAGCACTAGACACCCATCCAAGACTGTTCATGTTTGACCCTCACAGGATATCCACCAGGAAACTCTCCACTCCAAGGCCTGGAGAACTGTTTGCGAGAGATCCCTGTTCCCAGGCCACAGGCTGCCTGGCCTTGCCCCTCGGCTGCAGACAGGGGGTTGAAGAGAACAGAGCCCAGGAACTGGGCTACAGACAGAGAAGGTAACAAAATGGAATTTGTGGGTACTTGGGAGAAGAGCAGTCACTTCGACGCTGTGGCTTTGGCAGCAGTATAGCAGCCCTCAGGCCAGATCTCAGCTGAGCTGAGAGGATGCTCTGGAATGGAGCTTGGGCAGAGCCCTACGGGCAGATAGTCAGTCCTTCCCCATACATACAGACTCTCCGGTAAATGAGTGATAGGCAGAGTCCAGGACATGGAGGCCCAGCACTGCTGTCTGCTGCTCCACTGAGCCAGAGCTTTGCTGACCAAATGTCTGTTGTGGCTGTGTCATCCCCTCATGCCTTGTTGTCTGCACATTTTGATTCCATATAGCTTGGGTTGGGAATAATGAGGCTTGGGCTGGTGCAGTGACCAAGCAGGGTCATTCTCCCCTGAAACTTGTATGTGAAAAGCCTGGTTGTGGCAGAAATTCTGTCTGTTCTGTGACAGTATGAGGTTCCATAGGACTATCAGGAATCTCCTCATTAAAACAGGACTGAGGAGCGAGGCATGTGAACCACCCCACCTCAGACAGGGTCGGGGAGAAGTAGCCAGCAGGAGTCTCCATCGGGGCAATCCACAGACCTGCACTCCCACCTGCCACCAGCTGATCACCAGGCCGGGAACATGGCAATGGCCGCAAGATGGTGAGCTGCCTTCGGTGCTTACGTCATAGTTCCCCTCCAGCTAGTTTCTGTCAAGGCAATAGCCTTCCCCTCTCTCTGTTTTCCTGTTTCCGTCCTACCTCCCTTCCCTTGCAATGAACATAGAAGTAGACAGAATGAGTAGGATGTTGTTGGGTCTACTGTGGAGGGGTTTCTTCAGTGGAGACGCTGCTGGGATTGAGGGGTACCCCTATACATACTCCTGACTGTAGGCAGCTCTGGCAGGACCGTTCTAGTCCCTGCTGGGGGCAGAAGGATGACTTAGCTCATCAGTGGCCCTCAGTAAACGCCAGGTCTTGCATGGTGCATGGTCTGCTAAGTAAAAGGTTATCCCGTGAGAAGGGACGCCTAGCTTGCAAGACTCGGCACTTAATTGGAATCTCATGAGGAGTCGCTTCTCAGGACGTGAAACTTCCAGAAAGTTCCCCAGGTCAGTTAGGCAGGGACATGGCTAGCCTCTGGCGTTGCTTCTCTGCCTGTGATCAGAAAGTGGACCCTGTGTTCAGGATCCACTAGAGCCCAAATGGGATTTGGTCAAGCAGAAGAATATACATCTGTGTGCCTAGCCATCTAGACGGGTGCTGTCAGCCACTGGCAGTGAACTCTTCTCCTCTGTTTAGAGACACCCACCATGCCCTCCCCTCTACACCGCCTGGAGAACTCTCTGAAGGGGATCTTGCCCATGAGGCCCTTGCGTTTCACCTGCGTGACTGGTCCCGGCCCCAGTCCCAGTCCCTGCTCCAGTTCCAGCTTCAGCAGCTCTGATGGAGAAGACCAGAGGCCAGAGCCTGCATTCTGGCAGCCACCCCCCAAGAGTGAGTGTGGTAGCATGGGGGTGAGAGTGACAATGAGCTGGTCTTTGAGGTGCCTGTCAGTCCTCTGATGCTGGCTTGCTTATGACACAGAGAAAGACCAGCTTCCCTCCTGTAAGGGTCCCGTCCCTCAGTGCCCTGTCTCGGGAGCATCCCCAAGAGTCGACAACAATAGCTGTCTTGCTGATGACCCTGAGAGCACAGAGCACAGGGACTGCAGCAGCCTCAGTGCAGGTAAGGCTGGGACCTCCCTAGATGTCAGCCACATGTTCCCAGGGGGCCAAGGGTCCAGACTTCCGCCTCTGAGTGTCACTGTCATTCTGCTGACTCTTGTTAAAATGTCCTCCTCATTTGTTGTACTCTAGATCCTAAAGCTGAGCCAGGGAGAAGGTGAGCCCATGAGCCAAGGCCTGTGTTCCATTAGGGAGCTCTTGGTAAACTCCTGATAGATAGCATCTACATACGTGTTCACTAATACATGCACACATGTGTATGTGCACAGTATACACCATATAGCCTTCAATAACATTTTTCAACTTGGCAGATTCAACAAAAGAAGTATCAAAAGTAAGACTTTTCAGTGCTAAAGCACTTGTCTAGCACATATGAGGCCCTGGGTCCGATCCTCAACATACCTACACAATGAGAAATAGAACTTTTGAAATTGTCCCAGGAGTCTAGAGATGACACCTAGTATTACAAGCCACTTTACACTCTACCTGAGCTGTGACCAAGACTTTGTTCCTACAGGAAGAGCAGAAGGCACAGAAGTTAAGTCCCACCCACCCAGAATAGAAGAGGCTGCAGAGCGCACCTGCCCACCTGGCCCTGTCTGCAGTGTTGAAGAAAAAGGAGAAGGGAAAAGAGGAGGTAGGACTCAAGGAACCATCTTCAGAGGCTGTTCTGCTCACAGGCCCTGGCTACCACCTGTGCAGGAGGAGCCCCATTTCCTTCTAAGACACTGAGGACTTGGTAGGAAATGGCCGAGTGGGTCCCTAGGTGTCACAGCAGGCAGCCCACCAGTGTTGGGCTCCCCAACATCTGGCCTCTGACATAATCGTTGTTTAGAAGTTGAAGATTTGCCATTGGTATGAGGGTGGGAGTGAGGGATGTGGCTCATCAGAATATCCCCCGTGTTGGAGTGGCTCTGAGAAAACAATTGTCCTTGTCCCAAGTGCTCTGTGCTCTTCCTGCAGAAGCAGCTGGGCACCCACAGCCTGCCACTCAACTGGAGGAAAGGCCTGAGCCCAAGGGTTCTGAAGACCCCAGGGACCCGGCGCCTGGACCTGGGCAACCTAGTGCTGCAGGTAAATGGGTGGCTTTTCCAGCGTTTGCTGTGCATTAGTGGCCTCCGGGAAAATCAGAACCCAGGTCCCATCCTAAGGAAGTAAACATGTTCCAAGTTCATCATTCGGATCATGGATAGGAAAGTTACATTGAAGCCACTTGGATACACGGCTCACTTTACTTCAGGGTTTTCATAAGGTGCACAGGCTCACCTTGCAGAGGCATTGAGAAGCATGTAGGGAGCCATCGGGTCTGAGGGACCTGAACCTCAGCACTGTTGAGTGACCTGGCTACCATCGCCCTGGCCAAAGGACAGGCTTCAAAATTCACATCACACACTGCTTCAGGGATCCACAGAGACAACAGGCAGGCTGGTGCACCTGTGTCCTGAGCTTGCTGGGAAGACCTCACAGATGTGCAGGACTCAGGTGTCTGGGCCGATTGCCCTTGGCTGGCTTTTGTACCTGTGCTGGCCACCTTCTTTGCCCGTGAGCTTTGCCTCCTTGCTCTGAAAAGGTTTTGTTCAGAGCCCTTGGCACCTCCCTCAGATGAAGCATCACACCACATTCTTACGTTGTTTTGTGGAGTTTAACTGTCCGTGTTTGTTTGAGACAAGATTTCACTAAGCAACCCAGGCCACTTGGTGTCCTTGAGCCACTCAGGCCATCAGCTATCCTTCACTGTCTGCAGCCCTAAAGGCACTGAAAAGACAAGGGCAGACCTTGAGTGGCGTTTAGCAAACAGCAGATTCCTCTTCCAGTGTAAGCCGAGTGGGTGAAGAATGGCACTATGTTGGCTGGGGTGAGACCCACTCCGAGGGATGGGGGACTGAAGGATTAGATGGTTTTGGAAAAGAAGAAACCTGAGATTAAAATTCTCTGGAAACCAGGCCTTACAGGCCGAATACTGAATACACTAAAGAAGTCTCTGGGACCAGAGAGATTATCCTCACTCTTACCCATCCTTCCTCTCATTTTAGACAGGACCCAAGAGAAGCTGCTCTCTGGGGACCCTCTGGAGCCATCCAACAAGTCTCCCCTTCCCACGTCTATCTTGTCAGAGTGGCCACCTGCTTCTCTCCAGCCACCATGCACCTGTGGCAGGTCCCTGCAGCAGGAGCTGCACAGCCTTGGTACTGCCCTCACAGACAAGCTGGACCAGCTTGCAGCAGCGTTGGCAGGCCTGTCCCAGGAAGTGGCCGCCATGAGGACCCAGATGAATCAGCTGGGGAGGCGCCCGTGGAACCTTGGACCAAAAGGCCGGGCTTCCTGGCAGTTGGCCCTCCCCCAGAGACTTCGCTGGGCCAACAGACTGAACCACAGACATCTACCCTACTGGAGGCAGAAGGGCCCCACCAAGCCCAGACCAAAGATCCTGCGAGCCCAGGCAGAAGGTTGCAAGGCCGGTGACTGCCCAGGACTCTCTAGAGGGAAGGACAGTTTGGTGCCTCTGTTGCCTCCAGATGCTTCCTTGGTAGACTCTCCCAGGCCCACCTGTAGTTCCTCCCAGCAGATCTCCTCTGCTGGAGGCCACACTGTGCTAACTGCACTCCCCCTTCTGGAACACACCGGGTGCCACCAGAATCCCCTCTCCCCTTCAGTGCCTACTGCCTTGGTCCCCCGTGTGGCCTCACCAGCAGCCCCTGCAGACACAGAACCTAGGGCTGCTAGAGTGGCAGCAATCAGCATTCCAAACCAGCCCAAGGAACCTAGCAGCCTTCTAGGGGGACCGCTCAGCAAAGACCTCTGGGGAGGTGACCACAGGGATCCAAGGTGGGGGGCCCATTAACTGTGCCGCTTGTCTGCCTAGCCTAGCTGGGGATGCCGGGTGGTGGAGATGTCCTAGTGGGACCCTCTGGGGTCCAGCCGTACCAGGCTACCTGCTTCCCCGGGGTCGTATCTTCCTTCTTTCCCATTCAGCCAGCCCTCTCATTGCTGCTTCACATCTGGCCCTTTGCCTCTGCTGTGCCAGGCCCCTATGGTGTCTGCACGGAGCCACCATAGAGGCATTCCTCAGCCATACCTCTGGCTTTCTCAGCTCAGGTTCAGCCAGCTGCTCTTCCTCCCACTTAGCAGAGCCATCTAGGATCCAGGTGGGTGTCGTGTGTACCGCATGTGCACGGAGCCAGCTGCAGAGAGCACCACGGGGGCACCGTAATCTGATTACCTGTTCCTGATCTCAAGGACACTGAAAGGCTACCCTTTGTCTGCCTAGAACGAATACTTCACAGATCTCATTTGGGGAGAGCCTGGCCTGTGGTCTAAGTCCAATTAACCCCACATGGATTTTAAAATTAAATATATTAGCTGCCAAGAAAAGGGCACTGGCTTCTAGGGAAAGGTGCTCAGAAGGGCCGACACTCAGGCATGCTTGCCTGGATGGTCACCCGGACTTCCACACATACACCTGAACTCGTGCAGTGTGACTGAAGACAGAATGCCGCAGGTCCCCTGGGGAGAGTTCTGCACATGTGCCAGTCTCTTAGGCTGTATACAAAGTCTCACACTTAGTCTAGGCAGCTTAAATCAGGAGTCCCAGAACCAGGTCCTGTCAGGATTGGTTCAGCAGGGGACCTCTGGCTCTGTTGAAGGCTCTCTTCGTGCTCAGATGGCATCTTCTAGGAGTCTTTTCTCCAAATGCCCCCTTGTACCAGTACACGGGATGTTTTGGGTGGCATCCATTCCCATTCGAACTTGAAGACTCTAAGGAACATCACAGTCTGAAGTGCCAGGGGGGAGCGACATGGTGTCAGCCTTTTGACACAGCATTGTCACCCAGAAAGTTCACATTCAAGAACCAGACAGTTGAGATTAAAAAAAAAAAAAAAAAAAAAAAAAAAGCCAGAAAGGAAATCTGATGTTTGAAGTGTGTTTAGAGTTTGTGTTGGGCTGGTTTGCAGCATTCCTCATCTACGTGCATGTTAGGTGGGCTGCAGGTGGGTGTGCCCTTTAGGCTTAAGACATCAGCATGGAAAGCAGGAGGGCACCGCCTAGCTTATGACACACCTGTGACCCGTGCAGCCGCGGGTCTAGCCTGCCTGGTGAGATGCTGGGTGCTGGACCGCAGCTTGCCCCATGTTCACTCGCCTCCTTCTGAACATGAGGCCTCAGGAGCCGTGCCCATACCCGTAGGGTTGGGAAGGCCTGGGCCTGGGCTGCACACTGAAACTTAGGGTGGCATGACCTTGTCTGTGACAACCACCAGTGGGGGCCAGACAAGGTCTCTCCCCTCCTCTTCAGCGAAGTGGCCATAGGCCAGGCCGTGGGTGGGGATCTTATTTCCTTGTGGGGCTGAAAAGTGGCTGAGTCCTCACTGAGCAGACCAATGGAAGGCTGGAGGAGGTAGCCACAGGGACCATCAGTGACTTCCTACAACACCCTTGGAGCTACTGTTCCACCGGAGGAGCATCTGCCACTGGTGCTGTGACTTGTCTGGGCTGGCCGGTCTCTGGATTTCACATGTGGCTCCTGTAAATAATCCATCTTGACAGTGTCTCTGCTGAGAGGCCTCATTAGGTGCCATTGGTTACATTTACAGTTGAACACACCGTTGATACTTTTTGCCTTGTCCCACTTTAGAGTTTGGGGTTGGCTGACTGGGTTTGGTTTTTGTTTCCTCCTTTCCTCTCATTTTAGATTGGTTGTATTGGCGTGTTGTTATTGTTGTTAATTTTTTTCATACTCATTCCGCTTCTCCCAATTTTATTCTTCCAAAGGACTAGAAGGAGAAACATTTGAATTTCACAATCCTATTTGGAAGATTTTGGTATTCTTTTCTCAACTTGATAAGACCAATTAGGAAGGAAGCCAAATCTTGCTAAGCTGATTAACAAAATTGGCCCAGTTGATGAGTGTAAACACAGTGCACCACAGGACTGCTGTTTGCACATATACACAGACCAGTACGGAAATGACCTAGTTGAGTGAGCCCTAGAGCAAGTTCAAACAAATTTAAAACGTTGAAATTACATGGAGTGTGTTTTCTGACCACACTTTACTTTCTAGACTAAATAGCAAATCCCAGACATTTTTATATATTCAAAAAGGAATGATTATTCTACATGTAGAAGATGACAACCATCTATAACCCCGGTTCCAGGGGGGGGGGTGTCCCACACCCTCTTCTAGCCCCCATGGGCATAAGATGTCCATATAAT
This sequence comes from Psammomys obesus, assembly GCF_907164565.1. NCBI lineage: Eukaryota > Metazoa > Chordata > Mammalia > Rodentia > Muridae > Psammomys > Psammomys obesus. The sequence continues at coordinate 205,866 of NW_026589980.1, read as the reverse complement.
GTACAGACATGCATACAGGCAAACACTCAAGCACATAAAACATTGAGAAAAAGAAAAGCTGGGCATGATGACACATACTGTAAACCCAGCACTTCTAAGATGAGACGAGAGCATCAAGAGTTCAAGGCTAAGCTTGAGTACATGGAAAGTTCAAGGATATCCTAGGCTATGAGACCTCATGTCAAAAAGAAAAGGAAGAAAAAAGCAAAAAGGGTGCACTACCACAGAGCCCTTAAGAATCAAGGATCTGGAGCAGAAGCCAGCCGGGAAACCAGGTATATGAATTAGACATAGACTATTCTGAGCGTGGAGGGGAGAGTGGCTTATGAAACCTGTGACTCTTGATAAAGACACGTTTATTAAATCTTGACAAGGATGCAAACTGAAACTGTAGTTGTCCAACCTCTCCAGGAGTCCTTTGCTCTCCTGCAGCCTTGGTGACCCAAAGATGATGCTGGGTACCCGGGGTGAACTTACAGGAGGCCTCTGCGGGGAATCTCACACAAGCAAAGTGTCCCAGCTCTGAGGTGCTGTCATCAGAAGATTGTTCTACCCACTCATTTCCACCCTGTCGCACTCATTTTAGAACTGTTTCATTGGGGTTCCTGAAAGCCTCTCCCTTCCAGCCACCAACCCTAGGTGGGAGAGACGTTAGTGGGGGGAGGGGCGCAGACCCTTTTACTTCTGCTGCTGTTTAGGGTCAGCGGCTTCTTTTGGGCTTAGACCAACCTTCATCAACAGCAGACTCAGCAAGCAGTCTCCTTCAAGCCGCTGCGCTGAAACCTTTCCGTCCGGTCTCTGGTCTCTTCACACTGCCCCTCTCACCACATGCCATGCCATACTTTCTCTCTCTCTGGGATCTCATATTTATGTCCTCAGAGACCTAGGCCACAGCCCTCTCCGTGCCACACTAGGCCGGCAATGACCTGGCAAAGGCCACGCCCCGCACCAGACAACCGTCAGCTGTGGACAAACTAAAGCCCAAACTAAAATCCCACACTTGGGACTAAAACAAAAACATACGTACATAACATTGAGTTTTTAAAGAAACCAAACCTTCCATTACACTCCCCCCCCCCAAAAAAAAAAAAAAACAAAAAACAGAGGAAATAAATTTTAAATAGAAGTCTTTTTTTTTTTTTTTTCATGAAAAGTGAGACTCAAAACTTTTTATCTTCAGACAGGGGAGTCTCAGTATATGGCTTCAATTGGCCTTAAACTTTCTATTCTTCTGCCTTCCTGATGCCAGGATTACAGGCAGGCAGTGTTACACAGGGGTGTAACTTAGATTTTTAATGTTCTTACAGCATCTCAGGAGTCCTTTAGCCCGGCATTATTGGACCTAGCTCGGCTAGGAGCAATGCCAGCAGCTCTCTGGGTAAATGGAAGGTCCTATATGTGGTATACACCTATACCAAGATGGCTTTCACAATCCTGAGCTGGCTCCCCTGAGTCTTGAGGCTCCCAAGGTGGGGTCTTGGTGGCACTTTCCCATGGATCTCTTCTCCCAGGGTCCTCATCCTCTGTGGTGACTGCCCTCCTGTCAGTCAGCCTTCCTTTCTGACAGCTGACTGAGAGCTTCGCCAGCTTGATTACATCTGACACAGTTAAAAGTGGGTCTCCTTTGGGAGTCAGGCTCCATGCTCTTGCTGTGTCCTGTGAACAGAGACGGGCCTAATCAGAGTTCCATTTCCAATGCCTAAGCCACTCCAAAACAGGGAACTCTCCACCAGGCTGCTCTCCGTAAGCACCTTTCAAAAGTGAAGTCACCGACAGCTGGGCTTGCTTCTAACAGCAACTTTCCTCCTCAGCCTTTCCAGTACCTCTTTGTTCTACCTCTTGATTCTCCCAGCACCATGCTTCCTTGGTGGGGCCTAGCCATCTCTGCAATGATTTTTTTAAAGTAAGATATTCTGTGGCCCTGGCTGGCCTGGAAGTCGCTATGGAAACCAGATGGCCTCAAACCACAGAGATGTCCTACCTTTGTCTCCTGGGATTAGATGCCTGTGCCACCATGCCCAGCTGCAGTGACCTTTTTATAGTCAGAAGTCCCAATAGGTACAAGAGAATGTTCTGGAATGATCATAGGGAAAGCATTTCCTCTGTTCTGCTCAACAGTGTTCAAGGAGATGCCTGTGAACTAGTATGTAAGACAGACGGGGAGACTGATGCTGAAGTGCACACACAGGTTAGTTCTGCATCCAGCTGGTCTTTGGTTAGTTGTGTGGACATGTCCTTCACACACACACACACACACACTGATACACTCACTCATCGTGTATTAGTTACTTTTCTGTTGCTGTGATAAAACACAATTGTGAACAATATTAGTGAATATTACTGTTGTCAGGCTAAGCAGACGACTTACCTGTCTCATCTTCAATTTTCACAATGACCATGGCAACCAATAAAAGGAAGAGCTTATCTGAGCTTACAGTTCCAGAGAGGTACGACTCCATCACGGTGAGAAGGCACAGCAGGAAGTGACAGGCTAGGCAGCAGGAGCAGGAAGCTGACAGTTCACATCTTCAGCTGCAACCACAAAGCAGAGAGAGGGCAAACTGGAAGTGGCAGGAGGCTTTGAACTCTCAACATCGGCCTCCAGTGACTCCTTCCAACAAGACTGCACCTCCTGAAACTCCCCAAACAGCGCCACCAGCTGGAGATCAAGTGTACAAGCATCTGAGCTTATGAGGGACATTCTCATGCAGACCACTACCCCATGCATACACTAACTTGCGTGCATGCATGTACACACTAATATGTGTGCATGCACAGTGTTCAATAAGTTTCAGCTACCATTTTTCTGAGAACAGATTGTGGACCACTGAGTCAGTCGCTGCCCAGTCACTGCAAAGCTGAAGTGCAAATGATATGGCAAAAGTCATGTGAAAGTCAAAGAGATGCTACTGAAAAATACATAAAGTTTATTACAAGAGTCTTAGAATGTAGTATTGTCTGAAAGTCATTCTTTTCAAGTTGTGACACAGAAAGAAAAGAAAAGAAAGAAAGAAAGAAAGAAAGAAAGAAAGAAAGAAAGAAAGAAAGAAAACACAGCTAGTAGCAGCATACCTTTATGGACTTGCTGAGACATATTTAAAAAATGTAACTGTGATTGTGTTTGGATTTTTCCAGACTCACATAACATTATTTCAAATCCTAAACTCTCTTCTAGTGTGCTGACAAGGTTCTGTCTGAAAGAATGCCTCAAATTCAAAGAAGATAAAGGGCTTGTGCTCTATGTGTGTGAGTCCCAACAAGGCCCTGGCCTCTCAAAGCCTCAGTCACTTTACCAGCCAGCTGGGACAGGTAAGCTTGCAAAAGTACACTCTGCAGAGAAAGCATAGGACAAACACTCGTGAGAAGCATGCTAAGACATTTACATTTTCTTCCTTATACTTTTCTCTCCCGTATTTTGTTTCAAAGAGTTATTTTTGAGTGTGTATGTGTGTGTGTGCGCGCCTGTGTGTGTCTGTCTGTCTGAGTGAAGGCACAATTGGGGGCCAGAAGAGGGCACCAGATCTCCTGGAGCTAGAGTTACAGGCATTTAATGCAAACTGGTGATAATAGAGCAGAGGGCACAGGACATTCTGGGTGTGTTTGTTGGCAGATTTCATTTCTCAGACGCCAAGCTAGGAGAGCACTGAAGGTTCTTTGCCATAGGCTTCCGAGTACACTTGCCCATCAGGCCTGAAGAGAGAAACTCTGCTAGCAGATTAGCCCTCTGTTACATGGTGTGGTGAGAGCAGTGACCTCCATCAGCATTGCCATAACCATCGCTTAGAGGCCAAGCCACAGACTTGCTCACCCTCAAGAGGGGTGTGTGGTCTGTGTATGTGTGCGCCAGGGTGCACTGGCTTGTGTGTGCACATGTGGAAGGCCAGAGGCCAACAACAGGATGCCCATTTTTATTGTTTTCTACTTTATTTTGTTGAGGCATGGTCTCTCAGTAAATCAGAGCTAGCCATTTTGGCTAGTGCAGCTGGCCAGCAAGCTCCTCAGATCTGCGTACCTCTGGTCCCCTCCCAGCACGGGGGACACAGATGTGCTCAGCCACACACCTGGATTTTACATGGGTTCTGGGGATCTGAACTCTGATCAGGATGCTTCCACAGCAAGCACTTTGCCCACTGGGCCATCTCGCCAGCCCTATCAAGGCTTACTGTGTGCTGGCCTCAACAGGGTTGTTTTAATAATGACTCGCACTGAAGATGAGGGACTGTTCTTGATCAGCTTGATGAAATAAGATTTAATGGTTTTATTGTCTGTTAATTTTTTTAATTACATTTAGCTAAGAAATACATCCAGAATGTTCTGTGCCCTCTGTTTTCTTATCTCATCATTTTGCATTATTTTATTTAATTCTCGTGCCAACCCAATTAAGTGTTGCTTTATCGTTATTTTGCAGAGAAGGAACTTGAAGCTGCTTCACCTGGGCACAGTCAGATTTACTGATCATGAAACCATCAATTGTCCCTTCAAAGGTTGCTTCAATAGGACAGACAGAGACTGCAAGTGGTTTGGTGACAAATGGAAGTGAGGAAGTGGAGACAAGGTGTGCTGACTATTTAGGATAGAGATGCAATTTTTTATTTCTGTTTTTGAGACAAAGTACCCCTGTGTAGCCCTGTCTGGCCTGGAACTCACTATAATCAGGCTGGTCTTAAGCTCCCAAAGATTTGCCTGCCTCTGCCTCCCAAGTGCTGGGATTAGAGGCATACTTGAACTAGATACGAAATTTTTATTTGCCCAGTGGCACTCTTCTTCAGGAAGAAGCAGCTCTTTATTCTTCCTGCTTTGCCAGCCTGTATGGTCCTGCCAGGGGCATCTGCTGATTGGTCCAAAAGGGAGGATCCCCGCCTGGCGGTGGCCACACACACCTTTAATCCCAGCACTTGGGAGGCAGAGGCAGGCGGATCTTTGGGAATTCAAAGCATTGGTTTATAGAGCTAGTTCCAGGACAGCCTGGTTTACACAGAGAAACCTTGTTTCAGAAAGCCAAAAATAACCCAAACACACACACACTCACACACACGCACACACACACATACACATGGAATATCCAGCTACGCTGGATCAGCTGAAATACCTTCCTCAAAGACAGAAACTTTAGATCAGGGAATGGTGTGTTGTGCACCTCTCTCAGTTGGCAAAAGCCATAAACAGCAAATCCTGAGAGCTTTCATTGACCACATTTCTTATCACATGAGAAGGCTGGTCTTCAGTGAAAGCTGACCCAGGAGTAAAGCAGGATGAGAAGAATCTCAGGATTAAATGAACCATAGGTTCTTGGTATCCCCAAGGCTAAAGCAGAACCCCACATTCCTGTAATTAGAGAGAGGCCACCCTTGAATTTCTCATCTAAACCCAGTCTGCTCAGTTCAAGAAAGCAATGGCTGATTGTCTTCAGTCCTCACCTCAGCTCATCAGCCCAGGCCATGCTTTCCCTCGGAAGTATCCACCAAACCTGGGCATGGCAGAGTACTAGGCTTGGTTCTCCCACCCACAGTGGACACATCGGACAAACTACCTTTGTCTCAGAACTCCCTGATGAGTGGCTGAGACATGTGGAGATGTGAGGCTCTGCCTACATGCTTCTACTCCTCTAGTCTCTCTCTCCCTCTTCCTCCACCCCCCTCCCTCCCACCCCCACCCCTGTCTCCCTTGGGGGAACTACCTTTCATTCTACCCTGCCTTGCCAAACAAGCCTTCCCATGAATTTATTGAAGCAACATTTTCTTTTTTGTCTTCTCTAGATAAGTTGAGCTGCTGTGATGATCAATGTTATGTGTCAATTTAACTGGGCTAAAAGATACTCAGCCTACAGAACCTATGAACCATGAGCCAATACATTTGCATATATTATAAATTAATCAGATCCAGGCATGCTGTTATAGCGATTCAAAATGAAGAAAGTGAAAGTCATCATTTGTGGTGTCTGGCAGAAAGTGAGCGGTGGGCATCAGAAAGCATGTTTCCCCATCAGAGAACAATGGAACCTTGCGTGGTCTCATGCCAGGACAGAGAAAACTCAGCAGAGCCTCTTAGAACATAAAAAGTTAGTATTCCAAGAGCATCCAGACATGAATTGGTCCCTTGCCAGGTGACAGTGAGTGAGACAAATGAGATGTTTCTTTCTCCTTTCATAAGCCCTGTCTCATAGGGGAGTCCACAGTGTCCCCGGAGAGATGGAGTAGAAAACAAGACAGAGACCACGGAGACCTGGGCCTCTTCTCCTGGCACTTAGAAGCTTCAGTGGCATCAAAGGGAGCGTCACCAAGCTGGTGAGATAGGGAAGCTTTAGGTTAGATAAGATTGAACTTGGCAATAGCTGAAAGAGGAACCCAAGCACCCAAGCCCTGTTAGGATCCGCCTAACACATGTTCCAGTAGTGGGTACAGGCGACTGTCAACATAGCTGATAACTTGATGCGTTCAAAAGAATCTGGCAGAGGTGACATTGCATGAGTTCTGGGATAAAGGCTGCTCCTACTCTTTGTTTCAGCGCTGTCATGTTGGGAAACACAGACCAGCCTCCTGGAGAAAGAGAGAGGCCCGGCCAAGAGCTAGAACGAGTCACCCAGTGGCTTGTGGGGATATCTTGGAGTCCTGAGAGCCTCACAGTGATTATAGCTTATGAGGCATCCAAAATAAGACCAGCCAAAGCCACTCAGCAGAGCCACCCCTCACTGCTGCCCCGAGTGTGCCGATTACTGTCCACTGACTGGATTTAGAACCACCTTGCAGACACGTCTTTGGATATCTCTATGTGTTTTGAGTGACTATCAGCTGAGGAGGGGAAGGCTACCTTGAACATGGGTATCCCATGAATTGGAGTCCTGGGCTGAATATGAAGGGGAAACTCTCTGCTTCCTGACAATGTTCTCAGCTGGTTTGAGCTCCTGCTATTATGACTTGCATGCTCTGAAGGACTGTATCCTCCTTAAACCATGAGCCAAAGTAACCCTTCTTTTCTTAAGATGCTTTTGTGACAGAATGTACTTTTTGTTACAGAAAAGAAACCAATATGTCATGAAATCAAAACAAAGGAAGGCTTGTTGTTTCCCACTTGATCTGGGATTGGTGTGTGTTTCCCAGTTATAGAAAACTTGTATGGTGGAAAGAGAGATCCAGCAGCATAACTTTGAAAATGGTAGTAGGAAAATATTCACCTCCTGCATTCTACCTACATAGTAAAATTCATTTAACTAGTTATGTGATCAAAAGGCAGATAGTGCAATGAGGCTATATAGAGTGTAGATGTACCCCTCCTTCATAGTCTCTGAACCCTAAATACCTACCCAATTGTTCTGGTGACTATCCTTTGCTCCAGTCAGCAGCACTTCCCTGGGGACATCACTCCAGAACCTGTACATCTCCCAGCTGTGACCTTGGCTAGAAAGAGAAGTGGAGATGAGGATGAAAATTAAAAGGCTCGGGAATAAAACAACACTCACAAGTCTCAGGAAACTCCTGAAACTTACAAGATTTATAGGCCTCCCTTCCAAAGGTTCTATAACAGTAACAGTTGCTGGGAAGAGGAGATGGAGTGGCTGAATTATCTGCTGATCGTGTAAAGAGCCCAGGTAACACACCTTTCTTGAGTTGTCACTCCTGGGTAGGCTTTTCAGTGACACAGCTGCCTTCGAGTCACCTGTGTTCCTTGTCAGTAACCCCTCCCACATTCTCATGTCACAGTGTCAGTGTGAAGATCAGCGAACACCTCACGGTAAATGCTTCTGTCCTTCCAGCCTGAGGGGCCCAGGGATCTAACCCTGGTCATCAGGCTTGGCAGCAAACACCTTTAACCACCCACCCATCTCACTAGCCTGTAGCCCAGACCCCTGAGTTCATTTCATATCCTACCTTCCCCTGCCTCCTGAGGAGCAAGGGGGATACAGGGGCAAGGCTGTGTCTTGTGTACACCCGCCCGCTCTGGAATTTCTTTTAGGCTCTGCTGTGGTAGGCATAGACCACACTGGGAGCCAGAAATGCATGGAAGCAGGACCTGCCCTACCACACCACAGGCCCGTCATTCCCTCCCTCCCACCTGCAGCTCCGTGGAATTATTTCTCCATCACCAGGCCCAAATTGTCTTGTATGTAGGATGAGAATAGAGATTCTTTTGGCAGCCCAGAGAACCCATGAGGGCCCATGCATAGGCTTAAGAGTAGATCATGGACTCTGAATTTATATGCAAACCTATTTCAACAGACATTATTTTGAGAGAAGCATCAGTGTTTATCATGGCACCATTTATAATGTGCCTAAGAGCCATTGACAGAATAATAGACAAGGAAAATGCAGTCTATGTGCACAGAAAATATTATTCAGCCCGAAGGAGGAGCAGAGTACTGCCATTTGGAACTGGAAGGCTCTGAGCGAAACGGAGACACAGAAAGGCGATACTGCGTGTTGTCTCTCACATGAGGAAGCTGAGCTAGATGGGTCTGAATGCAGAGCAGGGAACAACAAAGCTTGGAAAGAGCACAGGTGTGTGTAGATAGGTGTCCACTGTACTCACGTGTGAAAGTCTCACACCAACACCAACAATATGTACAACTAATACGTGATTTAAAAAACACTTAAAATATTTAGTGGTCCACAGAAGTTTAGAGACCCATGTTTGAGAACAGTCCCAGGCCCCTCTAACACAAGCCTGACTGAGCTGACAGCACTGGGAGGACATGTGTAGGGGAAGAGGCATCTGAATAGGCCTGCGGGTTGTTCTGCTGAGGAAAGATCCCAGGGATTCCCCAGGATGGAGTTGGCCTCATCTGTCTAAAATCCAGATCCTATGGGAAGGCCCTGAAGATCACAGGGAGGGAAGCTCTTGAGTCCTGGAAAGAAATCCTGGTAGGGAAAGAGGGCTCTGACCCCCAGGAGCTGTCTTGCAGGGTTGGAAGGGAGCCCTGGTCTGGTTTCTGCAGAGCCTCAAGTAGGATCCAGTTTGTGATGACTCTAATGACATTACATAACAGTATTACATAAACCCATTACATAAATCAGCGGCGTGTCGTTGACCAGGAAGGTCCCCTGCCCTAAGGCTGACCTAATCCCCTAATCCCCAACCTGAAGGCTCCGTCTTCGCTTGGGCAGTTGGTGTAATCTGCTCCGTCTGTCTCCCAAGCAGCCTGTACAGATCTAGCATGTACTGATCCTATCTTCAGCATCTTGGGACCGCCACGTCCTTCGTGAGGCCGCTCTTCCACTCTCCAGCTGTTGCCATGCACCCCCACCTCTCCCCAAGGACAGTCTCACAGCCCTTTCCCAGAGACACTCCTCCAGCCCCTACCACAACGGCTGCCCCAGAAAGCACTGGGTGCTGCTCATCTACAGGAGAGCGTGAGTGGTCTCCAGCTAAGTCCCAAGGCAAGGGTCAATAAGCAAGTAAACTGTGAGTTCCCCTAAAGAACAGAGGGAGAGTCTATCTGAGGCCCGTGGAATTCACGAAGAAGGAAGAGAAGGAGGAGGGGGAGGTGGAGGAGGAGGAGGAGGAGGAGGAGGAGGAGGAGGAGGAGGAGGAGGAAGGCAGCAAAAGCTAGACATGGTGGCACACAGCTTTAGTTCCACCCAGCAACTGGGAGGCAGAGGCAGGTGGATCTTCCCGAGACGGATGATAGCCTGGTTTACACAGTGAGCTCTGGCCAAGACAGGGCTACATAGTGAGACCCTGTCTCCAAAACAAAACCACCAAAATGAGTTGTACAGGCGAAATTGTTATTCCGTCCTGCAGCAGCTGTTTCAAATGATAGGACCTCAGAGAAAGCTCCCAGCCTCCAAGCACCAGAGATTTCATTTCAGGCTCTCCTACAGCTCCCAGGCCATGTATCTGGAAACAGTGTCTTTGCAAAGGTAATCAAATTAAGATGGAGTCATTAGATTGGGTCTAATCCAATAGGACCTGTGTCCTTAAGAAGAGAAGACACAGATGCCCACAGAGCGATGGCTTGGGAAGTCGTATGAGGTCAGAAGGGGAGATGGAGAAGCAACCATCAGTAAAGGGGCAAATAGGATAGAGGCAGAGACCAGAGTCCCCCCGTTCTCCCCCACAAGCAGAGGGTGAGGTCCTGCTAGCACCTGGGTCTCAGTTTTGCAGTCTCTAATCCAACAGGACAGGAGCTGTTTTGTCAATTGGAGCCTCCCAGGCCCTGGTACTCTGCTAAGAAGGCTCCAGAAAAAGGACTATGGCGCCTTTGGTGAAGGGGTATTGGACACAGACTGCCCCCCTTTCTGTGTGAGAAGTGGGTGTGGAGGTAGGGGATGGATGGGTGTGTGAAGATGGTAAGGGAGGAAGAAGGCAATGTTAAGAGACAGGGAACCCCCAGGCAGTTCTCCCAGGCTGGGCCTGGACGCTGTCCCTGTCTCTGATGCCCGGCATCTTTTCCTGAGGGTCTCCACCACCCGTTCTGGGAGCTCATTTCAAGATCCTGCAACCCTCCTGTCCCCCACCCTCATGTGTTAGGGGCCTCCCTAACAGCTGGCCTCCCCTTCGCATCACCTGCTGGGACAACTGTTCCCATCCCAAGTGCCTTTACTCCGCATGTTGCAGAACACACTTTCCATGAAAACTGGGCTCTCCAGCCTGCTCATTTCTAGGTGTTTTAAATTGTATCTTTCACACCTTGTCATAGACTGCAGGCCTGCATCTTAGTGTGTCTCTGAAGCTGTCAGTTCATCACTGAGACCAGATGCTTCACGCTTTCCGTGCTATGTATGATGCTGCCGTCATAGTCTTGGGCATGGGGGAGAATGTTCTCCTCTTTCCCAGGAGATAGACAGGGAATACCCTGGATGTGTGGAACCATGCTGCCTGGATGGCCGGGGGCCCAGCCTCACACCCAACACTGACGTTCCTGCCAGTTTGATTCATCTTCTCTGAGATGCCTCCTGAGCATTCAGGCAGATTCTGTCTCTTTTTATTCTTTTCTCAGACACCATGCATGTGCACTTGTCTTACATCTTAACCTGCTGGGTCCATCTCTGAATCCGAGTTCACAGAACCCAGGAATGTGAGGGTGCTCTCGGCAAGAGGTACAACACCATTCATGACAGCCATTGGTTAGAAACAACCAGTACCATTAAGGAGAAACAAAAAATTACAGGCACACGGCGGGATATTATTCAGCCTTTAAAAGAAAGAAAACTGGGTTTAAATGTATATTAAAAGACTAAAATTTAAAAATAAGGGAATGCTATGTCTGTAGGATGGCCCAGTGGGTTCAGGAACTTGCTATGTGATACCCAAGGTCACATGGCAGAAGACGACAACAGACTCCCTCAAGTTGCCCTCTAATCTCCACATGCATAGTGTGGTGTACACATACACACACACACACAGTATTTACTTTTTGAAGAAAAGGAATTTATAAAGGAAATTCTAGTATGTGCTGCCACATGGATGGGCCTTAAAGATTTTTTACTAAGTGAAATAAACCAGACAAATATTATACAATACAACTTATGGGAGAGTCCTAATGGTAAAATTCATACAGGAAGTAGAATGTTGGTTGTCGGAGGCTGCCAAGGGGAGACTGGGGAATCATTGTTACGTGGGCAGAGTTTCAGTTTTCTCAACTGACACTCGTGACTGAATGTATGTGGGGTATGGCATATATGGTTTATATAATGATGAACGGTTAGTAGTTATTAACCGTACTGTCTAGTTTTATGTCACAAGCTAGAGTCATTAGAAAGGAGTGATCCTCAATTGAGGAAATGTCTCTATAAGTTCCAACTGTCAGGCATTTTCTTAATTAGTGATCAATAGGGGAGGGTCTGGCACATTGTGGGTGCCTGGAAAGGTGGTCCTGGGTTAAAAAAGCAGGTTGAGCAAGCCAGTAAGCAGCACCCCTCCATGGCCTCTGCATCAGCTCCTGCTTCCAGGTTCCTGCCCTGTTTGAGTTCCTGTCCTGACTTCCTGTGATGATGAACTTTAGTAATATGGAAACATAAGCTAAATAAACCTTTCCTCCCCCAACTTGCTGTGGTCGTGGTGTTTCATCACAGCAATATAATCCCTAATTAAGACAACATCTATCAGCTTGAACATCAATCATTTCAGCTGAGGTGGGATTTCTCTGGACTCACCCTGAGACAGATAACCAGTTCTCATCAGGGCCCAGAGTTACATAAAGCTGGTTTCCTTACAATGCCTTGAGGTTGATCCTAAGACCTGTGCCTCCTGCTTCAGCCCTAGCCATCTTCTTGACCCAGGACACACTGCCCTGCAGAAATACCCCTGGCTTCTCCAGACTGCACCCTGCCCTTTCTCTGCACTTTCGTCTTGAACAGGATGCAATCCCTGTACCTGCCCAGCCACACAGGACAGCATGTGAAGCTCCAGCTTCCTCCTTTGGTTCGGGCTCAAGTCTTCGAGTCTGGGACCATAACTCTTATTTCTTTACCATGCCCCAGAGCACTCAGCCTGCATTAAGGGCCATCCACAGAACATAGCTTGTCTTATACCAGAAAAATCAAATCAGAAGATCAAGGGCTTGGGCTCTGTTTCCTACAATGTTTGCACAGGGCTGGGTGGATTTGCAAGTTCAGAGGATTAAAATGCCAGTCTCTCTACCTGCTTGTCTGAGCTGGTCAGAGACACACCTAGACTCTCTCTGACTTGAGATACGCAGACATGTTTGGCAGCCCCTTCTGACCAGCAGCAATCAGCGTCCACCTCTGCAGACAGTGAGAAGACACCAAGAGGCTCAGCCACAAGCCAGATTCCTGGGTCTACTGGGTCACTTGATTGGCAGATTTCACTAGAGCCTGGATTAGCTGTTGCTGAAGTCCACTCACTTTGCCCTGCCCTTGCCAAACAGTCTCTTGATCACTGATTGGTTCCCCAAGCATGCTGACCGTAGAAGAGAATGAGAAAAGAATGAGAAACAGCATTCTGGGCATCTGAGCAGCTGCCAAAGCAAGGAAATGCAAGGGCTGCATGTTCTGTTGAAAACACAACACACCAGCTCCTCCCCTGACTCCTCCTCCTGCAAATGAAAAGGCAACAGCAAGAGCACACAGAGCCTTACTCTTCTGTGGACACTGGTGTTTCATCTCCAGCCAGACTGCAAGTTCCACGCAGGCAGGTGGCATGACCGATGCATGTCTGAATTACTTGCTAGGACTGCAGACTGCCTGCTTCATACCTGTTTACTACAGACGATCTTTCTGTGGAACAAGAAATGGAGGATCATTTTGGCTGGTTAGGGAAACATTTCATCACAGAGGAATTCATACATAAATACATACATAGAGTTTGCGTTTTACTTCTTAGAGTATTTTTTGAGTACCAGTACTGGGGATGGCTCACGTCTGGGGTCTCACCTGGAGAAACACAGGAGTGTGTATTCATTTAGTCAGGACCCCTGTGAATGGCCTAGAGCTCCTCCTTGCAGCAGTGTTCAGAAGTTCCAGCCTTCCACTCAGGCCTTGAGCAGAGGAGGGATGGGAAGTGAACACAGAACTTCACATGTGCCAGACAAGTGCCCTGCCACCAAGCTCCAACCCAGAACTTTCCCTTTCAAACTTTTTATTTATTCAGTGTATGCACACACATACACATACCGCAACATACGTGAAGGCCAGAGGACAACTTATAGCAGTCAGTTCACTCCTTCCACATAGGTCCCTGGGTTCACATGTAGGCTTGCAGCAGGCATCTGTACCTGCTACGGCATCCTGGCAGTCCCTTTTCTCCCCCCACCCCTCATGTCTTACTAGGTTCTCTAGGCTGGCCTTGAACTCACGCCGTAGAGGTTAGCTTTGCTCGTCTGATCCTGCCTGAGCCGTGGCTGGGATGACAGCTCTGCACCGTCAGTCTTACCTGGCTTTTGAGCACCTGTCATTTGTTTTGACCACCAAGCTTGACCCTAAACGACTTTCAACTATTTGCAAACAGGTTCAGAAAGACAACGATTTGCTGGGCGGCGAATCTTCACGAGAATGTGAAATCCCAGAAATGGGTGGCCCGTGGTAGTACTCCTCCAACATGCTGGCCACTGGCACCCTGCTGTCTCCTCTCAGGGTCCTCCTGTCTATCCTCTGGTTTCCTGTCTTTGCAGCTTCCTCTCCGTGTCCTGCCCTCATTGTTGGTGCTCCACACCAGTGTCTGGTCTATGGCCTCCTTTTTTTCACTCCACACTCATTCTTTGGAGGATTGGCATCTAATACCTAATAGCTTCTCGGACCACCTGTCTCCAGCTCACCTATCCTAAGCTCTGGACCAACAAGTCACAGTCAGCAGGTAGAATGTTTTCCCAGTATAAATCTGCTTCCCCACCCGGAGCACCCTTCTCAGGGGAAGGCTGCTGATTGGAGAAGCAGATGTCAGACCCCAGTGGTTCCGCCATCCTTCTTAGTGAGTCCTGACTCATATGCCTAGCGGTTCTTGAAATCAACATTTCTCCATCTCCTCTAATCTGTCTATAGTCCAAAGTCCCCACCACGTGGCAGATGGGCGACTGAGACACAAGTCTCCAGCCAGTCTTTCCAGAGAGCAGGAATGTGAGCATGGCCCCGCCTCCACCCTGCCCAAACCATGCCGTCACCGCAGCTCTCTGGACCTGAGGTTGGACCTAATTTGGGTCCTCTACCTCCATCCACCTCCCGCCCATGCTTCCCACCTTTCTTCAGGTATGGCTTCCTCAGCTTCCCTTGACTATTCCTGGGCTTTGGGTCCCTATTCTGCCCTCAGGGAGCCGCTGTGCTGCGCAGGTTTAGGCTGTTTTGTTGTCAACAGAACACAAGCCAGAGTCATCTGGGAAGAAACTTCGACTGACAAAGCCCATTCAACTGGCCCGTGTGTGAGCCTGTGGGGCATGTTCTTCATTAATGGCAACGTGGGAAGGCCTCCTCTGTGGGCAGTGCCAGCCCCAGGCAAGTGGTCCTGAATTTTTTTTTAAAAGAAACCAAATTGATCAAGTCATAAGAACAAGCCAAGAAGCAGTATGCCTCCGTGGTCTCTGTTTTAGTTCCTTTCCTCACTTCCCGGAATAACTGACTACGACTTGGAAGTATAAAACGAACAACCGTATCCTGCCCAAGGTGCTTTTTGGTCAACGTTTTATCACAACAGTAATGAAAACCAGGAAGCCCACTTGAGCTGTGACCTTTGCTACACCGGCTCCCTACCCTTCCCAGTGCTGAGCGCCCAGGAGACAGTTGCCTGGGATCTCTTTGTTGTTAGTCATCTGCTAATAGGATAGAAAGGGGCCTCAGCGCTTGTCAACACCAACCCATTTTAATGAGAAACTGAGAGTAATGGATTCCCTCCAAGTTCCCCACCAGGCAGAGGAGAGGTCAAATCCAAAATAGTTCTCTCCAAACTCATGCCCCTCCCCCATTCCTCTCTCTGCCAGCCCCTCCCCCCCATCTGACCCAGCCAGGTGTGCAGTCGAAGTGCCCCCATGCTCACGCACTCCTCACCAGAACAACCGGTGGAAACTGTGAAACAAACAACCTTCATGGCCTGCTCAAGCGCTGCTTCCCTCCATTCCTCCCAGGCAAGGGCAGGTAAGGATGCTTCTGGGAAGCTTCCTGACGGGCTGAGAACAGCTGGTTCAAAGCCCAGCACTTACAGTAGCAATGCTGGTCCCTTGGGAATAGCCAGAATAAAAAAAAGCCGCGCGCACACAAACACGCGCCCGCGCGCGCACACACACACACCCACACACACGCAGGGTAGTTGTTTGGCATCTGTGCATCTCACACGGATTAGCTGGTTTGGGAAGAACCAACCAGCTAAGCTTCACCTCCCCGGACCGTGTCTGGGGTAGCAGTGAGTAGGAATGATGAGTCAGGCTTTCCTCTCCTGGCTCAGTTAACAGCCCCAGAACTTCAGATCTGAACTTTAATGAACTTCAAGTACATAAATAACTATTGTTTCCCTCTATTTTGTGGTTTCCCGCTCAGTCTCCCTTCAACCTGGCTGATCTTCAAAAAAAAAAGCCTGGTGTTCAATGTGGCATCTGCGTGTTCTTCGTCACAACTGTCAAGAGCAGAGTACGCTTTCCGGACTCCTCAACTAGCATCATGGAAATGACAAGGACTCGGGTGTCCTGGCAGCAACCTAGGTGCGAGGCTTGAAAAACCGCTTAGTCTCCAGGCACATGTCTCCCAAATCAGTCAGGAAAGGGTCAGAACTCCGCTTAGAAGAAGATTGGAGGCGGAACCACCTCGGCGGGATTGGGCCAGGCTGGAGCAGAGAGGTTCGCGGCTGAGGCTGGGAGGGTGGCCTCGCCGTGGATGCGCTGATGCCGCACCAGGTGGGTCTTGCGGCTGAAGCTCTTGGCGCACTGCGGGCAGGAGAAGGGGCGGGAGCCCGTGTGGATGGCCTGGTGGCGGACCAGATTGGTTTTGGAGCTGAAGCAGCGGGCGCAGACGGCGCAGGCGTGGGGGCGGCTGCCCGTGTGCACAGCCTGGTGGCGGCCCAGGTGAGACTTGCGACTGAATCGGCGGCCACACTGCGCGCAGGCGAAAGGTCTGGCGCCACTGTGGGCCCGGGAGTGGGCGACCAGATTGGGCCTCGAGCCGAAGCGACGGCCGCACTGCGCGCAGGCGAAGGGCCTTTCGCCCGTGTGCACGCGCCGGTGCCGGGCCAGGTGCTGCCCGTGGGTGAAGCCGCGCCCGCAGTCGGGGCAGAAGAAGGAGCGCTCGCTGGAGGTGGTGCGCTGGGGCGCCCCGGGCCCCGAACCCGGGCCACAGTCAGGCGCGTGGGGAGCGCAGACCGAGGGCTCGGCGGCGGCGGGGTCCGCGTTGGCGCCCAGCGCACACTCATCGCACCCAAAAGCACGACCCTCGGTGAGATGCAGACTCTGGTGCGAAGCGAGGTTCTTTTTCCAGCCGAAGCTCAAACCGCAGTGGGAACAAGCGAAAGGCTTGGGCCCAGGGGCGGACGGGTTAAGGGACGCCGTCGGGGAGTGGGGAGAGGGGGGAGCGTCAGGGGAGGAGCGGGTGCGGCTGGCGGCATCGTGCACCCGCTGGTGCCGCACCAGGTGCTGCTTGTGCGTGAAGCTGCGCGCGCACTGGGCGCACTGGTAGGGCCTCTCGCCCGTGTGGATGCGCTGGTGGCGGATGAGGTGTGTCTTCTTCCGGAAGCGCTTCTCGCATTCCGTGCAAGGGAAGGGCCGCTCCCCGGTATGGGTCTTCTGGTGCGAGCCCAGGTGGATCTTCTGGCTGAAGCGCTTGCCGCACTCGGCGCATGGGTAGGGCCGCTCGCCGGTGTGAGTGCGCAGGTGGCGGGTCAGGTGGGCCTTCTTGCTGAAGCGCTTATCGCACTCGGAGCACGGGAAAGGGCGCTCTCCGCGGTGGCTGCGCTGGTGCAGCAGCATGTGGGCGCGCTGCGTGAAGCTGCGGCCGCAGTCCGGGCAGGCGCAGGGACCCTCGCCCCGGTGCAGCCTCTGGTGGAGCCGCAGGGTTAGCTGGTCCCGAAAACGACGCTCACATTCCTCGCAGCCATAAGGCTTCTCCGGAATCGGGGCCCACCCCGACAGCGCAAGCCCACCTAGTGCCCCCGGAGTCCCTGGCTCCAGTTTGTACGCCACAGCCAGGTGACCCAAGTCAGGTGTGGGGAAAGGACTGGGAAGGAAGGAGAGATGCTGGGGCCATTCCACCTCCTCCTCTGCCTCCTGGTCCTCATCCTCTACCTTCACCTTCCGAATCATCCACTCCTCCCCTGAATAGCGAAAAAGAGAAAAAGAACCGTGAAAGCCCATCCATGGGCACACGTATCTGCCAATGTGCTCCTCACTTCCAGTCTCACTGTAGTCTGGCTCCCTTCTGTACCTGCCTCAAAGCTTCCTGGTGAACCCTAAAGTCCTTCCATCCTCTTCCTGTTCCCTCTGCAAACAAAACTGCTGGCAAGCAGTTAACCCCTCCTGGGGCTCTTCTCCCAGGGTGGCCAGCGCCCCAAGCCAGGGGCCTTTCCTTGGATCCTTAGTAGACCCTTCCCCCTGCTTGCTTCCTCCAGAATTGCTGCCCACTTCTGTCCTCAGGCTTCCTCTGAGCTTCCAATCCTTCTGGAGGCTGTCCCTTACCGTCCCCGCCCTTCAAACTGGCTTGGGCCCAGGTGTCAACAAACAGCTGACCTTCGAACTTCCCAGCTAACTTTAACCATAGGAGGCAGGATGACCTTGGAACCTCGGTACCTCGCCCTTTGCTTCCCACTAAACACAGAGCACCCTGTTCGCCATCCTGCCTTCTCAAAAGCTCCCTCTGCTGCTCCACTGTTCAGCATCCTTCCTCCTGCTCTAACAGACTGGGAAGTCCCATTAAGAAAGAAGGTGGAGTTGCAGGACCAAGGGAAGGAAAAGAAGGCAGACCAGAGTTTACAGGCTGGGAGGGCTGGTTCAGCTGCTGGGAGAAGCGGGGAGAGGCCTCAAGGGAGCCTCAGCCCAAGTGTGGATTCAGGTTCTAGGGAACGCTCAGAGACTGCATCCACACATGCAGAGAAATCTGTTCTCTTCCTTTAAAGCACCCTCTCCACCCCATCATGTCTGAGACCAGTTGAGCCACATGATCTGAGTGCTGCCTGGCCCTGAAAGCCTGTCACGGCCTGAGCCTCGATCATATTACACACATATTATATTTACTCCCAGTTTCTAACTCACTGGTTCCAAATCACTGTCTGCTCGGCCTCCAATGTGATGTCACTTCTCCACACTACTCCAGAATCAGCAATAGCACCCAGCAGCACTGAGCTTCCACACTCCTCTTCCAGCTTCCCTCACTGAGGTGTGAAGCTTTGTCTTTCAGTATGGGCTCTTCAACCTGTCACATGTCACCTTTCCTGCTTCCTGCCTGGAAGTCCTTTCTCCGCCAAGAATGTCTTCCCCTCCTCCACCCCACTTGGAACAGCTGAAATCTATGCTTCTCTAACAATGCAGAACACAAAGCAACATCTTGACACGTCCAGCGCATAAAGACCCTTTACCATAAACTCCTACAGCAATTACTGTTAATACTCGCTTCTGGGCTTAATTAAAGACCTGCGTTCATTTAATTATCTGTCCTGCCTCATAGTAACAGCAGCCCATCTATGGTTTAGCTTCTGGATGGGAGATACCTTGGATTCTAAAATCAGCCCTATGACCATTTATTTGAAGCCAACTACAGATGAGGTAATGCTCATACAGGGTCACAAAGCTTCTTATCAGCCATGGTGTTACTGTCACCCTGATGACAGGTGAACCCAACACCCCCACCCAAGAGCACTTGGTCAGTGCAGAAAAAGGGTGCAGCCCAGGTCTACGAAGCTGGATGCTCCGTTTTGTCCTGCTACTCAACACCTCTGTGCAGCAGGCACTAAATACATCCTTGAGTGAGTGTTGCCATTCAAGCAAGCGGTGATGAATGAGAGAAGTGATGAGTGGGGCCATGGAGTGATTGCCTGGGGAATGGGAGAGATGAGCTGATGACTACAGCCTGGGCCAGGGGGGTGGGGGTGGGGGTGCTACAGCCTGGGGGCTTTCGGTACCATGAAAATCGGCAGAGATTTGGGGAAAGTAACATGCAGGGTAGAGGCAGTGAACAATCCGATGAACACCCTGTAGCTTTCGTAGTCGACTATAATCCAAAAGAGTAACAGCATGTGTGAATGGGGGGTGTGGGGTGGTGAGGGATGGACTTCTCTGTGGTACCTTCCTCTCCCATTTCAGTGTCCACAGATGTGAAACTCCTTTGGAGCTCTGAAGGTCTACAGAGGAAAGGGGATGGGGTCTGGGTTCATCTTGGCTGGAGCATAACTATCTTCTCAGAGAGAAGGCCCAGAATTTGCTTGGTCCCTGTTCCCTTTGCCTGATCCTACAGCATCAAGAGGACTCACCTGGGACAGAGGCCGCAGGCTCAGCCTTCTGTGGGGTACAGGCCTGGCTGCCCATGCAAGGTGCTTCAGCCTGTTCTGTGTGGATGCCTTCTTTCTGGCCAGGGGTATCATGCCCTGAAAAAGAGGATGCTCCCAAGGACTCTGGAAACAACACAGATGGAAGACAGTCCCCATTTGGTACTAGGAATCAAGCCTAAACTCCCCAAAGAGCTCCATCCAATATCATACTTGCCAAGGCAGTTTCCCTGTAGCCAGAGCAGGTGCTCAGGGAAGACAGAAGTCACAGCTTTGAGGAATTGCTGGACTATGTATTTTATGAGGAGGTGAAAGTAAGGAAAGACCTTTGACCTGAGCATTAGGCCTTTTGGTTCCAAGGAAACACACATAAGGAAGATAATGGTGAGGAGCCAGGCTAGATCTTGCCCTAGGCATTCCTGCCCCATCCCACCTGAAGCCATCTAGGCCCCTCTCACTATGTTTTATCCCTTCTAGGTCCCTTCTACAGCACTTTCCACCCTCTAAGGTGCTTTACAACCTTTACCATGTCTGCATTTCTTGTTGGCTGTCTGCTGTTCACGCTAAGATTAGGTTCCATGAAGGGGGGAACCGAGTCTGGTTAGTCCCTAAGGCATTCCAAATGTCCAGAACTCACTCAGCACCCTTCATGGTCCTCACTTACCTGAGCAAGAACGCAGTGTGCTCTCTTCTCTAGACGCTGGCATCTTCTCGTCGACATTCTGGAGCCCATCCCTGGGCTCGCTTTGGGGAGCCATCTCTGGCTGTCCCACTGAGAATCCTGTTACAGGCAGAGGGATGAGTTCAGATGATGCTTCTAATATTGACCTGGTCTCAGAGATGGGGCATTTTCCCAGCCGGCTTGGGAAGCAGGTATCTCTTGTCTGCATGGACAAAGGACTGCCCAAGCACCCCAGCAATCTGGCCAGTTATTAAGCTTAGCCCTTTTAATCGAGGGGGAAAAGAAAGAAGAAAGAAAGGAAGAAAAAAAAGGAAGGAAGGAAGGAAGGAAAGAAAGGAAGAAAGACTGAATAGTTTGAAATAGAAAAAAATTAAATTCCACTGCTGGGCGGAGACAATGGCTCGGTGGGTAAAGGTACTTGCCACCAAGCCTAATGATCTGCATTTGGTTTCCAAAACCCACATGGTAAGAGATAACTCAGAAAGTCGTCCCCTCACCTCCACACGTGTGTACATATAATAAAGATGAACACAGTGACTAAATGTGTAAGTGTAATAAGCATTTTGTTGTTTTTCGCTTCCGGTTCTCTGTGACGCCTATGCACACACCGTCTAGTCTGGTCACTGAGGCACATGATGGTGACCTGAAAGGATGCTGCCTCTCCAGGCCTCCATGGGCTCAGGACTCAGGGCTGTTAAACTCCTGAGGCCTGCACTGCTACACCACAGCTACCTGGGAACCCCCACCCTCCTGGTTCCTTTGTCCCCACTCACCCAAGGAGTTCAGGGCCTCCAGGGTCTCTCTCATGGCCACCAGGAGTGGCTCTCCTAGGTGATCACGCCACAGACCCTAAAAAGACAGCCCTGTTCAGATTCTTCCTGTCAACCTCCACCTAGGTCTTGTTCTTCCCAAAAGCACCAAGGTGATGTCCCTGGCATAGGTGAGGGAACTCTGGGGAAACTGGAGATGAGCAGAGACCTCTGAAGGTGAGTAACCAATCACACGGAGTCTTCTGCAAACTGGTTGGCTATAGACATCAACCCCACCTGTCCAGCCTTTAACCCCCACCCCCCCCCACCAAGGCTGTCAGCAGTCACTCAACACCCACTGTGTCTTTGCCTGGGGAAGTACAGGGACCACTTAATTCTCTGGATAGAGGGTGGCAGACCAAGACGGGGAGTGGAAAACTTCGTGTGGACCCTCCAGGCTCCAGGGTAGGAGCTAGTGAAATAGGAGCTGGCCCTGGGGAAGTAGAGACACTTCAGAGATACTGGGAGGGAGGGGTTGAACAAGGGCTCTCGCAGAGGTAGTAAATGACTGACTTCCTCCCCCTAAACCCCTACCTCAAAGCCACACAACCCCCACAGGACTAACCTCGCGAGGAAACCCACACACACCAGGCCAGGACACTCCCCGATTTTTGCACTTCCCAGCTCCTCCAACTGGTTCTCTGCCCCTCCTTTAGCAGACTCCCCTCCCCCTTCCCTGGCAGCCTTCCTCTGCCCCTCCCCTCTCTTTTAGCCTTCCGCCCTCTCTCCCCACCAAATCTGGCAGCCTTTTGGGGCTCCTCCTACTGCCCCGCCCCTTTGGCTCCTCCCCTGCGCGCACCCGCCGGGTCAACCCCCAGGGGCCCCCTTTGAGTCCAGCCCCGGCAGCTACTGCCTCTCCTGACCCTCCTCTCCCGGCAGTCTTGGGCAGCGCTCCCCTCCCCCTTCCTCTCGTGCCCGCCCGCCTAGTTCTCCGCGCGCCACCCCCTTCCCCGGCTGTACTCTCTCTCCTTTCCTTCCCCCTCCTCTTTTCCTTCCTCCCCCAACTCCCGCCCTCCCCTTCTCAGCTGCTCTCCCTTACCCGCTTGCCCCTCCCCTCTCCTCCCCCACTCGGGTTTCTTTTCCTTCTTTCCTCTCCTCGGTTCCCTCCCCCTCCCCCACACCATCCTCCCCTCGGCTTCCCTCCCTCCTGGAGCTCTCCTTCCCCTCAGCGGCCCCCGCCTCCCTTCCCCCTCTGCCTACCCTGCAAGCTCGGGCTCCGCTTCCCTCCCCTCCCGGCCCCCAGTCTTGCTCTTCCCCTCCCCCTTCCTGGTCCGCTCCCTAGCTTCCAGGTCTCACGCCCCCCACCCCAGGGGGATCCAAGCTAACCCGGCAGGCTCTGGACCGACTCCCTGGCGCTGCCCCCTCCCCTCCCCCTTTCTTCCCAACACACCCCCCTCGCAGCGGGCCCCGTGCCCGTTTCTGCTCCCCGCTGACTTCACACCCTCTCCGGAGTTTTCCTCCTGACCAGACTCTCCCCATCCCCCAGTCCCCGCCCCAGTTAGAGCGCCCGTGTCACGCGGGTCCCGGACCCCTGCCCTGCTCTAGGCTCACCTGTCAGCGTCCTTCGCTCCGGAGCAGCCCCATTCCGGTCGCCCGTCCCTGCCCCTTTGCGCCGGACCCTTCCCACACTCTTCCCCAAAGAACCCTACTCCTCCTTGGGATCCACCCCGCAGGCCCCTCCCGCCCTTCCCACCTGCTCCCACAGGGCCTTCTCCCCGCCCTCCACCCCCCCCCCCACCGTTTTCCAGTCTCTCCCTCTGCGCCTGGACCCTCCCTCCTCCCTCCCTCCCCTCCCTCTCTGACCCCTGCCCCTCCCCCACACTCGAGCCGGCGCGCCCCTTCCCTCGGGGTTGTCACCTGCTGAGAGCCCGCGGTGCCTGTAAAGCTCCTTTTGGGTGGCGGGCGGAGGTACCTACCCTGGAGCCTCCTCACCTGGCGGGCTCCCCAGGCTTACTTACCGTGGTCCGCCTCGGGGACCCAGGCGCTCCCGGGCGGCCGTTTGCACAATGGCGCCTGCTGCCTGCAGCTTGGGTGCCGGCTGCCCGAAAGACTCCGGGACTGACAGCCCTGAAACTTCGTGGGGAGGGGAAGGAAAGGCTCGGAGGGAGAGGGTGCGGGGCAGCGTTGCGGGTGATGGGGGAGGAACCCGAGAAGCGGGAGCACTGCTCTGGGCACCGGGCTAAGGAGGAGGGTCTTTGAAAGACCCGTCGCGGGAGGGTGCACTCGTGGGCTGGAGTGCAGGTGACGGTCTGTAGGGAGGGTACCCGGAGTGGGGAGATGGAAAGTGGGAGCTTAAGACCGAGGAAGGGAAGAAGGGACTGGAAGGAGAAGAGGAGACTAGGGAGGAAGGGCACTCCGGCTAGGAGGGAGGGTGCTCACAGCCGAGGAGGGAGGAGCTGGGGAAAGGTGGAGCGCGGAACCGGGTGGTGGTGGTGATGGTGAAGAGTTGGGGGAAGCAGGGAGATGAGGGGGCATGTTTGGAGAGGACAGCAGTGTGTGCATCCACCGCTGTCTTTAAAATTGCTGGTGCCCGCCGAGCGTGTGGCAGCGCCGAGGTCCCTCGGGAGACTGTCTGGCTAGCAGATATTGGGAGAATCTGTCAGGGAAACTCCACCAGAATTCACCCAGACCAGCGATCCGAGACCCGCTGTGGGGGTTGGAGGAGTGGGGGTGAGGACTCGGGACCAAGCCGAGAGCGCAGGGTGAGGGCTCTCAAAGCAAAACACCCGAGAAGTTGAAACAAGTCCGCTACAGAGAGGGCTGGGCAGGTGTGGAGGCGGGGCGGGGCTGGGCGGAGGCTTGGGGGTCTGTTGGTGGTCAAGAAAATCCCCCGTTGTTAGGTAGATTTCTCTCCAGACTTCTTCCACCGTTTCTGCTCAGGAGTGCACACACTCCTGGGTCTTACCCATCCACCTCTGCTCCTGAGACATCCTCTTCCAGTCCTGGAGCTAAGCTCTAGGCTTCCAATTCCATGCCCTGTGATTTTTCTGCAAACTCCCATGGGCTTGCATTTCTGCCTGTCTGTCTGTGTAGGGGAAAGGGCAAATCCAAGTTACATTTCTCCCCAATCCAAGCTTCCAGCCAAGTTGCAGAACAGAGCTGGAAGAGAGTCTGGGAAGAGGAGGCCAGTAAATGACCCTCATGGACAGGACAAGGTCCCTGGCTACTATGGTACCTTGACACCTGTGAAATCAGGGCACAGTAATCCAAGGCTGGCCTTACCGGATGCAGCAGGGGTGTCCTCAGCATTTTACATAGAGTGAGGCGTGGAGCAATGGAGACCTGAAGGAGCAGCAGGTCCTGTGACTCAAGATGCAAAAGGCTCTTCTAATACCAGGATACTTGGCTGTCTGCAGGTGGCCTAGGAGCAGAGTGTATAAGAAGGAGCATTGAGAACTACTGTCCTCCTGTGTAGGATATGCAGGAGCAGTGGCCAGGTGAGAGTGTGAGAAGAGTTAGAGGGACATTGTGCCCATGACAGATGCTGTCCCAGATAACTCCCACACACTAACTCTAGCTATCTGGAAGCAGCTGGAGGGACTCTTGCCGGGCCCTCTTTTGGTTCTAGGCCCAATAGTAGGCTCAGAGGGAGGAACACCCAGGGCAGCTGTGGTGTACCAAGGGGGTGATCATGCAGGGTGCCCAATGGGTCCTCATTTCATTCTGAAATGAAAGGGTTCAGAGTTTCAGGTCCAGCTGCATTCCAGCCCAGTGGCCTTGGAGGTCTACTGGTTACTAGGATGTAACCAGGATTTGCCTGTGGAGCCTGCAGCTGCCTCCTCTGAACCGGACCCTGGGATTAGTCTATCCTGCTCAGCTCAGCTCCACCCTGGGGCAGGGGGGAACAGGCTCCCAATCCTATTCCACCCCTTTCCACTTCCCATCTTCCTGGATCCTTGGAAGCCCCAGAAACTCCACAGGTGACCAACTGGCCCAAAACACCTCATACAAATAATCTCAAAACACTGACCTCACTGAGGAAAGGGTTACATTTTCAAGTTGTCTCCACATAGTTGGATGCTTCAGCCATTCTGCTGTGTCTTCTCGTGTACCTGGCCTGAGAGGGAGCAGGGAGAGAAAAGAGCACAGAGAGAACGCCATAATAAAGGCAGTGGTTTATTTTATGTATGTTTTGCCTGTGTATATGTATGTTTGCTACATGTGAGCCTGGTGCTGCTGAGGTCAGGAGATGTCTTTAGATCTCCTGGAACTAGAGTTATGGATGGTTGTGAGTCACAGTGTGAATGCTGAGAACCAAGCCTGTGTCCTCTGCAAGAGCAGCAAGCATTCTAAACCACCGAGCCATCCCTCCAGCCTGCAGTGTTCGAAGGCTGTGAAGACCCTCCCACACCTGTAAGTTTCAAAAGCTTGTGGAGTCCCATCTGCCCCTGGGAAGTCCCTGAATTTTTTTTTTTTTTCTGGTAAGGAAACAGACACCCAGAAAGGGAAGGTGTCTTTACCACAATCATACATTAATTTGTGGTAGTGCTTGAAAGTGCAGAAAAGCCAGGGGCTCAAAATGTCCAGCTGTAGTCCCATCACACGCTCTCACACACACATGAACACACACGTTGGGAGGGGTGAGATGGGCCCTGTTTCCAGGGAGAGTTGGCCTCTGAGGTTGCTGGAGGTAAGTCCAATCTGGTTCTGAGCAGCTGGTACCCGGGGGGCGAGAGGCTGGGATAAAATCTCCCCTTGTGAAGAGCCTTGGACAGACTGGTCCCTGGGTTCATTCAGACCTCAGTGTGGGGCAGTGCTATCCCCTCTGGTCTGCTCCAGCAGCCTTGCCCAAGTGCAAGCCTCAGGTCCTCCCAAAGGTGACCTGGGGCAGGGCACCATGCTGCTTCCTGCCTTTCTCTTTGGGATGCTGTGGGCTCTGGCTAAGGGGTGAGCAGCTCCTGGGAAAGCTCCCGGTCAGATCCTCCTGCCTGTCTTTGTCTCTGCACCCTCTGGGATGCTGCACTCTTCTTTCAGCACTTTTCTGCCCACCCGTAACCTCCTTCTTTCAAGTACCTCTCCCACAGTCCTTGGGGGCTTGGAGTCATAGCACAGTGCTTCTTGGTGACAGAGGGGACAGTGCTGGTAGCCTCTCCTATGCCTGGACAGGCGCTGGTGTGAGCAGACAGAGACCATCCTTGTGGAAGAGGAAGTAACTCCTCGTCAGGAGGACCTGGTACCCTGCACTAGTTTGTACCATTATAGCCGGCTAGGCTGGCGGCTGGACCTGCCCTGGAGTGGCCGTGCAGGGCTCACTGGGCCCCCAGCACCTGGGCTCTGTGCCATCTACAAGTGAGTGAGGGTCAGAACCTGGGCTGTCTGCCTGGCAGTAAAGGAAAGAGAGACAGGGCAGGATATCCGGAGAGTGGGGAAGGACTGGGGAGGAGCTGATGCAGAAGGCATTTGGGAAACAGGTTTTAGCTGGATTCAAGGAAGGGTGGAGAGAGATGGCGTGAGTGGGTGGATGAGAGGCTACCATAGTGGGCACAGGGTGGCAGGGACAGAGAGGAGAGACACTTGTCCCTTCTGCCTGAGGCTGCTTCCCAGCATTTCTTCTTACTTGGCACTTGAAGAAATTAAGCTCAGGAGGGGAGACTGACTCGATAGGACCCCTCAGGGTACTTGACCTCACTGAGGGTCCTAGGTCTTGCCTTGTGGTGGGACTTGGCTGAATATTAACATCTCTCGCTGCTTGCCCCCCCCCCCCCCCCGTGGCGAGGCAGACCCCCGGAAACTCGGCCTGCTGCTTGGAACCGGACGGTGAGGGCTTGCTGTCCAGGATGGGGGGGTGCTCACTGCACAGATGGTAAGTAACCAGGCAGGATGGGTGAGTGTACGTCCTTGGGGCAGTGTCTGTGAATGGGGACTCACCTGTGACATGCAGAAGTGACCGACTGCCTGAGAACACAGTAGGTCTAGTTGGGCTCTCGGGGCCATCCGAAAAATAACAAGCTGCGCGTGCCCCATTCTCCTCTACCACAGCCCTTGCTGAAGCCAACCCTAAAGGCCAGTGCTTTGTCACATGGCAGTGCCAACCTCTAGCAGGCTCAGCTAATTCTACGGCAGGAAGCCTGGAGGAATGCTGTGCCCAACCCTGGGGGCACAGCTGGCGGGACAGCAACTCCCAGATGTGTCTCAGCTGTTCTGGTCGGCACCTTCCAGGTAGGTCGGTACTCTCCAGTACTGGAGACATACCAGGCCCTCACCTTCACCCTCACCCTCAAGAGTTCTAGGCCTTTTCACCAGGTTCTGCCTACCCTATGGTCCTTCCAGAGGGACCACACCCTGCTCTCATACCTCCTCCTATGTCAAGAACTGTGTCCTAACCTCTGTCCCTGCATTCGGAGGCTCACACATGATGTATCCTGCTCAGGCAATGCTTCCTCTGAAGCCCTCCTGCAGCCCCTGGCGGGGGCTATAGGCCAGCTCTGGAGCCAGCGCCAGCGTCCCTCAGCCACCTGTGCCACCTGGTCCGGCTTCCACTACCAAACCTTTGACGGCCGTCACTACCACTTCCTGGGCCGATGCACCTACTTGCTAGCTGGTGCTATGGATTCCACCTGGGCTGTCCACCTCAGGCCTAGGGTCCACTGTAGCCAACCTGGACACTGTTGGCTGGTGAGGGAGAGAGAGATAAGCCCAGGGAAGGTCTGGATAAGGGGGAGGGGGTTGTATAGGAGGAGAGTTACACATCTGCTCCACTGCTCTCTCTCAGGTTCAGGTGATGATGGGTCCTGAGGAGGTGTTGATTAAAAATGGAGAGGTCTCTGTGAATGGCCAGCCAGTGCCTGTTGGGGAGCCTCGGCTGCTCCACGGTGAGAGCTTTTACTCCTCTGGAGTGGTATGCCTACTCCTGCAGGCAGGATGGCAGCAGGGTAGAGCTTCTGTGTCCCCCTGAACACTGCTGGGAAGCTTGTGAAAGTGAGGGGTCAGGAAGGCAGAAGCCTGGCTCACCCGCTCCCTACTCTCTTCAGCTGTGACTTGGGCAAGCCGCTGTGTTTACCTGCCTTGAGCCTCAGTTTCCCCACCTGCCTCATGAGAGTCTAATCACAGCTGGGATAGGAGGTCGGGCTAAGTGTGCACGTGTCTGGATGGTGGGGGTGGGTGGGTGGAGTGTCTGTGCAGTGTGTAGGGGTTGTCTGTGTGGAAGCGTGGATATAGAGTGTGTTGTAGTTTACTCTTTCAAGATAGCAGCCGCTGCAGGGGAAACCACAGTGCAGAGCTTAGGAGTTGGTGTGAATTCCTTCCCCAGGCCGTTTGGGCCCTGCTGTGATGATGGGAATGTGGCCCTTGAGACTGAATGACCCTATCCTCTTCCCAGGGCTGAGCCTGCAGTGGCAGGGGGACTGGCTGGTGCTCTCCGGGGGCCTGGGGGTTGTTGTGAGACTGGACAGGTCCAGTTCCATCTCCATCTCCGTGGACTATGAATTCTGGGGACAGACGCAGGGCCTCTGTGGGCTTTACAATGGCCGGCCAGAGGGTATGCGCAGTGGGGCTTGGTGTGGCTGATGGAGGCGGTGGGGGCTGGGGGAGAGGAGGGAGGGAGAAAGGGAAGGAGGGAAGAGACATAGGACTCCAGGTCTAGCACTGGCCTCACCCTTCCTCAGATGACTTTGTGGAGCCAGGAGGGGGGCTGGCTATGCTGGCTTCTACCTTTGGGAACTCATGGAGGCTCCCTGGCTATGAGGTGAGACTGCCTCCTGACTGCCCACTATTTTCCTGGGGTCACTCAGGTAGAATGCACAGGTTCCGGGTCCCCCGGGGAGCCTGGTAACTGCTGTGCAATGGGTGACTACCCGGGTCCTTCTGATATGACCACTGAGCGTCTCTGTCTCGGCTGACTGTGGCCCTGGCTCCTCTTTCTCTGGGCTGGGCTTGTCATTTCGCTGCCATCTGCAGCCCTGAATGTGGTCTAGTGGGCATGACAGTTGGGTCTTGAGGCAACTATGAGGACAGTAATCACCTTCCTGTTTTCCTGTCTAATGTCCCTCATCACTGGCCTGGCGCTGTGTCAGCCTGGGTGTCTGGATACGGTGGAGGTGGCCCGGGGCTGTGAGGGCCTCCTGGAAGGCACACAGGCCGGCTTGGAAGCTGGCAAGCTTCAAGCTCAAGCTCAGGACGTGTGCCACCAACTCCTGGAGGATCCATTCTGGCAGTGTCACGGACAGGTATGGGTGGGATGGAGGTGAGGCGCTCCAGAGGGGAAGGATTTGTAGGGACTAGTGGATGCTTGAGAGGTGCCAGTCGGGTGACCTGATCCTGCCATTGAGTGCATTGGGTCACCAGTCAAGACATCCTTCCTCTGACTTTGGTTTTTACCTTTGAAAACAAGATAGCTGTCCTTGTGACATGGAGGCCCCTTCCAGCACTTATTATGTTTGGTTTCACGCTGAGATGTAAAGGAAGAGGAGAGAGAAGATGTTGGTGAGGAAAGGCATTTGCTGGCTGAGGATTTCCCTTCCCTACAGGTTCCCCCAGATGAGTACCATGAGACCTGCCTCTTCGCCTACTGTGTTGGAGCTGCAGCAGGCAGTGGCCCAGAGGGGCAACTGGAAGCTGTATGTGCCACCTTTGCCAACTATGCCCAGGCCTGTGCCAGGCAGGACATCTATGTGCACTGGAGGAAGCCTGGCTTCTGTGGTATGCTGGGTCTGCCTACCCCAAAACTAACTTGAGTAGCTTGAGGAGCCCCTGGCTGTCTCCCATGGCCCATTGGATTTGCAAGACCAACCTCTCATGGGCTGTTTTTTGTCCCCACAGAACACCCGTGTCCAGGGGGCCAGCTCTACTCTGATTGTGTCTCATCCTGCCCACCCAGCTGTTCAGCAGTAGCCCAGGGCGAGGAGGGGCCTTGTGGGAAAGAATGTGTGAGTGGCTGTGAGTGTCCGACAGGCCTCTTCTGGGATGGTGCCCTCTGTGTGCCTGCTGCCCACTGCCCCTGCTACCACCGGCGCCAGCGCTACGCCCCTGGTGACACTGTGAACCAGCAGTGCAACCCTTGGTGGGTCTTCGGGCTCTGCTGGGCCATGTCTTGGTACTGTTCTTTGTGCTGTTTCTGAGATCTGCCCCTCACACATAACCAAGCCCATTCTGGGGCCTCCTACCCAGTGACCTGTGACATTTTTGATGACTACCCAGTTCCAAGGGTGGTGGGTGTGCCAGGGGAGAGAAAGAACCAATAGGCTGGGAGTGGGTCATGCCCAGCTCACGTTCTGTGGTAGAGCTGATGTCACTGTCCTACCCCCTATGCCTTTAGTGTGTGTCAGGACGGCCGCTGGCACTGTGCCCAGGCCCTGTGCCCTGCTGAGTGTGCAGTGGGCGGTGATGGGCATTACATCACCTTTGATGGGCGGAGCTTCTCCTTCAGGGGCCATCCATCCTGCCACTACAGCCTGGTGCAGGTGAGCAGAAAGAGTACTTCAGGAGGGAGATTTTTGTCAGAATGGGGGCCCTCCAAGGGGGTCCAGAGAAGAGATGACTGTAAACAAGTCCTTAAAGCAGTAGATGGAACATATGGCCGCTTGCAAGAAAAGGCAGAACAATGCTGGCAGGAGAATGGCTGCCTGCATCCCCCTGATACACACACACACACACACACACACACACAAACACACACACAAACACACACACTCATCATCCTCATCCTCATCCTCATCCTCATCCTTTCTAGTCCTCACCTCTCCTAACTGGCCACCCTAGTGTAGAGCGATAGAACCAAACCCATCTTCATAGTCCCTTTTACAGATGTAACATCCTGGGCTTGTCACAGGCAGGAGAGGGGCCCATCCCCAATAAAGCTGGGGCTTCCCAGGTTCAGCACATGCCATGGTTTTTTTCCATCCTTCTGAGGACTGATGGACGATCTTTCGATTTTAGTGTTGGACCATTGTAATTCCCTGACTTGTCCCTCCTTGCCTGGGTGTCAATGGGGCGAGGAGAAAGTCAGGGGAGAATGGGGTCAACAGGTTGATGTGTTATCCAGGGCAGCTGACTCCCCAGTCACCTGGCCAAAGATGCGTGAGGTAGACACACACAGTTAGAGGCTAGATGCCAGCACACGGAACACACACACAACACATCACACACCACACTCCACATAGTCATGTGTGTGTATGTAGATCCGACAAGTGTACACATATATGTCTATATGTGTACATACAGGGAACCCCACAGGGAGGAAAGATGGGGATCTTCCCACTACAACAAGTAAACGCACACACACACACGCACACACACACACACACACACACACACACAGTTCCTCACATGCACTCACATCCATTCACCCATGTCTGTCCCTGGGAGGCTAAGCTCCTCACCTCACAGACTGTCTGGTCAGCACCTGTGTGGGGTGGGAACTGAAGTCATCCGAGGCTTCCTCGTGGATCCTCCACACACCCCTGCCACTCTGTCCACCCCAGGACTCTGGCAAAGGCCAGCTGCTGGTTGTGTTGGAACATGGGTCCTGTGACGCTGGAAGCTGCCTTCATGCCCTCTCTGTCTTCCTGGGGAACACCCACATTCAGCTCAGATCCTCAGGTAGCTTCTGCTCTGCCTCCTTGTCTAGTGCAGGGGGCCTTTATTCTCTGGGGAGTAGACAGCTCCACAGTCTATTTCTTTGGGGGGTATGAATTGAGCCTGTGGCCCACTGTCCCACAAGCTCAGTCTACCCAGTTCCTGTCCTTTGGATTCCAATAAGTAGCCCTTCTAGATTCCTGTACCTGAACTTACTGCAGTTCACTGCCTCATGCTCCCAGCCCAAGGGCAGACACTATTCAAGGATATTTTCCAAGACCTCTTCTGCTGGTCTTTGGAGCTAACTATAAGCCACACAGTTTTAAGAGTTGGAATGGCCTTGGGCATGAACAGGAGATTAACTCTCTCAAGCAAGCATCTCTCCAGCTCTGCCAGGCCTGCTGCCAACTCTCTTTACCCAGCTCCTCCCACATATTGACCGCACAAAGGGATATACAGAAATGCGTGATGATGTGGGTTCTTGAGCTGTGGAGGGGAGGGGTGGTCTCGGGTAGGACAGGCGGCCTCCAGGGAGCACTCTAGTTACTCCCACATGCCACACTGACACACACGCTTCCATCTTCTTGTCGGCCCGTGCTTCCACAGGCTCCCAGTCACACCGTCAGGCCTCTTTTGCAGGAGCAGTGCTGGTGGACGGGCGGGATGTGGACTTGCCCTGGATTGCTGCTGAGGGCTTCAATGTTTCCCACGCCTCTTCTACATTCTTGCTGTTGCGCTGGCCCGGGGCCTGGGTTCTCTGGGGAGTTGCTGACCCTGCAGCATACATCACCCTGGACCCCCGTCATGCCTACCAGGTAGGCTAGGAGGCCAGTGAGTGTCTGGGCTGGGCTAGGTAAGACTGTATTTCACATTTATGTGTCTTCCGTGGCTCAGGTGCAGGGTCTGTGTGGCACCTTCACCTGGAAGCAGCAGGATGACTTTGTGACACCCGCTGGAGACATAGAGACCCATGTCACAGCCTTTGCCAGCAAGTTCCAAGTGTCAGGTGATGGACGGTGCCCCTTGGTGGACAACACACCGCTGTCCTCCTGCAGCACCTACTCCCAGCGCCTTACTTTCGCAGAGGCAGCCTGTGCCATCCTGCACGGCCCCACTTTTCAGGTACTAGGGTGCCCTTCTCTTCTGCCCTCAAGATCAAGGATCCAAAATGCAAGAAAGAGTCCAAGGGCACAGGGAGGCAGCAATGGGCTCCCAGGGGAATGGGATTCGTGAAGAAAGAACTGCTCCTTTTCCTTTTGCCCCAAGGCATGTCATGGGCTAGTAGACAGGGAACCATTCCGACTGAGGTGTTTGGAGGCTGTGTGTGGCTGTGCCCCTGGCAGGGACTGCCTGTGCTCCGTGCTCTCTGCCTATGCACGCCGCTGCGCCCAGGAGGGCGTCCTGCTCCAATGGAGGAATGAGACCCTATGCCGTGAGTCTCCCCGCCCAGCCAACCCTACCTTGGTCACTTCAGCTCTCCCTCCCAGTGGCCCACCATCATCATTAGGAGAAGATGGCAGGGGCAGGGACTCCTTCCTTACCAGAATATTGCTAGTTTTTTTTTTCTCCTGTAGCGTTCAGGGACCTGAGGTCCAGACGGGGTGGCTAGGCTTCTGATTTGCATGTATTCCTATGTCCAGCTGTCCTGTGTCCTGGTGGCCAGGAGTACCAGGAGTGTGCCCCAGTGTGTGGCCACCGTTGTGGGGATCCAGAAGATTGTAAAGAGCTTGGCATCTGTGTGGCTGGCTGTAACTGTCCCCCAGGACTGCTGTGGGACCATGAGGGCCAGTGTGTCCCGCCCGGCCTGTGCCACTGTCAGCTTGGAGGCCATCATCACGCCTTTGGCACCACCACCACTATGAAAGGCTGCAGCCACTGGTAAGAGCTGGGCAAAGAAGAAAGCCTTCGAGACGATGGCTGGCTGTGCCGCATACTGGGTTTCTAGGGAGGGATGGCAGGGTGCTGACACTTCCTCAGTGCCGGGTGCTGTCAGCTGCAGAAGCTCTTTCACGCCCACTACTTACTGCATTGATTGTACTTCCTAACCAGAGCCTGATAAAGTGGGGGGTGGGGTGGTGAAAAACCATTCCTGCCTGGTAGATGAGGAAAGTGAGGCTCAGATGGACTGACTCTTTGTTACCGGAGAGGCAAGATGAGGTCTATACCTAAAGAAGCAGGGGCAGGCTGCGGGTCGCTTCAGTGGGTTCCCTCTGCTGCTTTGGACAAGGGGTAAACGTCTTAGTCTCTTGCTTCTGTGACTAAATACCTGACGAGAAGCCATGTAAGGGAGGAAGTGATTATTTTAGCCCACGGCGCAAGGGAATACCGTCGTCCGTCATGGTGGGCCAGTCATGGCAGCAGGAGGGAACCAGCGGCCATATTGCATCCTTAGTCAGGAGGCAGGAAGAGATGAATACCCGTGCTTTGCCTACTTGCTTCTTGTTACCCCAGGATCTCAGCCCATGGAGTGGTGCTGCCCTTCGGCGGCATGGCATGGGTCTTCACACCTCAGTTAACCCAGTATAGAAAACCCTTCATGGCTAGGCCCCGGTATTCTCCTGGGTGATTGTAGATCTCATCACGTGAAGGCCTTCTGAACAGCTTGCCCGTCTATGCTGGGGGCTGTGGTGTTGGCAGTTGAGCTGTTCAGGTCTCTAGCATGGGGGCTGGGATCCTACTAGGTATGAGGGGATCCGGATGGCTTTGGGGGTCCTCTGTATCTAGGTTCCTAAGACTTGCTGTGGCAGACTGGAGGCTCGGATAGCCAGGTGAGCCCATGCTGGGGTCGGCTCTTCCATCTCCCCTTCTACAGTGTCTGCCGGGAGAGGGGCCTCTGGAACTGCACAGCCCTCCACTGCCCCCCACAGCGGGCGCTCTGCCCCCAGGACCTCATCTATGCTCCTGGTGCGTGCCTTCTCACCTGTGACAGCCTCAGTGTCAACTATTCCT
The DNA here is from genome assembly GCF_907164565.1 of Psammomys obesus. NCBI lineage: Eukaryota > Metazoa > Chordata > Mammalia > Rodentia > Muridae > Psammomys > Psammomys obesus. The sequence continues at coordinate 171,075 of NW_026589980.1, read as the reverse complement.
GTCTGGCTGGAAGCACTGACGGCTGTGTCTGTCCCCTGGGCACTGTGCTGCTGGTGAGGCTGGGAAGGGGACACATGGGGCAACAAAGCGGCTCTCCCTGTCCAAGGGCCCTGCCCCGCTCCCTAGCTGTCCACAACAGTGTTTCCGCCCCTCCCCAGGACAAGCGCTGCGTGCCTCCTGATCTTTGCCCCTGTCGTCACAATGGGCAATGGTACCCACCCAACACTACCATCCAGGAAGACTGCAGCGTTTGGTACGCCCAGTGCCTGTCAGCCGTTACTGCATGAGCCGAGCCTCTGACTCCTGACCCTCCAGCCATCATGCCTCTTTTCACTAAAAGGGGTTGGAATGGTAGATGGGCAGGATATCCTGAGCGGCCTGGACACTGGGAACCCTCCAGACTTCTTCACACTCAGGCAGGGTCTGTCTGTCCGGACTCTCCCTGTGGCTGATGGCTCTGTCCTGCCTCTTGCCCACAGTGTGTGCCAGGGCCAGCGGTGGCAGTGCACAGGCCAGAGGTGCAGTGGATGGTGCCAGGCATCTGGCGCCCCCCACTATGTGACATTCGATGGGCTGGCCCTCACCTTTCCTGGGGCCTGCGAGTACCTGCTGGTGAGGGAGGCTGGTGGCCGCTTCAGTGTCTCCATCCAGAACCTGCCTTGCGGGGCCAGCGGCCTCACGTGTACCAAGGCGTTGGCTGTGCGTCTGGACAGCACTGTCGTGCACATGCTTAGAGGTGGCTGTGACCTGTCGAAGATGGTTGCGATACTGCGGGGGGGGGGGGGGGAAGGGGGGGAATAGCAGCGCTGCATCACAGCTCCTCAGCATGGCCAGGTTTCCTCTCAGCCCCTTCCTAGGTTTGGTTTGTTTGGTGGGGTAGGTTGGAGTTGGCTCAGAGAAGTCCTCTAACGACCTGCCCCAAGGTCACTAAGAAAATAAGGAAAAGGGAGCTTGGGGGAGTGGCTGGGAGGACCCCCCGGGGACCCGCTAAGCTTAACACCCTCCCTTCTTCTTCAGGCCAGGCAGTAACAGTGAATGGAGTGAGCATAAAGCTCCCCAAAGTCTACACAGGCCCCGGGCTGAGCCTGCACCACGCTGGCCTCTTCCTGCTGTTGACTACGCGCCTGGGTCTCACGCTGCTCTGGGACGGAGGTCAGGCTCCGCCCTCACCCTTAGGCCACACCTCTTCTTTGCCCTGGGGGCTGGAGTCCCCCAGATCCTTCTTCCCGCTGCCAGCCAAGCTCTGAGGTTGAGGCTGACCTCTGACAGCCACCTGGGAACCAATTTCCAGTATGACAGCTGGGCCAAGATCTCCGCTCTCTTCCACCCCACCCCCACCCTCTGCTCAGTACCCCCGGCCCAGCGGCCACCCCTGTCTCACAGCCCTTGAAAGTGGATGAAGCTTTCATAGTATAATTTCATAACTGTGCTTTTCTTCATTGTACAAGTGTGACCGCGCCACCAAAGAAACATTTAGAAAACACCAAGTTTTAGGAAGAAATGAAAGTAGACCGGCTGACGTCCCAGTACCCAAACATAAGCAGTTGGCGTTTTAGAAATATAACTGTTGTTGAGGAACTGAGGGAAGCCAAACTAACCCTGGGTGGATTTGGTCCTCTCAGCCAGGCTAGACTAGAGCTTCTGGCCTCAAAAGGGCTTTCAGCTCATCCTGAAGCCAGTTCCTACCTGAATCCAGCCCGGTGCAGGGGATTTTATTGTCTCTCAACCTAGTGTTAATTAAGAAACTAGGTTCCCAGCTGGCACCTAGATGTTGGTCTTTTCAGTTATCCCCAGAAGAGGGACTCAGCACCCTGGGTTTGGGTGGGAGGGAGCACCTGTGCAGGGGACTATCATACCCACATGTTTTCCTGCCCGGCCCAGCTGAGGGCCCTGGAAGTCACATTTATTTTAATGCCACCAGGCACTCGGGTTCTGGTACAGCTGTCCCCCCACTTCCATGGTCGTGTGTCTGGGCTGTGTGGAAACTTTGATGGTGATGCCGGCAATGACCTGCGGAGCCGCCAAGGAGTCCTGGAGCCCACGGCAGAGCTGGCTGCGCACTCCTGGCGCCTCAACCCACTGTGCCCTGAGCCAGGAGATCTGCCACACCCCTGTATGGTGAGCCGGGAAGGACAGCCAGAAGGGAGTCAGGGGTGTAATAGCTGAGAGAGAGAGACAGGGGAGAGAAACAGAGAGAGAGAGAGAGAGAGAGAGAGAGAGAGAGACCCACAGAAGCAGCCTGTCTTGCAGGTGAATGCCCATCGGGCGAACTGGGCCCGGGCCCGCTGTGGGGTGATACTGCAGCCACTCTTTGCCCCATGCCACACAGAGGTGCCCCCACAGCAGCACTATGAGTGGTGTGTGTATGACGCCTGCGGGTAAGAAGGCTGAAGGGCGGGTGCGATGGGCATGCAGAGGTGGGGGGAGGGGGACGTTTGAAAGGCTGACGGCTCCACCCCACAGGTGTGACACAGGGGGTGACTGTGAATGCCTCTGCTCAGCCATTGCCGCGTATGCTGAGGAGTGTGCCCGGCACAGACATCCTGTGCGTTGGCGCAGCCAGGAACTCTGCCGTGAGTGTGTCCTACTCTCTTGATCCTGCCGTACGTTGAGCCCCTTGAAAGGTGCTTCTCCTGTCCCGCCAGCTGGCCATTTAGTCACTCAAGTTCAAAGGCGAGTTGTGTGCTCCCTCTGTTGCCAGACCCTATTCTCAATGGAGTGAACGTGAGACTGGCTGATGCACAGGGCTCGCATCCTTCACTTTCCACTGGAAGGTCTGGGTACAGGTGCTTCCCCTGGCTGTCAGCTGAAGTTGGCTTGCCTGTGCTCTTGGGCCTCAGTGAGCAGAGCCTCTCTTCTCCCCACACAGCCCTACAGTGTGAAGGAGGTCAGGTATATGAAGCCTGTGGTTCTCCATGTCCCCCCGCCTGCCATGACCATCCTTCTGAGCCCAGATGGCACTGCCAGGCTATCGCTTGTGTGGAAGGCTGCTTCTGCCCCGAGGGGACGCTGCTGCATGGTGTGTTGCTGGGGAGAGGACACTGAGACTGGGGAAAGGCCACAGGCCTTGGCTGGGCGCCTTTGTTCTGAATCCTGTGCTCTGTGCTCCCAGGAGGCGCCTGTGTGGAGCTGGCTGCCTGTCCCTGCGAGTCAGGGGGAGGTTTCTTCCCACCAGGGACTGTGCTGCAAAAGGACTGTGGAAACTGGTGAGTGGGAGAACAGGAGACACCTGTGCTCTCGGGCAGAGCAAGCTGACCTGTGGCTAATGCCAGGCCGCTGTCCCCTCCCCCCGGCCCCCGCCGTGTGCTCAGCACGTGTCAGGAAAGTCAGTGGCACTGTGAAGGTGCCGGTGCGCCGTGTGAGGAGACGGAACCTGGCTGTGCGGAAGGAGAGGCACTGTGCAGAGAGAGTGGGCACTGCGTGCCACTTGAGTGGCTTTGCGACAACCAGGACGACTGTGGTGACAGTTCAGATGAGGAGGGTGAGCCTTTTCACCTCTGTGTGGCAGTAACAGGACAGATGACTGTGTTGACTGAGGCTGCAGCATCTGTCCCCAGGACGGCATCCTAAGCCACTGCATCCCCTGCCAGGAGCTGTGACTTAGGTGATGGGTGGGAACTGAGGGACAGAGAGGGCATTCTGGTTCTCCTTGGGCCGGGGTTCTCCTTGGCAGCATAATATCCTGAACCTGCTCCCTTGTCCCATGCCAGGCTGTGCCACCTCGGGCTGTGGGGAGGGGCAGATAGCTTGCCAGTCTGGCCACTGCCTGCCCCTGTCCCTGCTCTGTGATGGGCAGGATGACTGTGGAGATGGCACAGATGAGCGGGGGTGCCTGTGTCCCCTTGGCTCTCTGGCCTGTGCTGACGGCCGCTGCCTGCCGCCGGCCCTGTTGTGTGATGGCCACCCCGACTGTCTGGATGGTGCAGATGAAGAGTCCTGTCTGGGTGAGGAGCCCCTGCCCTGCCTCCTGCCCACTAGGCACCCCCCTCTCAGGGTCCAGCTCCTGAAGGCCCCTGTGTATCTACCCCCTCCTGTGCCAGGTCTCCGCTCATGAAGGTGGTGCCTGTGAATGACTGAGTGGAGATACCATAAAAGAGATAGAATAAGGGGTAATCCCAGGGGCTGGATTGCTCAGTGGTTAAGAGTACTTGCTCTTCTAGAAGACCTGAAATCAGCTCATAGCACCCATACTGGGCCACTCACAGTCACCTATAAGTCTAGATCTACGGATTCTGACGAGGTCTTCTGGCCTCCATAGGCCTCTGCGCACATGTTGTGTGCATTCACAGACACGTGGACATGTAAATCTTTTAAGTCTCCAAAGGGGGTAGGTTCCAGGACCACCTTCTCTCCTCTGACTGCAGGGCAGGCGAGCTGCATCTCTGGAGAGGTATCTTGTGTTGACGGCACGTGCATTAGGACCATCCAGCTGTGCGATGGAGTTTGGGACTGCCCAGATGGAGCTGATGAGGGGCCTGGCTACTGCTCTCTGCCATCTCTGCCTACTCCCCCTGCTGACATTGGGCAGAACCCTTCCACCAGCTCCCTGGATATGGCACCGAGTCCTACGGGTAGTGCCAGCCCTGGTGAGTCTCTGGGAATAAACAGGGTGAGGAAGCTGGAAACCTGAGATGCCCAGGCAGGGGTGAGTAAGTATCTCAGAAAGAAGCATTTGGGCCAAACTCTGGGCCTGGGCGCTCTGGAATGAAGTGGTCACTGTTTGAAAGAGATGGAAGGTCCAGAATTATTTCCTGGGGTTCAGGAGCCTCCCTCTGAATGAGTGAAGGAGAACCTAATGGACGTTCAGGGACCAGGGCAAAGCCCGTGACAAATAGAACAGCTGCCGGATGCAAGAGAGGGTGAGATTAGGTTGGGAAGGGGTGTGCTTGTTTGAGAGTCAGGTGTGCTGGACCTAGAGGGTGTGAGGGCGAGCTGGGCCTGCAGAGCCAGGAGTCCACCCCTGCTGGTCTAACCGACACCTCCTCCGCAGCATTCCCCTGCGGCCTCTTTGAGTTCCGGTGCAGCAGTGGAGAATGCACCCCTCAGGGCTGGCGCTGTGACCAGGAGGAAGACTGCACAGATGGCAGTGATGAGCTGGACTGTGGGCCCTGCCTGCTGTCCCAGGTGCCCTGTGCCCACAGCCCACACTGCGTGTCCCCGGAACAGCTGTGTGATGGCGTAACACAGTGCCCTGATGGTTCAGATGAGGACCCCAGTGCTTGCGGTGAGAGTTACATACCTCACTTTGTACAGGTCCCTTCTGTATAGGGGTGGCCTAACAGACTAGGGCCTGGCTCTTCCCAAGTACCTGTCACCATCGCCCCTTGCTGTGGTAGGTTGGTGCAGAGCTAGAACATGACTGGGGATATCAGAGGCTGAGTTGTAGTGAGAATTCTGGAATGTTGGTTTCTTTTAAAATACAGAAATAAGCTGGGCACAGTGGCGCACGCCTATAATCCCAGCACTCTGGGAGGCAGAGGCAGGCGGATCTCTGTGAGTTTGAGGCCAGCCTGGTCTACAAAGCAAGTCCAGGACATCCAAGGCTACATGAGAAACCCTGTCTTGAAAAGCCAAGCCAAGCCAAGCCAAGCCAAACCAAACCAACCAACCAAAAAAAAAAAAAAAAAAAAAAAACCAAATAAACAGAAATATTATAATAATATAGTTTTGTTTTAATCACAGGTGTGGGGTATGGGGCCGCTTTGATCTATCTGCAGCAGCTGAGTATGCTTTGTCTCATGCTCTAGCAGAGGCATGGTTTTGCCAGATGCAGATACTGTCTGCGATTGTGTGATGTTTGGAATTCTGGGACTTTTCAGAGGGTGTATAAATGCTAGGGCCCTGAGAGGTGGTTGGTCATTTAGGGAGGTTTTGTTGCATTTGTTTCAAAGAAGAAACAAAAGGAATGAAATTAGATTCATTGATTTTCCTAATTCTTCTCCTCCCTTCTTTCCCTTGTTTCTCTCCTATCTAGTGTTTGGGGATAAAGGGAGAGAAAAGATGAACCCACAAAGTAGCAAAGATTAGCAACACTGAGCAATTGTTTTTGCTTTGTTTCTTTGATCTTTACCATACCTTAGAAGGTTTTGTGTGTGTGTGTTTTCTGTGGGCCCATGGGAAAGTAGAAAGGAGTTTCTTGTTTGTTCATATTTGGGCAAGAAGGAAGAAGAGAGTGGGTCTTGGCAGGGCCTGAGGGTGGGTCTGTTTGGAGGCTCCACCATCCACAGCTTCTCCTCACCTCAACTGAGTGGAGTCCTCTGTACCCTTACAAATCAGCGCTTCGTGTCCTGCCTACCTCACAAGACAGGGCATCAGGCTGTCCATAGGCCCTTGTTTTCCTTCAGCGCCATTCTTCAACCCCTTCTAAACATCCCTTTGATCCAGGACAGGACTATGCCTCCCACCATGTCCTTCTCTAATGCCTTGGCTTTCCCTGCTGGTCCTTCTGTGGGGGATAGGACTGGGGGGGGGGGACAGGAGCATGATAGGATACTTCTTTTTGTCTATTTGTCTGTTTTTAAAGACAGGCTTTCTCTGTGTGGCCGTGGCCATCCTGGAATTTGCTCTGTACACCAGGCAGGCCTCCAACTCAGAAATCTGCCTGCCTCTGCTGAGATTAAAGGTCTGTACCATTACTGCCCAGCTGACAGGACACTTCTTATCCACAGGTTCTACCCAGCTGCCATCATGCCATGGCCTTTTCTCCTGTGGCTTGGCTCCCTGGAGGTGCCTGAACCCCAAGCAGCTCTGTGATGGGATTCCTGACTGTCCCCAGGGCGAAGATGAGCTGGACTGTGGTATGGATACTGTTTTCTTGCTATCTAGGAAATGGCGTTTATTCCTAGCTAACTGTTCTTTCTTCCTCAGAGGAGCTGTCAGCCCCAGGAGGCCCTAACAGGACAAGAGTTCCCTGCCCAGAATTCTCCTGCCCAAATGGCACCTGCATTGATTTCTTGCTGGTGAGAGTCTCAAGCAGACATGGGTAGGCTCAGATTTTGTACACCTAACCAGAAGCCTGAGCCCTTTGCTTTCTCAGGTTTGCGATGGGAATCCAGACTGTGAGTTGGCAGATGATGCAGAGCTCTCCCTGGATGAGCAGGGTTGTGGGGCTTGGGGCTCCTGGGGTCCGTGGGAGCCATGCAGTCAGACCTGCGGGCCTGGCACACAGGGGCGGAATCGACACTGCTCCGCACCCGATCTCCCAGTGCTACAGAACTGCCCAGGCCCGCAGCACCAGTCACAGGCCTGCTTCACGGAGGCCTGCCCAGGTGAGGGAAGGCACATCTCGCAGGGGGAATAGAACAGCAGGTGCTGGAGACAGAGGGGACAATAGAGGCTGTTGAGCTCTAGCCCTGCCTCACAGCCCACACCCCAGCACACACACCATCCTGGCCATCCTTTGCAGTGGACGGTGAATGGGGCTCCTGGTCTCCCTGGTCTCTGTGTTCTGAACCCTGTGGGGGCACCATGATGCGGCATCGGCAGTGCCGCCCACCTCAGAACGGGGGCAAGGACTGTGCGCTACTGCCTGAGAGCCCTGGTAGCATCCACCAGACCAGTGAGTAGAGGGGAAGAGAGCACAAGTAAGGGCATGAGGAGGTGGGTGATGGGACACTGAGTGAGTAGCTGGTCACTAGGGGAGGGGGCCTCTGGGTGGATACTGGGAGAGCGGGGGAACACAGCAGGAGTAAAGGGTTTCTGGAGGGTACTGTGGGCATAGGAGTCACCACCTGAGACACCGAGGGCATTGGGGGCTTAGTGTAGTGGACACTGGGTTTCTGGCACAATTGCCTCTCTCTAAGCTCTGTCTTTACCCTTGCCCACTTTCAGATCCCTGTCCCCAGGAAGGCTGCCCCAATGCCACTTGCTTCAGGCAGTTGGTATTCAGGCCCTGTGCTCCCTGCCCTTTGACTTGTGATGACATTTCGGGTCAGGCTATGTGCCCACCTGACAGGGCCTGCAGCAGCCCAGGTGAGGGGGTACTGGACCGGGTCTGCGGAGGCCTTGCTTTGCGTGATGCCTAACGCTGGGTTTTACTTAGGTTGCTGGTGCCCAGAAGGCCAGGTGCTGGGCACTGAGGGGCTGTGTGTGAGACCCAGTCAATGCCCCTGCCTGGTGGATGGTACCCGTTACTGGCCTGGGCAACGCATCAAGATGGGCTGCCAGCTCTGCTTCTGCCAGGATGGCCGACCACGTCGCTGCCGGCCCAATCCAGAATGTGCTGGTAAGCCTCTGCCCAGACCCTTCCCCAGGGGGCCTGCTCCCTGCCCAGACCACAGAGCCCTGTGGTCATCTGTCATCTTCCAGTGGATTGTGGCTGGTCTTCCTGGTCCCCCTGGGCAGAGTGCCTGGGCCCCTGCAGCAGCGAGAGCCTCCAGTGGTCCTTCCGGAGCCCCAACAACCCACGCCTCTCTGGCCGAGGTCGCCAGTGCCGTGGTATCCACCGAAAAGCCCGCAGGTACAGAGCAGGGACACAATCTGTCCTCTACCACTTCTTAGGAAGGTGGCTCTGAGCCCCTCTTTGAGACAGGTGTTTCACATCTGCCAGAGACCCTCAGACTAGCAACCTGCTCTCTGACCCCTCAATTGACACCTCAGTTGTCTCCTACATCAGTTTTGTTCCTGCTAGATCTAGGAGCCAGCAGACAGAACCTACAAATAGAGCTTTCCAGTGGCAAGAATGGGTCTGTGTGTCTGTTAGGGGTTGAGGAGTGCCCCTGGTGAGGCTTGTAGAGGCACCATTATTTCAGGCTCTTCCTGGGCGGGCTGTGTGAACCTGCAGTGTTGGCCCAGAGTGCTTCCCTCCCATTCTCTTGGGCCTGTTACGGTTGGTCCTTTAGGAGCAGGGGCAGAGCGGGATTGTAGCGTGACCAAACATTTAGCCAGGACTCTCTCAGTTTTATGACTGAAAGTCACAAGTGGGGGTGGGGTAGCTCTGAGTAAGCTCCCTCCCGAAGGAGGCTGTAACGTGTCTCCCTTCCCAGGTGCCAGACGGAGTCTTGTGAGGGCTGTGAGCAGTGGGGCCTCATGCACCGTGTCGGGGAGCGCTGGCGTGGGGGCCCCTGCGTGGTGTGTGAGTGTCTGCACGGGGCTATCACACGCTGCTCCCCCTACTGCCCCCTGAGCGGCTGCCCCCAGGTGAGAGGTCTGAGATTGTGGAGAGGTGGTATGGGCCAGCCAGGCTTGGGGAAACTGAGTGTTCAGGCATGGACAGTGGCTTGACTTCTCTGTCCCACAGGGCTGGGTCCTGATGGAGGGGATGGGAGAATCGTGCTGCCACTGTGCGCTGCCTGGTGAGTGGGTCTGAGGGGCGGCAGAAGAGCCTCAAGGAGAGAGGAATCCGGTGCAGACTATGACAGGGAGTAAGGAGGCGGTTTCCTTAGCTCAAAGGTGTCCTTACAATGAAGCTGGAGCCACCCAGCACTTGCGGTTACCTAGGCTGTTCACTGCACGGGTCTCTTTCTAACGCCTGCCTAGGCTAGGAACCGCACCTCTTCTGCACTCATCCAAAAGTTGTTTTGGCCTGGGGGTTTTAATTCTGTTTTCTAAATAGTCAGTGGAGGTGAAAAGCCCCAATTCACACACGGGGTAGGAGCTGACATTTGTTCCTGAGAAGCCATGAGAGGGAATGTGTTCCAGAAGTGTGGAGGGCCTGAGTGCTGGCTTGGTGGCTGGTGGCAGCCTCCCCCACTCTTTCTCCTGACCCTTGGGTCTCTGCACAGGAAAGAACCAGACATCGGTCCCCATGGCCACTCCTGGCCCCACCCTCAGCCCGGAGCCCGGAGCCCCTCTCGTCACCCATGTTCTGCCTCCCTTGGGAGGTAAGTCATGTGCTGTTTTGGATGCTGAGAGGGGCTGCCCTAGCAATTGCCAGACCTCTAGGAAAAGGGGCTCTCTGGCACAGTCCCCTGCCTTCAACACTGAAGGCCATAAAGTCACCCATGTCAAATTGCATTCCCCAGCTCTGCCCCTTGCTCCATTTTTCTGTCCCCTGTCTCCCCAGCTCCCCTTGTGGCTCCCTAAGTGTCCATTTTGCCTTCTGTTTTGCCCTACTTGAGCCTACTCCTCTTTCTCCTGAACCCAGATGCCTGCTATTCTCCCCTGGGCCCGGTCCGACTGCCCATGAGGGCACCCTCCCAGCACCCAGAACCCACCGCCTGGGCTGCTGCCGTGGGAGCTCCCATTGAGGAGCCTGGCCCTGGAGAGGGTGCTTATGCTGAGTGGCACACCCAGCCACTCTACCTGCAGCTGGACCTGCTGCAGCCTCGGAACCTAACTGGTCAGTGAGGGGAAGGGGACAGGACGGGCATGGGGGATGGGGTGGCTGTCTCAGTGCTGACCTTTGCCTTGCCCCGGTCCCCCCCTCAGGCATCATGGTGCAGTGGGCTGGCTCCTCTGCTGCTTACGTCAGCAGCTTGTCCTTCCAGTTCAGCAGCGATGGCCTACAGTGGCATGACTATCTCCACTCTCTGCCTCGTACCCTGCGTCCACCCACGGTACTGAGCACTCCAGTGCCCTGGGGCAGGTGACCCAACAAACCCCCTCGTGGATACCACAGCCATTGTCCCCAAGGGACTTTCATTCCCCTGAGGGACAGTCTTTGCATTAGACATCTGTGGGACAGCTACCGACTAGCAGGTGGAGCTGAGAGTCCAGGGACATCTGGAAACACAAAAGTGGCTTAGAATCTGCACACCCGACAGGCACGTGACTGTAACAGCCCTCGGAAGCACAGAGCAGCCCCGGCACGGCACCATTCCTTTAGGAGTTGGCACCCTCCCCGGGAAGACAGACCCCTTGCGGCTATAGGACTCAGTTCACCCGGGTGGGCATTCTCAGCCTCTTAAAGAGCCCCTGCTTTACGTGGGAGCAACATCCAGGTTATGAGGGTCGGGAGACTCAGAAGGGCACCAAAGCAGAGTCACGGTGACATCTTGAGCAAGAGGTGGGACTTGGGCAGCGAATAATGTCTCCCACAGCTTTCCCCGGAGAGCTGGGACCATACGGCCCCTGAGGTATGGACATTCGGCCAGATGGTACAAACAAGGTACGTCCGGGTGTGGCCACACAACAGCCACCACAGCAACAGCGACGAGCGCGGTATCTTCCTGCGGGTGGAGCTGCTGGGCTGTGAGCCACGTGCGGGTGAGCTTGGGAGCCGGAGGGGCGGGAGTGGGCAGTGCCAAGTCAGGACTCCTTAGGAGCATATTCTCCACAGTGTCCCCACCGGCACCCCCGTGTCCGGGGAGTGGACACCGCTGTGCCAGCGGTGAGTGTGCCCTGCAGGGTGGACTGTGTGATGGTACTAAGGACTGTGAGGATGGCTCTGATGAGGAGGGCTGTGCGCCCCTTCATGGAGGGACCACTAGCAGGTATGGCCTGGTCTTAGGCTGAACCAGGACGGGAAAGGTGAATGGGAGGAGCCCTGACTTGCCTTTACAAACCATGACTGCTGAGGGGTCATAGCCAGGTGTCCCTGGGCCCTTCCCACCTTGACAGCCTTGGATTCGGTACATTCTCCTAACATCTAGAGGTTAACGACCCTCAAAGGTGACTCCTGAGCTAAGACCACCGTCACCACCTGGCATGATAGACGGGAGACTCTCAGTTTCTACCTGGTCCTGCAGGGCGGGCAGTGGGAGGGCTTCACCTAGTCTCCAGTGATCACAACATGATCTAACCCTGCTCAGTTTGGAACTCACCTTCATCCAGCCTTAGTGGGCAGCGCCCCTCCTGAATGCCCTACCCTGGTCCCAAATCCCTTGATTCCTTTAAGATGGTTAATCTTCAGGGCTAGGAGATTCCCTGGAGCCCTGTGGTGATTTTTCTTTCTAGAGTCCATTCCACAGCCAGGACCCAGGCCCTTTCCTCCACTCAGCCTGGAAAGTTTCCATCCCAGCCCCGGGAGGTGAGTGGGAATTTGTGACTCACGGCCTCACCAACGTGCTTCCTGCACCTGCACTGTCATCCCTCTCTACACATTCAGTGGCTTTTCCTCCACTTGTGTTTCCTGATGCGGAGCTACCTGCCAGCTTGGTGCTAGGTGGAGTGCTGAGTGCTGGGGACACAGATCAGTGCAGAGGTGGACAGGGCAGGGTACTGACGTGGTGCGGTCTGGGGTACAAGAGCTCTGTTAAGGTGACAAGGCCCCGGAGCATCTGCTTTTGCAATCTATGCCTGAGGTCCCCAGAGGCATCGGGCATGAAGCTTGAAGGATGGGGATGCCTGTGACATGAAGAGGGGCCAGTCAGGGTGCTTTCCGCTGGACTTTGGGGAAGAAGAGATGAAGTGCTTGCACGGGTAGGCCGGTGAGGGTATGAACTGGTGCCCGAGGAGGCCTAGCTCATCTGCCTTGATCATGAGTTCTGAGGGTCAGTATCTTGGGGTGTTCAGCCTACTTACCTTGCAGGACATGATCCCTGTCCACAGTTCTGGGCTTCCGGAAACAGTTACAGGTGGGAAGGAGATAGCTGTGGCCTTCTGGGAAAGGCCATGTGGACCTGCCCTGGAGGCCTGAGCAGTGACTAAGCGCTCTTCCTCTGCAGGTTCTGGCAGACACCGAGCACCAGAAGCCTGAGCAGGAGTTATCTGTACCTAGTACAGGTGTGTGCACAGACTCTAATCCCGAGGCCCCATCCTTGTCATCTCCTGCCCTTCAGAACAAAGGCGGCAGCATCCCAGAGGCTGAACTCCCCGGTTCTCCTAGTTCTCCCAAGACCAGAGAGCTACAGGGTCAAGAGACAGTGGTCACCAGGTGCATGCCAGCTCCTGGCCTGCTCAGCCTACCAGACCCAGGATGTGAGGTCTGAGGGGACGAAGACAGTTCGTAGGGCCATGCAATTGTCTTGCAGGGTGGATGCAGTCTCCTCACCCTATCCTGGGTCAGTCTCCTTGAAGAAGCTGAGAAACCACCTGGCCCCATCATTGTCTCTCTGCCCACTGAGCCGTTTGTCGGCAACAAATGTCCTAAGTGGACACGGGAGTGGGCAGGGCGCCCAGCTCAGGATTCTTCTAAGCAGAAAAAGGGACACCCTGCCTGGCATGTGCAAACTTCCCCAGGGCTACTGATCAGCCACCTGCACCATGGGCCCCAGGGGAGCTGTCTCAGTGTGGGATGGATGGGTGCGGACCGCCAGAGCAGCAGGCTTGTACTGACTAACCTGGGAGATAGTGGACAAACCGCGCTAATGCGTGCCTCAGCTCTCTCATGGATGAGAGTCGGCAGCTCTTCCCCATGAATTCCGGTGGGAGTTTCACAGTCTGGCTGCACCATGTCTTTTGTAAAGAGTCACATTTGCAACATGTAGGCTCACGGGATGAATCCTAGTCTCATTATAAGTCTGGTTCCAAAGGAGGCTGTCTTTGAAGATGGATGCTTTGGCAGAAAATGAGCATCTGCTTCTCCTTTTCATCAGAGCTGTCAGGAAGCTCAAAATCAGTTTCTTTACATCAGCAGCAATGTCCTCATCCTGAGCCTCGGTCATGCTTGCTCCTTCTGCTGTTACATTTAAATGACAGTTCTTTCTCACCTCTAAATGCCTTATTTCATGATGAACTTGTTCTGGGTAGTTGCTGTGTACAGGATTAGATCAAACCTCTTTTTTTTTTTTTTTTCCCCTCCTTGTCCTTAGCACTCATCTCGTGCTCCTTGGGTGACAGAGTGCTACTCTCTTTCTTATCTGAGTGCCCTGTGGTAGCTGTGATCACCCTGCATCGTGTGGGAAGCAGGGGTGCCCTCTTCAGGGTCTGTCTCGCCACCTCTCATAGGCCAGGGAGCAGACGCCTTCCTCCGGCCCCGGAGAAGACAGTAGGTCCCATCCGTGCTCCTGAGACTCCTCTGCCTGTTTCAGAGCAATCTATGCAGACAGTGACCACCATCTCCACCCTTCCTCCTGGCGCCGAGAGCCTACACCCAGGAATGGCTGCTGTGACAGTGCGTCCCCCATATTCAGTCACGCCAGGAACTCCAGTTGGTAAGACTCTTCTGCCTGAACGGCCTGTGTGAGCCCAGCTTCTCTGTGAGGAGCAGAAGCCACCATGGGAGGTTTGTCATGTGGATCAAGGTCACATGGCTCCAGGTCATTTTTGGTAGAATGGGCCTAGGATCCCAGCTTCCTGACCCAACTCACTCCTTTTGCATTACCCCCCCCCCAAAAAAAAGGGCAGAAAGTGGGGTATCATAGACACTTAAGAGGAGGGAAGCTGGGGACTGATAGGAAGTGACCGAGGAGGAAGGGTAAGGGTGGCTGGTTTCCAAGCCAGCTGGCGTTCTGCGCTGCTGTCCTGTTGCAGGCCGAAGTGTCACCCCCAGGCCCTTCCCACCCACGCACTGTGACCCTGGGCAGATGCCCTGTGACGTGCTAGGCTGTGTGGCACAGGAGCGGCTGTGTGACGGGACGGAGGACTGTCTTGATGGCTCCGATGAGCAGCACTGCGGTGAGCTGGAGGGGCTGTATCATGCGCTGGAGATGGCAAGAGGGTTTCAGGTCTGGGGAGCTCATACGGGAAGGGCGTGGGAGGGGCTGGGGCAGTAGGGAATGGGGAGAAATTGCAACTAGGAGCACCAGTGTCTTTGAAGGTAACGAAGAGAATGGGATAGGCGTTGGGTCCCAGCCTGTTTTGTTAAACCTATTTGGCTGTTGAAGATACTCAACTATCCATCAGTCTACCTTCCCACTAATCCATTCACACATCCATCCGTCCATCCATCCACCCACCCACCTACTTATCCATTGCTCCATCCACCTCTTTATGTATCTATCATCCACTTGTTCTTTTTTAAAAAAATATTTATTTTGATTGTTTTTATTTGTGTATGTGCGCACATGTGTGTGCTCGTGGAGACCAGATAAGGGTATTGGATCCCTTGGAATTGTAACTAAAATGGTTATGAACCACCACGTGGATGCTGGGAGTCAAACTTGGGTCCTCTGGAAGAGCAAGCAGAGCTCTTAGTTACTGAGGCCTCTCTAGCCTCACCCACGTACCCTTAAACCTACCTGTCCATACACACGCTCATTTTTTCCATCCACACATTCATGCATCTGGTCATTTAGTCAATCTGCCTATTCTTCTTTCTATCTATGTATCCATTAATCTACTGACCCATCCATCCGTCCGTCCGTCCATCCATCTCTCTCTCCATCCATCTAATCTATTTATTCATTTACCCTTCCACCTACCAACTCACCTACCTGTCTACCCATCTATTAATTCACCATCTACTTAGCTATCTCATTCACACAGTCATCTCTCAATCCATTCATCTATCGATGTGCCCCCATATTCATCCATTTATCCATATAGTCTCTGCCTATATGGATCCATCCATATCCATCCCATCCATCCATCCATCCATCCATCCATCCATCCATCCATCCATCCAAGGTAGATAATTTTGATCAAAACTTAGTCTTCCAATGTGAAGAAAAAGTGTTAACCAATCCCAGAAACTGGAACCCTAGGGAGAACCCACTCAGAAAGAGGGTACCCCAGGGGAAGGGCTGTTTTGCGTGTACTGACCTCTCTCTGGATACCTACAAGTAGAGAAACTGTGACAGCTATGTAGAACAAAGACCTTATGTGGGCTCATCCTGGGTGGGAGATTCCAGAAACACTGGGAGGAGTGGAAAGTCCAGAGCCTCTGTTCAGCAAACTATCCTGATCTTGGCCTGAATTTCAAGGGACTCGGTTTCTCATCCGGCCAGAAAACATTTATGAGGCTCCCTTCTCTCCCCTCAAATTACAAATTAGCAGCAAGTGCTTGGCCCTTCACTGTGCCCACCACTGCCCTGCCTGGGTTGCCAGCCTCAAGGCCCCTTTGCTCCTCAAGTCAGCTGAGCTGTGGCAGTGGGGAATGCCTGCCCCGTGAGCAGCGCTGTGACCTGCAACTGAACTGCCAGGATGGCTCTGATGAAGACAACTGTGGTACGCGCTGGTCTGAGGTACAGTCCCGAGGGTCCTGTCCCTGCATGAGCCTCCCTCGAAGCCCTGCTGTGTTGTCCCCTGTAGTGGACTGTGTGTTGGCACCTTGGTCTGGCTGGAGCGACTGCAGCCGCAGCTGTGGCCTGGGCCTCATCTTCCAACGTCGGGAGCTCCTGAGACCTCCCCTGCCTGGAGGCAGCTGTCTGATGGACCAGCTCCGTAGCCAGTCCTGCTTCGTACAAGCCTGCCCAGGTAGCCTGGCACCCCAGATTTTTTTGGGGGTAGAGATTGACCACTTGCTGTGGGAGATCTGGGTTGGTTCATATCAGAGACCCTCACCAAGTACCCTGATCTCTCTGGGTTCAGTCTCTTGAAACTCTAGCACAATGATACCATGTGATCGAAGCCTTCAAAAGGTTGTGAGGACACCCCTTCCTCTGCCCTCACTCCCTTCCTCGTCTGCCTAGGTAGCCGAGGGAATCCCTCCACGTAGGGCTCCCAGGCTGTAAACTGGTAATTGTCGTTCTACCTGCAGCCATGTTTCCATGTGTGAGGATGAAGGGAGACAGCATAGGACAGTGTTTTCAGGGACAGCCAGTTGTACCACTTGCTTGTCCCTGGCTCCATACCCGAAGGCCTTGTAGACCTTTTGGTTCAGTGACTCCACCAGAGTGGCTCCCAGACTGCTCTACGTGTTGCTGAGAACTCTGGGCACACACAGCAGGCTGTCCACAGCTCCTGCGTCAGGGTCCCACCCCTAGCTTTGGTACTTTCCTTGTGTCAGCTTTGGTAGCTGCCAGTTGTACCCACCGTAGGCTTCTGCCTTTGTATCCCGTCCCCTCGGAGTCATCCTGGTGGACCCTCTTCTTCCTCCACAGTGGCTGGGGCGTGGGCAGAGTGGGGACCCTGGGAGCCCTGCAGTGTCTCCTGTGGAGGTGGCCATCAGAGTCGCCAGAGGAGCTGTGTGGACCCCCCACCCAAGAATGGTGGTGACCCCTGCCCTGGGCCGTCCCATGAGAGGGTGCCCTGCAGCTTGCAGCTCTGCCCAGGTGACACAGGTAAAGGGAAGCTGGACCTCCCACAGTGGAGCCCAAGGGTTTGTCTCTGGGTCTGCTGGTTCCCACCCTACTTGTGCTCCGCTCAGACTGTGAGCCAGGCCGTGTACATGTGAGTGCTGAGCTGTGCCAGAGGGGACTCGTACCCCCATGTCCACCCTCCTGCCTGGACCCTGAAGGCAACAGGAGCTGCAGCGGGCACTGTATGGAAGGTGAGGCAGGGCCAGAAAGTGGAAGAGGTACCCTCTCGAGCCCAGCCCTGTCCCCAAGTGACTTCTTCGTGCCCTCAGGATGCCGCTGCCCTCCTGGGCTCCTCCTCCAGGACTCCCGCTGCTTGCCTCTCTCTGAATGCCCCTGCCTGGTAGGCCAGGACCTGAGGCAGCCCAGGCTGCCCTTCCTGCTGGACAACTGCAGCCAATGGTGGGCATGCTAGGCTAAGGGGTGGTGTTGGCCCAGGGTTGAGTCCTGGGGTGAGAGAGGGTGCTGGGCCAGGGAGGGCGCTGGGTCAAGAGATGGTTCGAGTGGAGAGCAGGTACTGGCCATGGCTTTCTGGTGCTGAGGGATCCTCCGTCCCTTCTGTTCTCTGCAGCACGTGTGAGAATGGGATACTGCTGTGTAAGCCAGGGGGCTGCGCCCAGTCCTGTGGCTGGTCTGCCTGGTCCCCTTGGACTCCCTGTGACCGCTCCTGTGGCTCTGGAGTGAGGGCCAGGTTCAGGTGTGGAGCTGGGGCAAGAGCGGAAGCGATAGGGAGGAAGGAGCAGAGCAGGCCACCCTGGCAGAAAGGGCAGCGAACAGATGAGGAAGGGATAAGGAAGGCAGTGCTAGGTGGTGTAGGAGCAAGACAGATGCTCAGGCAAGTCTCTCCTCAGGTCCCCCTCCAACCCTCCTGTGGCGTTTGGAGGTGCCCCATGTGACGGTGACAGGCGGGAGCTGCAGGCCTGCTTCACAGGGTGTGGGACAGGTACTGTGAGGCAGGAGACTGCCTTCCTCTCCCTAATCCCCCGTCCTGGCTGGTACCCTGGCTAGTGAGGCTGGCGTCCCCATGTCTCCTTTCCTGCCTGAACCCCAATGCCAACACAAGCTGCAGTGGGTACTGAAGCCAGAAAGTGGAAGTGAAGTGGGCCCGTCCATTTGAGCTATGGTCCTGGAACCGGTCTAGGTTAGTGGGCTTTGGAGTGGGAGAGATGGGCTTTCATGTAAGCATCCTGGGTACCTGGACAGGCCATCTTATGGGGGGCAGGTGTATGCAGAGGCTGGAAGAACGAGCCTGCTGGGCTGGCTGTGTGCTTCAGGCTCCCAGGGCAGACAGGAACTCTCTGGGGCAGGATAAAGGGGCCAGTTGCCCCTTTGCTCAGGCGATGCAGGTTTCAAGGGAGATCACGGCAGTGCTGGCTAATCCCTGTTGGCATATGAGGCAGAGTGAGTGGAGGGTGGTGGAAATGAGTGGAGGAGGCTGAGAAGTGGGTCCTGGAGTCAGTGGGGAGTGAAGGGTGATCTCACGCAGGTGGTCACAGGTCACAGGAAACTCCGAGGTTTCCCATATAGAGAAATCTAGAAGAGCTGGGCTGAGGGACTGAGGGTGGGGAATGTATTGCGAACTGTTGGCTGAACCATGGGAAGTGCAGGCGTGAGCTTGGCCAGGTTCCACGGAAGGCTCTGCCTTAGGGAAGGTCAGAGTGGAGTTGTAGGGTAGGGTCCTAAGAGCAGAGTGAGTCATGGGAGAAATTCTACCGTTCACAGCCTCTTGGTTTTTTGGACCTGACCCAGACCCTGCCCCCCCCCCCCCCCCGGCCAGCCTGTCTGGAGTCTTTATACGCTAGATCTGCAACTGTCCTTCTTTCCAGAGATACCAGGCTGGACGCCTTGGACGTTGTGGTCCTCCTGCTCCCAGAGCTGCCTTGTCCCCGGGGGAGACCCTGGCTGGAGGCAGCGTTCTCGGCTGTGCCCTAGCTCCAGGGATTTACTCTGTCCTGGAGAAGCCACCCAGGAGGAGCCCTGCAGCCTGCCTGTGTGCCTAGGTACTGCCTGACAGTCCTGGTGTGGCTGGGAACCTTAGTGAGAAAAGGAGAATGACCGCCCAGGAAGGAGGGGAGAGAGCAAACCTGGTGGCTGTCTTTAAACCACCTCCACCCCACCCCCACCCAAAGCCTCCTTTAAAAGGGGAGACTCTGATTGACATTATTGGATTGTACTAAATCCCTTCCTTTCCTGCCTACATCTTGCCGCCCCTGACTGTGGCCCCCATTCTTCCTGACAGTGCCAAGTGCCTGGGGATTGTGGGCTTCCTGGTCCACCTGCTCAGCCTCCTGCAATGGCGGCACCCAGATTCGTGGGCGCAGCTGCTCTGGCTTTGCTCCTGGGAACCTTGTGTGCCCAGGACCCCACACTCAGACCAGAGACTGCAACATGCATCCGTGCACAGGTGCCTTATCCCTTCCACACTCTCCAGGTGGCCGCATCTACCTAGGGCGTTGACCTTTCCGGCCTTCCCATCTCACTTAGCTGACCTCTGGCTTCAGAACGGCCCACAGAGAGCTAGGGAGCCTTCAGGATTCCCAGTGTCTCTCCGGGTCCCCTCTTCCTCCCATTTGCTGGAAACCAGATACTGGGCCAGACACTTTACTTGTCCCTGATAAGGGCATGTGACCTTGGAGGCAGAGCCCACTCACAGGCAAAACTCAGGAGAACAGTGTCAGCCCAGAGAGGCCTATTTCCTTTTCTCCCTGATCCTTTGGGCATGCCTCCCGGCCCAGACACTGGTGTTCTCCTGTTCTCAAGAGCATGCATATCCAGGGGAGCCAAGCTCTCTGGAAAAGGGGAGAGGATGGGAGATGTCGGGAGAGGAGGGACTTCCTCACCCCAGGCCTTTGTCAGCCTCCCTGCTGTCCTGCTCAGACGCTCTATCTTCCCATCTAGCCCAGTGCCCAGGAAACATGGTGTTCCGCTCAGCAGAGCAGTGTCACAAGGAGGGGGGTCCGTGCCCCCAGTTGTGCCTGGCGCAGGACCCCGGGGTGGAGTGCACTGGCTCCTGTGCCCCAGGCTGCAGCTGTCCTCCTGGCCTCTTCCTGCACAATGCTAGTTGCCTGCCCCGCAGCCGGTGCCCCTGCCAGCTGCATGGGCAGCTCTATGCGCCAGGAGGAGTGGCTCGCCTGGACTGCAACAACTGGTAGGCTGCCAGGCAGGGGAGGACAAGGCAGGGGAGAGGTGGCACGAAGGGAGGGGCTGTGATTCACAGTCAAGGTGACACAGACTCGCACACATACTCATCATTGTGGGTGCAGGGGTCAGAGGGCAGGGGTCAGCTGATAACACGCCAAGCTTGGTTCCTGAGCAGACTGGCTACAACACAGGTGTCCACGAGAAATGCTGCCCCAATCTGACTGGGGAGACTGGGTTTCAGATAGGTGGGTGTGCTATGCAGAATGGAACTACAGACTGAAGAGGGGCTTCCTTTTAAAGATGTAATTTCGTTCCTTGGCAAGTTCATATATACATATAGTTACTTTGATCCTATTCATCCCCACTCCTCCCCTTAACCACTTTCAGATCCACTCCAGCCCCTTCCAACTTAATGCTATTGTTATTGTTGTCTGTGGACTCCTGGGTATGGCGCCATCCACTGGAGAATGGTCCACCCAGCAGGGGTCACGTCCTTAAAGAAAATGGACTTCACTTCCCCCGTAACCCATCACTTGTCCACTTGTTGTAGCTACTCAATTGGGGAGGGGGATCATGAGCCCCTCTGGAAGGGGTTTTCTCTTTCTTGAATATAATTCTCTTCATAGAATCCCTTGGGTTCTGCTCTTTGAAATAAACAATTCTCAACCGACACCAAGTTTTGCCAGCAGAGGGCGCTCTAACATCCCCCCATCTCACCCCCTTTCCTCGGATTTCTTCTTCATTTTCCCCTTTCTTTTAATTTCTTTTAATTTCCCCCAGTTCCTTTCTTTATAGGCCCTCCCCAATTCTCTTGGTTCTTCTGCCAGATCATTTTTCTGGACTCACCAGTGTTTGACAAGCAAACAGGCACTGGAGGAAAATGGAAGGGCAAAAAATATATCCACTTCTAGAATTGTGGCTCTTTCTCAATTGCCGCTACCTAGTCCTGTCCCTTAAAGTCGTGCAAAATGTTGTTTAATATGTACGCATGAAATTAAAAGCACAAAAAGGTATTTCCTGATGGAACCGTGTGACAAAGGGACAGCACCCCACCTGGGGCATCACGGCGCCGACTGGGCGTGGACTTGGGAGGGAGTCAGGAGAGTCCAAGTCACAGCATTCACTTCATGTTGTTTATTTGCTGGCCCAGATCCCTGGTCCCTGAGGCAGGTATCCAGTGCCTCAAGGGCAAGGGCTGGGTTGGGACTCAGTGGGTCCTCTCTTGGCAGCACCTGCATCTCTGCTGAAATGGTGTGCACGTCGGAGCTCTGTCCAGGTACTTCTCCATGTGGTCAGTGCTCAGAGACGTGGGCGACTCTAAGCCCTTCAGAGATAGCCTCCTGGGGGTGCTGGGAGCGTCCCAGAAAAGCCAGGGTTCAGGACAGCCTGGCCTGGTTTCAGACATCTGCCCTCACCCTGGCAGTGGCCTGTGGCTGGAGCCCCTGGACTCCGTGGAGTCCGTGCAGCCGAAGCTGTGACGTGGGTATTCGACGGCGCTTCAGAGCAGGCTCTGCACCGCCAGCTGCCTTTGGGGGTGCCGAATGCCAAGGCCCCAACATAGACGCTGAATTCTGCAGTTTGAGGCCATGCCGCGGTGAGTGTGGGGACCCAGGGCCTGAGACTTCCTTAAAGAACCTTTCAGAGAAAAGCCAGGAATGCCCCCTCAGGCCCCCATGAGTGATATAAGGGACTTCCCTAAGGGATACTACTACTAAGAGATGGGTCCTCAGAAGCCTTGCTAGTCCCTTCTCTAAGAGAGACCCTCTCTAAAGGCCAGACGCTTCCTCTCTGAATGCACCAGGTCCCCTAAAGTGAAGGCGATCGTGCAGGTAAAGGGAGACAGGATGAGAAAGGAGATGGGATGGGGGGGGTGCTTTGGATATCTGGGCCTGGGAAAGGGGTGGGCTGGGTATTGTGACCTCTAGTGACCAGAATGCTACCCACAGGACCCGGTGCAGAGTGGGGTTCCTGGACTCCATGCTCAGTGCCCTGTGGCGGTGGCTACAGAAACCGCACTCAAGGTGGTGGCCCACATGCCCCCATCGAGTTCTCTGCCTGCAGCCTGCAGCCCTGTGCAGGTGAGGGCTGCCTCGGGGACACTCTAGTTCTCATTCCCACCAGGCTAGACACTTCTAACACCCCGACCCCTGCAGCCCTGTCCATTTAAACAATACAGCCTCCGTGGCAACATCTTCAGTGCCCAGGACTGATGCCTCCCCCGTGTTAGGATCCTGGGCTGCCCTTTTGTCATGTGTGTCTACAGGACCAGTGCCAGGAGTGTGTCCCAAAGGCCAGCAGTGGCTGGATTGTGCCCAGGACCCTGCCTCCTGTGCCCATCTCAGCACCCCTCGAGAGGCTAATCAGACCTGCCACCCTGGCTGCTACTGCCTCTCTGGAAGGCTCCTGCTGGTGAGTATCTCCACTGCCCGCCCACAGCTGGGACCACCATATGGCTTGGGTCCCTGGTTTAGCAGGGAAGAGAAAGCCAGGGGTCTGGACAAGGGCAGAGCTAAAGGTTTGGGACTGGAGACAAAGCTTCTGCTGAGTCAGACTCCCTCCATAGCTGTTCTCTTGTTCATGAAAGCGGTGGTGGACCAAAAAGAGGTTTTCTACATTTTGCTCCCTCGAATGTGTGTCCTCCCCCACTGCCAGCTGTGTGCCGAGCAGCTCCTGTGTGCTCAGTCCTAGACTCGGCTGATGGATGCGTGGAATGGATAAGCAAGATATACTCAGAGTTGCCTACCGGGTCTGGCTGGAGACACAGCTGCTTTTCCTTAGTGAACATGTTTGCGGGGCTGGAGGGTGTTTTGCTGTTGTATAAATCACGTGACTCATATGAAAAAATATGTATCATACAGTTGACTTCCTTTAACAAGTCAGTCTCGTGCCTTGCAATGGAAGGGGGCCATTTTCTTCCTGAAGGAGAGGGTCTCTGTCCCCGTGTGACCCTCAGCTAGGGGTCTTCTCTTGCCCAATGAGAGGGCGCTGCTCTTCGGAAGGTGTCTGGGTGGCATGTGGGATGGACTTGAGTGCTGGCTTTGACTGGAGCAGGCTGGAGCCTGAGTGACAGAGGGCTTTCTATTTCAGAACAGTGTGTGTGTGCCTGCCCAGGACTGCCCCTGTGTCCACAGGGGGCGGCTTCACCCCCCAGGCAGTGCCTTGGTTTATCCATGTGAGAACTGGTAAGAACCGCTAACCCCCAGCTCTGCAGTAGCCCTGCGGTCCCTGAGAACCCAGCTATCCCTGGCTGTCTCTCCTCAGCAGCAGGGATATTGGCTCCAGTCGGCCAAAGAGAAGCCCATCCCTCCAGTAGCCACAACCAACCGGTCCGTCTGCCTGCCCCCTCCAGCCACCGGTCCTTGTCTGTCTTCTCTCAGGGGCTGGAGACACACTCGGTGGCCTGGCATGTGTTAAGACTCTCAGTTGAATCTCCAGTAATGAAAAAAAAAAATCGCCTGTCTTCTTTTTTCCTACTTGTGTTAATTTCTATGATTGTTGTGACAGAAATATATCATACTTGTACTCGGGCAACATACATACACACACACACACACACACATGAACACATTCATATACATACATGCATGTGCACAAGCATACACGTGCTCAGGAGGTAGGGGTCTTACAAAGTAGCCTTTGACGGCCACACATGTCCCAGATCAAGGTGTTGGTAGACCTGGCGCTTTTTGGGCACTGAGGGAGCCTTTGTCCCAACTCTCCTTTTGGCACCGATCTGGCACTTTCTAGCTTGCAGAGAGCTATCTTCTCCCTCTTTCCCTCATCTTCCCCCTGTGTATGTCAGCATCTAAATACCCTTTCCATATAAGAACATGGGTCACACTGGATTGTCCGTGACCTCCTCTGACAACCTTACTAACTTGATTACCTCTGGGAGGCTCTTATCTCCAAACAAGATCACACTTGCAAGTCCTGGGGACCAGAGTTCGGGTACAGGCTCTGTGGGTACCATGTAGCCCTGGGGAGCACCCAAGCTCTGCTTTTCCCCCTAGCTCCTGCATCTCTGGGCTCGTCACCAACTGCAGCTCCTGGCCTTGCGAGGAAGGTGAGAAAGGCTTTTCATGCCTCATGTGCCCTTGCTTCCCATCCCAGGCAGCCATGGGTCTGGGCTGAGGCAGAAGACATGCCTCAGGAAAGCGGAGGAAGAAGGTGGGTTGACGCCTCCCCACATGACATCACTCTCTTCTCACATCCTCTGTCCCCCATACACTCCAAGGGCAGCCTGCGTGGTCACCCTGGACCCCGTGGAGTGTGTGCTCAGCCTCCTGCAGCCCTGCCCAACGCCACCGGCACCGCTTCTGTGCCAGGACCCCCAGCATGGCACCCTTCAGCCTGCCTCTGCTGGCCACAGTGGCTGTCCCCACAGCCCTCTGCCCAGGCCCTGAGTTTGAGGAAGAGCCATGCCTCCTGCCAGGATGTGATCGTAAGTGGCCCTTTTAGGCTGATGCTTGCCCTGAAGCCCTTGGTGGGGCCATCTCTGGAGTACCTCATCCTTGTACCGGCTCCCTCCAGCACCCTCACACCTTATCACACTCCTTCCTCTGCTGTTCCCTCAGAAGCAGGCGGCTGGAGTCCTTGGGGCCCCTGGTCGGGCTGTAGTCGGAGCTGTGGAGGAGGCCTGCGGAGCCGGACTCGAGCCTGTGGCCAGCCACCACCCCAAGGCCTGGGGGATTTCTGTGAGGGACCTCAGGCCCAGGGGGAGGCCTGCCAGGCTCAGCCATGCCCAGGTACCTGCAGAGGCCAGGGTGGGCCCAGGAGCAAAGAGCAAGAAGCTGGGAAGCAGCCTTGGGAGGCAGGCCATGGTCTCCACCATTCTCTCTGCCCATCCTGTCCTCCCAGTGACCAACTGCAGCACCATTGAAGGGGCACAGTACAGCCCCTGTGGCCCCCCTTGTCCCCGCTCCTGTGACGACCTTGTGGTGAGTCTGGGCCCTTTTGATACTCCCACCTGACCTTTGACTCTGACCAGAGAATCATCTTGGGGGACACTCGAATGTGGGCTTGGGCCCATGGCCTCTCGCCTGACACTGGGGACAAAGCCTGGTGGGGGTGGATGAGGCCCTGGGCTTTCATTTACAACAGTATAGGCTTGCTCCCCTCTTGCTGACAAGAGAGCCAGCCTTACACAGCAGCCCTTGGCTTCAGTACAGCCAGTGTTTTTAAATTAAAATGCCATTTCAAACACAGCGCAAACACGTGGGAGGGGAAATCATCCCACTATATCATCTTAAGTGCCATAAACATTTTGGTATACAAAACTTGTGTGTGTGTGTGTGTGTGTGTGTGTGCGTGTGTTCTCTGCGCACCTACGCAGACACTGTAGATACAGATGGAGGCAAACACAGACAAGGTCTTTGAATCTGTGACCCCACATTCTGGGGGGAGGAAGACAGCCATGAACTAAAGATTGGGCACTGTAAGAGTTCTGAAGATGAAAACAGTGCTCCAAGGCCTAAGTGTGGAGAATCCTGTACATACGGGAGGCCAGGATGGACAGGTGAGGGGAGGAAGAGGTAGAGCAAGAGAGCTCACTTGGAACGGCACGGTGAATGCAGGCCATCACAGACGAGGCCTGTTCCAGGTTCTTTCCACACTGTCTCCCTTGCCACCCAGCTTTCTGAGGCACCTGCCCTCTGAGTGCCATGGAGTATCTGGACATGCCTCTGTTCCCGGACACTCAATGCATTCCCCCAACTGAGTCTGCAAGCCCTAAGAACTGGGAATTTACATGTGCGGGCCCTAGCTTCCAGATGCATTTCTCGGGAGCAGAGGGGTTAACCTGCCTACTCCCCACCCTCCCCTTCTCAGTGCTGGGGGTGAGGGGGGGACTCAGTGGCCTGCTGGTTCCCATCCGCCCTTCATCAGTTCTTGAAAGGGAAAGTAACTGTAAAGTCACACTCTTCTCTCCCTCTGGGCATCCTTCACTGTGCTGCTTTCTCATTGCAGAGACTAACTACCTGAGGAAAGGAACTCAGAAAGGAAGGGCTTTTTCAGGCTCCTTGTTAGGAGGGGAGCTCCATCTCCTTGGGGGAGGCGATGAGGCAAGAGCCTGAGGCAGCTGGTCACATCACATCCATAGTCAGTAAGAGGAGCCATGAGGCTCTCCCCTCTTACTCAGTCCAGGACCCCAACCCTTGGAATGCTGCCACTCACATTTAGGGTGTGTATTTTGTTTCCATGGAGATTGTAAAATTAAGTCAGCAATCAAGGTTAGCCATCAGGCCCACCCACCGCCTTTCCAACTTGGTCTGGCCCTCTTCCTAACTCCTCACCTCAGGCCCCGTTTTCTGCCGACTAAAACCCCTTCTTGCTCTCCCTGCCCACCAGCACTGTGTGTGGCATTGCCAGCCGGGCTGCTACTGTCCCCCAGGCAAGGTACTGAGTGCTGATGGGACCATCTGTGTGCAGCCCAGTCACTGCAGCTGCTTAGACCTGCTGACGGGGCAGCGCCACCATCCAGGCACTCAGCTGATGAAGCCTGATGGCTGTAACCACTGGTGAGAGGCCCTGATGTGTTATTCCTGGGACACGAGGGAGCTCGCTGACAAGAGGGGCTTGCCTGCTGTCTGTGCATCTAAGCCCTGGGGGCCCAGCCAGTTGTACACAAGATGATGCAGAGCAGACCTTCTGACACCTGTCTAATAGGGGAAACAGGCAGCCAGCTCCCTGCGTCCGCTGAAGACTGAGTATTTATTCCTAGGAAGAAGCTGAGCTGCACAAGCAACAGATAGGGTGTTTGTCCCGGCTGCCCGCCCCCACTCGCCCGCAGGTTACTGTCATTACCCAGTTCCGCACACCTGCTGTGCTATCCCAGGCCAGCTGATGGGACAGGTGGGCTTCTGAAGCATAAGATAACAGGAAGGGCATAGACTACACCATGAAGGTGCAAAGCTGGAGAGGAAGGGCGCGGCAGCCAGATGAGTTTGTGGTGGCCATTCTGACCTGTCCTCTTTCCCCCTGGCTCTGCCCTGGCCCAGCACCTGCATGGAGGGGAAGCTCAACTGCACAGACCTGCCCTGCCAAGGTGTGTGCTAGCTTGCAGGGTGGGGAGGAGGAGGGGGCGTAAGGAGGCTGGTCTCGGGATTGTATCGACTACATCCAACGCCTGCCCTACGATCCGCAGTGCCTGGAGGCTGGTGCCTGTGGTCAGAGTGGACAGCATGCTCCCGGCCCTGCAGGGGCCAGACAAGAACCCGCGCCAGGGCCTGCGTCTGCCCTGCTCCCCAGCACGGGGGTGCCCCATGCCCCGAGGAGGCAGGGGGAACAGGAGTGCAGCACCAAACGGAGGCCTGCCCTAACTCCACTGTGTGCCCAGGTGTGGCGCTCTCATGAGGCCTGTGCTTCCCCCCCCCCACGTGTTCTGACCCTGATGGCCTAGGGCCTCCTGGCTCTCCCAGGACAGACGGTTCTGTCTCCTTGGTGCAGTGGATGGAGCCTGGAGCCCTTGGGGACCGTGGTCTCCCTGTGACGCGTGCCTGGGGCAGTCCCACCGGAGCCGGGCATGCAGCCATCCTCCCCCCTCTGACGGAGGCAGGCCTTGTCCTGGGGGCCACCAGCAGAGTCGCCCTTGTCGGAACAGTTCCGCCCTGTGCACAGGTGAAGGCTTTGGGGTGGGGTAAGGGTCTAGAGGAATGCTGGCTCTGGCTATCTCATGTTTATATATAGGACTGTTCAAAGGGTAGCCTCAAGCTACCTGCCCATGGTTCTGGGTGAGGTGTCAGGTCAGAGGGTCGCACCTCCTGGGATAGCTCCTTACCGCTAACTCTCTCATTTTCTTTCTAGACTGTGGAGGGGGACAGGAACTCTTACCTTGTGGGCAGCCTTGTCCTCACTCCTGCCAGGACCTGTCCCTTGGCACCACATGCCAGCCAGGCTCGGCGGGCTGTCAGTCTGGCTGTGGGTGTCCCTCAGGCCAGCTCTCCCAGGATGGGCTGTGTGTGCTCCCAGCTGATTGTCACTGTCACTTCCAGCCAAGAGCCATGGGTCAGTAGCGCCTCCCTGACGTGGGTAATGTTGGAAGGAGTTCTAGAGTGCAGGAGTGTAGGATGAGGGGCAGGGTGAGGCCACTGTGCTGAAGAGGGTCTCCACCCTTACTCCTGTGGCCTTCAGGGATCCCTGAGAACCAGAGCCGGTCAGTAGGGTCCACACTCAGCTCCTGGGAGAGCCTGGAGCCCGGACAGGTGGTGACTGGGCCCTGTGACAACTGGTAAGCGGGTCGGGGAGTGAGCTGTGGAGCCGGACAATGGTGCCCTCAGGGACACGGTCCGGGCCCTGTCACAGAAGCCTCTTTTCTTGGCCTCAGCACCTGTGTGGCAGGCGTCCTGCAGTGCCAGGAGGTGCCTAGCTGCCCTGGTCCTGGGATGTGGAGCTCCTGGGGGCCCTGGGAGAAATGCAGCGTCTCCTGTGGGGGAGGAGAGCAGCTACGTTCCAGGTACTGTGCGCAACCTCCCTGCCCCGGCCTGGCCAGACAGAGCCGAACTTGCCACACCCAGGTCTGCAGAGGTGAGCCCCGCCAGCCTCTCCCCAATCCTGTAGCCTCGAGTCCTAGCAGGTGCCTGACTCTGACTCTGAGTGCCTGTAGAATCCTCTCTTTCTGTCCCAGACATATTTTCCTCTTGTTAGTTATGATCAAACAAAAGAGGAAACAGCCAGATCATGGGGCAGAGTTGGGGGAAAGCTGCCAAGGGGGTGGGTACAATGACTTTCAGGCCATAGAAATGGTGGGCACAGAGGTAGGCAGTGAGGGGATCAAACAGGGTACTTATTCCAGGGTTGTCTCAGAGACAGGCTGCCCACTGGGCCGACTGTACCGTGAATGCCAGCCTGGCGAGGGGTGCCCCTTCTCTTGTGCTCACATCACGGGGCAGGTGGCCTGCTTCTCAGACAGCTGTGAGGAGGGATGTCACTGTCCCGAGGGCACCTTTCAGCATCGCTTGGCCTGTGTCCAGGTGAGAACTCAGCTGGCCAGGAGCCCAGGGCTGTGCCCTCCTCTGTTCCTGACATCTGGCAATTAATTTCCCCTAAGGAATCTGGGATCTTAACTAGCACTCAAACCTGAGAGGGCTTTGCTGCTGATACAGGGTGTCGGAGCAGGGGCCCAGAAA
The DNA here is from genome assembly GCF_907164565.1 of Psammomys obesus. Lineage (NCBI taxonomy): Eukaryota > Metazoa > Chordata > Mammalia > Rodentia > Muridae > Psammomys > Psammomys obesus. The sequence continues at coordinate 141,815 of NW_026589980.1, read as the reverse complement.
GGGAGGTGGAAGTGAGGCAGCTTCCCAGGGTGCCCCTAGTTTCCCAGGGGTCACGCGCTGGCTAGGGCCAGCACCTGGGCTTGCATTCCTTACCAGCTGATCTCCCAAATCAAGGCCAGATCAAGGCCATCTAGAAGAGTTTTGAGCCCACCATGATCACACGCTGCCCTGTGCCTCTCTGGCTATGGCATTCACTCTTCCTGGGAGTGAAGGGCAGTTCCCTACTGGGCTTCCCTAGCTGCCCATGGCACCTGGACCAGCAACCTTGCCCTCTTTGTGGGGGACTGTGGATCTTCATGACCTCTCTCTTCCCTGCCATGCTGTTGTGAGGAAAGGACCCCCACACCATTACCCTACCTAGTCCCAGATCCCCGCCTCCAGCTGTGGGGACAGATGGCAGGCATCTTCAGCTATGGGACAGATGGCAGGCAGGTGCTCCCTCTGCTCTGCTGAGCCCAACATATACATACATTCTCCGGGATTCCATCCCTAATCCTGGTGGCCTCTGCTGGCCAGAACCTGAGATGCTTCCTGGCCCTGCTTCCTCCACTAAGAGAATGATGGTAATGAACCTGAGGGAGGAAGGGTTGCTCCAAGGTCAGGAGGACTCCTGTGATTCCTGGCAGGGCGCTCTTTGTCCTCTTGGAGCTTCTGTGTCCCTCCAGCTGTTCTGTACGGGAAGATGGCTGACTTTCAGGCCGGCCTCACAGCCTACAGGCCCTCAGTCCTATGTGTACTGGGAAATGCCTCCTGAGGCCGAGGGCCTCCCTTCTGCCACCTCCCATCCCCTCCTTTTCCCCAAGTCTCGAGGTACACAGGTACCCCGGAGGAAGCTTCCTGGGAGAATGTCACTGTCTCCTTCTCTTCACCCGTCCAGGAGTGCCCCTGTGTGTTGACAGTCTTGCTGCTGCAGGAGCTGGGGGTGGCAAGCACTGCCCCTGGGGTCAATCCAATTCTTCTGGGAGATGAGGGCCAGACCCTTAGACCTGGAGATGAGCTGCACCCAGGCCAGAAGTTCCAAACAGTCTGTGGCAACTGGTAAGGGAACCCCTAAGGTGGGGAGTGGGCTAGAATGTAGGGGGAGGAGCTAAAGGAGGGATTAGAGGGTGAGGGTAGGAAACCCTGGCTCTGTCCTCTTGCCTGGCTGCACCTCCTTGGTCACTCTACCCCTCATGCTTGTGTTTTCCCCAGCTCCTGTGCTCACGGGAAGCTGTCCTGTTCTGTGGAGGAATGCTCCAGGCTCCGTGGCAGTTTCGGTCCCTGGGGCATGTGGAGCCTGTGTTCCCGCTCCTGTGGTGGGCTGGGTACCCGCTCCCGAACCCGCCAGTGTCTCCATCCCATACTTGTTCCTGGTGGACTGGGTTGCCATGGGCCCCTCCAGGACCTGGAACACTGCTTCAGCCCGGATTGCCCTGGTAAGGGAAGCAGGAAGGAGCTAGGCAGACACCTCCCTGGCCAGGCATGGCTCAGCCTGCCTTTGTCCTCCCCTGTGTCTGGGATCTCTGGATTTTCTTTCCTCTTATGCAATAGCTCTAGACTTGTTTGGGTCTCCAACCAGCACTTACCAGAGACCTTAGCAGATGCCCTCCCCTGTGTGTATGCTGCGGGTAGGGTGCATTGCAGGCCCCAAAACACTTCTGAGCCCCGTCTCCTTTTATACAGGGACTTCAGGGTCCACGGTGGAACCGGAACCAGTGACAGGCCTTGCAGGTAGCTTGAGTCTCCTGAACCTCTCCAGTATGGCCTTTCTCTGGGAAGAGCAAGCCCTGGGCCTCCTCCCTCCCCATCCCTACACCCTGGAGGGCTGGAGAGCCTTGGCTCATTGGAAAGTACACCCACTCTGCCTTCTACTCCAACTTCCCACAGGTGGCTGGGGCCCATGGTGGCCATGGTCTCCCTGTTCCCACAGCTGCACAGACCCTGCTCACCCTGCATGGCGCAGCCGCACACGTCTCTGCTTGGCCAACTGTACAGTGGGGGAGTCCTCACAAGAGCGCCCCTGCAACCTCCCTTCATGTACAGGTATGACCCTGAAGCTCAACCTTGGGGCCTAATCACTGATTGATTAAAACGGAATGAGCTAATGGCAAGATGAAGCTAGATTGTATAAATGTAGATTTATTAGGAGCAGCTCTGGAGGGGAAGGGGAAGGGAGAGGGGGAAGAAGCCCACACACAGACAAAGAGGGGAAAAGAGGAAACAGAGACACAGAGAGAGAGGGAGAAAGCAGAGACAGAGGGAGGTGGGAGAGAGGAAGAACGGAGAGAAAGAGGGAGGGGCAAGGGCGAACAAGGGCAGGAGGAAACAAAGTGGATTATACAGTGAAGGGTGTCTGTGCTTGGAAAAGCCCTGCCCCTAGGAGGAGGGCAGGGTATACCAGCCACGCCCTGCAGCAGGTAGGGACCTAACAATCACAGCCTTCAACCAATTTGTCCAAACCCACACGTAAGCTCAACATCCCATCCCCTTAGAACAACCTAATCTCACCTCATATCTCTGCCTGACTCTAGGCCTCCTGTTCACTTTAGCAGCCCCAGCAGCTGCTCTGAGCTCTGCCAGATTCTCCTTTATCCTGATGTATGTGTGGGCACAGAGCACTCTCTGTGGGGTTCAGGAAGGAGAGCCTAGGGCAGGTTCTGCTGGCTCCAAATCCTTTTCATCCTACAGCGCTGCCCCTGTGCCCTGGCCCTGGCTGTGTGTCGGGGAACTGTTCCTGGACATCCTGGGCCCCATGGGAGCCTTGCTCCCGCAGCTGTGGGGTGGGTCAGCAGCGTCGCCTACGTGCCTATCATCCCCCTGGGCCTGGTGGACACTGGTGCCCTGACATCCTGACCGCATACCAGGAGCGCCGCTTCTGCAACCTGCGTGCTTGTCCAGGTGACAAAAAATTGCACGCTTCAGGCTCTTCCCAGAAGCTCTGATGTCTTGAATTAAGCCTTCCTGATCATGCCACAGTCATCTCCTGGCTCATGGGCTACATGGGCCCTCTGCCTGAGCCAAACCCTGATGGAGTTATTCTCTTTTCAACAGTGCCTGGGGGCTGGTCCCGCTGGAGCCCCTGGTCCTGGTGTGATCGCAGCTGTGGAGGGGGCCGATCCCTGAGAAGCAGAAGCTGCTCAAGTCCACCACCCAAGAACGGGGGAGCATCCTGTGTCGGGGAGAGGCACCACATCCGGTCCTGCAATCCCATGCCTTGCGGTACTGCAGTGGTGACAGCCACTTCCTGTCTGCCGAGCTTAATTATGCAACACTCTCTCCACCCACCTCTGACTTCATTACCACTCTACCCGTGGGATGGAGGGGGAGGCAGGCTGCTACTTGGAGGGCTTCTCAGGAACACACAGATGTTAAGGGAAGGAATGACTGGATCTGGGGACCCAGTAGGGACATTCTGTGTGTATCTGAATTCTTTGTGGCTGAGGATGAGATACAAAGATCTGCCCCCTACCAAGCTCATCCCTAGGACAGCTTCCCAGCCTGTCTGCCCTCTTAACTGCTCGTCCGGACAAAGTTTCTGAGAGCCTGCACTGTGAAGCCAAGGCTGTGCATAGCGCACTGTACTGAAGCAGAGACTGTGGTTGAAACCTTCCCCCTTCCTCTTAGCTTCAGCCCTTCTTTTCAGTGCTCCCAATCCCCGAGGGTGCTGGTTGCTCCCGCACTCATCCATTGCCTCACACTTCAGACAGGGCCACACGCCACTAGGTGAGAATGTTAGCTTCTGAGATGTACAAATTGAGCCTCGCTTCAAGAACATGTGCTGGATGACCAGCTGGGTTCTGAGAACTTACTGGAAGGGAGAGGAGCTCTCTGTGCACTTAGATTAATCTAAACCCAGGATTTTGCCAAGCCCCTAATGTTTCAGTTCATACCACTATGGGGGAAAGGATGGACCCTGTAGCCTCTAGGAGTCACTGATAGGAAAGAGAGAGGAGTTGTCTTAGCTTGGGTTTTATTGCTGTGAAGAGACACCATGACAAAGGCAACACTTATAAAGGAAAACATTTAATTGGGACTGGCCAACAATTTTAGAGGTTTAATCCATTATCATCATAGTGGGGCACGTGGGAAGGGATGGTGCTGGAGGAGCCCCAAGTTCTACATTTAGATCTGAAGGCAGCAGGAGACTGGATTCCACACTGGGTGAAGCTTGAGCATAGAAGACCTCAAAGCCCATCCCCACGGGGACACATGTCCTCCAACAAGGCCGCACTTCCTAATAGTGCCACTCCCCATGGGCCAGGCGTCTAAACACATGAGTCTCTGGGGGCTAGAACTGTTTAAACCACCACAGGGGTCTTGGGGCACCCAGCTGCTCTTGACACTGGGCTCCTCCCTACCCCACAGAGGAAGGGTGCCCAGCAGGCATGGAGATGGTGAACTGTGCCAACCGCTGCCCACGCAGCTGCTCAGACCTGCAGGAGGGAGTCATGTGTCAGGACGAGGCATGCCAATTGGGCTGTCGCTGCTCTGAAGGTATACGCTAGATATTCATCTGGTACCTTGGGTAGCTCAGTGGGAACGGCAGGTGTGGTCCAGATACCAGCATCGATCTGCTGCCTCCCCACAGGGCTTCTGGAGCAGGATGGTGGCTGTGTGCCAGCTGGGCACTGTGAATGCACAGATGCCCAGGGCCGCAGCTGGGCCCCAGGGAGCCAGCACCAGGACGCCTGCAACAACTGTTCTTGTCAGGCTGGGCAACTCTCCTGCACTGCTCAGCCCTGCCCACCTCCTGCCCACTGTGCCTGGAGCCACTGGTCTGCCTGGAGTCCCTGCAGTCACTCGTGTGGCGCTCAAGGGCAACAGAGTCGCTTTCGGTAGGGGCCTGGGTGACAAGGGCCTTCTGCATGTCCTCTCTGACACAGTTCCTGGGTGCTTCCTGCATTCATCAGTGCTTTTGCTCCATCCTGTGTCCTGGCCCAGTTTGTGCTGGTCACCTAGGCCTTTTCTTAACCACCCTCCTGCTTACCTTGGGCTTTCCCCCTTGAAGCCAGAAGGATTATGTAGACCATGGATTGTCTGTCCCCCATCCTTTGTCCCTGACCCTGCCCAGGTCCTCCGCATCAGGCTCGTGGGCCCTGGAGTGTCAGAAGGAGCAGTCACAGACCCGACCTTGCCCCGAGGACCCCTGTCCACCCCTGTGCCTACATGAAGCCCGCCTTCGTGCCCTGGGGGACACCTGGCTACAGGGAGAGTGCCAGCAATGGTAAGCACAGTCCAGGAAAGGGTGACCCACTGTCCTACTGGACAGCAAGGCCCTGAATCCAGGCTCTTTTCTAGTTCCTGCACCCCAGAAGGAGTGATCTGCAAAGACACTGAGTGTGCAGGTTTGGTTTCCATCCTGTGCCCCACCTCAGAACCCCCTTACTGACCTTGTCTTATAGACTGTCTCTTCTATGTCCTCTGCCCCCCCAACACAATGCCCCCCTATGTGCCAGTAGGATCCCAACCTACCCTCTGGGTCTTCACCACCCCCCACTCACTACTCTAACTCACCCTTCCCTCCTGCAGTGCCTGGAGGCTGGACGTTGTGGTCCGCCTGGTCCCACTGCTCTGTCTCCTGTGGAGGTGGAAGCCAGGTTCGCACACGCTCCTGCATGGTGTCAGCCCCTCAGCATGGGAGCCTCCCTTGCCAGGGCCCAGACACCCAGACCCAGCATTGTGGGCAGAAGCTGTGCCTGCAGCCACAGGACACCTGCTCCTGGGGACCGTGGGGACCCTGTTCCCGCAGCTGTGGCACAGGCCTGGCCGCCCGCTCTGGGTCCTGTCCCTGTCTACTGACCAAAGAGGACTCCACCTGTAATGGCACATTCTCACACCTGGACACCCAGGCCTGCTACCCAGGGCCATGCCAGGGTGCGTTGTTCCCCTGCGTTTCTTCCTTGGAAAATTCAGGGAACGGGTGTTTGCCCATGCTAGGTTATCTCTCTGAAATGTCCCTATATCTACCACACAACATCTGACAAAGAGCCCTTTGTCGTGGGCTCTCTTTGCCTGTTTTGAGAGAATCCACCCAGTCAGGTCTTTTGGAACCCATGGCTTCCACTTTTCCTTTTCGAGCTAGGGCAGGGATGGGTGTGGGCACAGGGACGATGTGGGAGGTCCCACTAGGGCAGGGATGGGTGTGGGCACAGGGAGGTCCCAGCCTACATCCCCTCCCATCTCTAGAGGACTGTATGTGGAGTGACTGGAGCCGCTGGACACGCTGCTCCTGTAAGGTCCTAGTACAGCAGCGGTACCGGCACCAGGTGCCAGCACCTGGCCGGCCTGGAGAGGGCGCCCCTTGCACACGTCTGGATGGCCACTTCCGGCCATGCGCCATTGGCAACTGCTCCGGTAAGGTCCAGGAATGAGAGGTCAAGGAGCTGAGCGGGAAGAGCTGCAGGTACCCTCATGCGGACCACAGTACCAATGCGGAGGGGTTGCACCGACCCTTGCCCGGAGAACGCAGTCATGCTTGCTCTGTCCCACTCACCAGCTGTACTCCTCACTGCGACTTCCCATCTGACAGCTGCTGGCTCCACTGTGTTTTTTCCTCTTGTAGCTGCCTCAGAGGCAGAGTATCTTGCCTAGCTTCTTTTGAAGCTGTCCCTCATCTTGTCCCTTTGTGCCCTATCTGCCAGTCCTTGGAACACCCACTGTAATTCTGATTTCCACTGTCCCTCCTCCATGCAGCTTCCAGATCTTGGGGCCCAACCATCATAATCCTTCGTGGGAGCACATGAGCTGAGCTGGAACCAGGAGGAAGGCGGGGTGGGAGCGGGGGCGGGGAACACTGGTCTTTCTTGACAGGCAGCAGAAGGACAGTCTTCTACTATCTATCACCAAGTGACCTCTTAAAGGCGTCACTGGGACCGTGTAGTATGTGCTTTGTTTCATGGGGAGAAGGTGTCCAGCATTTCCTTCCTCTCCGCTCAGAGGACAGCTGCCCACCTCCCTTTGAGTTCCAGTCTTGTGGCTCCCCCTGTGCTGGGCTCTGCGCCACACATCTGAGCCGTCGGCTTTGCCAGGACCTGCCGCCTTGCCAGCCTGGCTGCTACTGCCCTAAGGTGCGACACTCGGGAAGGGGAGCAACACACATGTGCACCTGCTAGAAGCCAGCACGGTGCAGGACGTGTAGGAGACAGTGGTCCTTGCACGGTTCTAGCCTGTCCTGGTTTTTCCCTCTGCGCAGGGCCTGCTGGAGCAGGCTGGGGGCTGCATCCCCCCAGAGCAGTGTAACTGCTGGCTCACCTCAGGAGAGGGAGCTAGGGTGACCCTGGCCCCTGGGGACCGCCTGCAGTTAGGCTGTAAGGAATGGTGAGTAATAGGGGAAGGAGGGCAGAAGGCCAGAAGTGGGGTGGGCAAGGGCATCCTGACTCAGCAGATGCCAAGCTGAGCCCATTTGGACCAGTCCAATCTGAGAACAAGTGACCCAAGATGCCCAACCTTATAGCTCTGTCGGCTTGCACCAGAGCACCCAGCCCTCGGGCTGATGAGCCATACATACTCAGCAGATTCCTATTTCCCAAAACCCACCCTGATGTTCCCCTCCCACAGTGAATGCCAGAGTGGAGAGCTGCAGTGTTCCAGCAGAGGGTGTGAAGGTAATCCTGAACTGTCCCTGTTAGCCTAGGCCTGGGAGCCTGCAGGACTTGGCGCTTGCACTGCTAAAGCCAAGACAGTCCTAGACATTTAGTACCCTGCCCTGCCCTACGCTGACACCTTTCTTAGTCTTTCCTATTTACTGCTCCTTTTGGTCATGGCTCTTCCTGCCCGCCCGCTGGGCTCTCTGAATTAAAAAGTCCCTGAGATCACCAGCACAGACCCATTGCCCTTCTAGGTCTTCTGCCTTTGACTGGATGGTCAGAGTGGTCACCTTGTGGGCCCTGCCTGCCCGGAAGTGCCCTGGCTCCGGCCTCCAGGACTGCCCTGGAGGGGTACTGGCCTCTGAACACGGCAGGCCTCCCTTCAGCCTCAGTCACCCTGCTGGCTTCAGAGCAGTACAGGCACCGCCTCTGCTTGGACCCTGAGACAGGGAGGCCCTGGGCTGGAGATCCTGCCCTTTGCACTGTGCCCCTCAGCCAGCAGCGCCTCTGCCTTGACCCTGGAGCCTGCAACGGTAAAGAAGGACTGCAGGCCAGCAGGCAGGATGGGTCTGGCATGCTGGCAAGCAGGGGTTTGTCCAGAGGAGGCTAGCCACAGGCTCATGCCAGTTGTTAGGAGTGAGGCAAATACTGCTAATACTTCTGCTTGCCTCTGGGACCTGCTGGATTTGAGACATGGTGGAGCATGTTAGTAGCGGTAGCAGTTAGGAAAAAAGATAATAGAAAAAAATGAAGAAAGAAAGAGAGAAAGAAAGAGAAGAGAAAAGAAAGAAAAAAGAATGAGAAAGGCTTCAGGGTATTTTTCCAGGGTAGGAGGAGACAAGACCTGAGGTAAATGGGCCTGAGTCATTGATTTCTGCTTTTATTTTTCTGTCCCCAGACACATGCCAGTGGGATCCCTGGGGACCTTGGAGCCCCTGCCAAGTGCCCTGCAGTGGAGGATTCAAGCTGCGCTGGAGAGAGGCCAGAAACAGCTCTGGAGGAGAGTGCCGAGGACCGTGGGCTCAAACAGAAAGCTGCAATGTGGGGTCTTGCCCAGGTGACCAGTATCCCAGCATCCCAGGGGTATAGAGACTGGAACATTGGAATGGGCCCTGATGGGAATTATTGCCTCTGCTCCGGTGGCAAGAGAGGCTCTGCTGAGGGCTGGGGTGGGATGGTCAAGAGTGCCCTGGTATGGACTTTTACTTCCGGACCTCAGGAGAAAGCTGTGCGACTCAGGACGCCGTGTTTACCCTGGACTGTGCCAACCAATGCCCTCGCAGTTGTGCTGACCTCTGGGATGGTGTTCAGTGTCTACAGGGACCCTGCAGCCCAGGTACCTGGCCGCAGCACAGCCTGGCCTGGGGGATCTGGTTGCCCAGGCCCTCTTCACTGCATGGGCAGGGCTAGGGTAGGGAAGATGTTATTGATCATGACAGGGCAAGAAAGTAAGTTCTTGGGTCACTTCCAGTAACCACTCTAAGTCCCTTCTAGCAGCTCCGTCAGAACCTGCTGCTGTGGTGGCACACATCTGCAAATCCCAGCATTTGAGAGCCCGAGGCATGAGGATTGCCATGAGTTTGAGGCTAGCCTGGGATACAGTGTGAGTTCAAGGCCAGCTGAGGTTATACAGCAAGATCCTATCTTAAAACAATCTGCTGTATAGAAGAGCCCAGAGGTATCTCCCATGCATGGCCAGAGCCTGAGATCAGGCTTTGGACCTAGTCTAGCTGCTGGAGGGACCCATTGCTAAACCTTGCCCCAGACACTGAATTTCATAACCTTTTTATTAGCATGTATTAATTGCACAAGATAAAGGGTCACATTTTCATACATGTGTATAATGTACTTTTACCATTTTCTCCTCATTCCTTTTCTTCATTCTCCCTGCTTTCCCCCATCCCCTTTCCTCCTCAACAGTAAATCACCCTTTTGCTTTCCAGTCTTTAAAGCATTGAATCGTGCTTGCCCCTCGCAGGTTGCCGATGTCCCCCTGGTCAGCTGGTGCAGGATGGACGCTGTGTCCCTATCTCCTCGTGCCGCTGTGGCCTGCCCCCCAATGCCTCATGGGAGCTGGCCCCCACACAGGTGGTCCAGCTGGACTGCCATAACTGGTATGCTGCCATGCTGCCAAACCAGGACAAGGGCTTTGGGCAGGTGACATGGGGCAGGTCAAGGCCATGGGCGCTGCTGGAGAATGAAAGCTGTTTGTCACGACTTGGGGCCTAAGCCCTTGGCTGCACATCTCGTCCACAGCACATGCATAAATGGGTCCCTGGTGTGTCCATACGTTGAGTGTCCAGTCCTGGGACCTTGGTCAGCCTGGAGCGAGTGCTCAGCTGTCTGTGGCAGGGGCACCATGGTACGCCACAGAAACTGTGAGGAGCGTCCCGAGGGTGTGCCATGCCAGGTCCTGGACGTGCAGCAATGGCAAGAGTGTAACCTGCAGGCCTGCCCTGGTGAGTGTCCTGGGGTCGCACAGCCCTCCATCTCTGCTGGCCCCTGCAGTGGGTAGGAGAGGCCCCCTGTAACCTGTAAGTACCCCTCTCACTGTATATGTGCATTTCCCAGAGTGCCCACCCGGGCAGGTGATCAGTACCTGCGCCACTTTGTGCCCGAGCCTCTGCTCCCACTTGCAGCCTGGCACTGTCTGTGTGCGGGAACCCTGCCAGCTTGGCTGTGGCTGCCCTGGGGGACAGGTGAGTCTGACCAGTGGGTTCTATTTTCTGGGGGCGGGACAGAGCGGCAACTGGGGAGTCATGAGGCCGGATCCAAGAGTAACTCAACATATCTGCCTCAGCTGCTCCACAATGGCGCATGCATTCCCCCTGCTGCCTGCCCCTGCACCCAGCTTTCCCTGCCCTGGCACCTCACCCTACCCTTGGAAGAGCAGGCCCGGGAGCTGCCCCCAGGAACTGTGCTCACCGGGAACTGCACACACTGGTAGGGCCGGAGCCTGGGCGGAGGGCAGGGGTGTTGAGAATGGGATGGGGCGGAGGGCCACGGGGCCTCTGATGGGTTGCTGCTGTCTTCTTAGCACCTGTGAAGGTGGAGCCTTCGTTTGTGCTGTCACCGACTGTCAGGGTGAGACGTGGCTGTCCCTGCCCCTGCCCTGAGGCCCAGAACTCCCCACACTGCAATCCCTAAGTGCCCATGGTGGTATTCACCAGCACTGTATGTGTGTGCATTGAGCAAGGCCCAGAAGTAAAAGGGTGCTGCCTTCCTGCTGAGGTTCAGGGGTGTGGGTGGAAAGGAGGAGTCTGGCTTGAGGAACCCCAGACCTTTAGGTGTTGTCCACCTTTACCACGGATCTGTGGATTCAGACACGGGCTTGGGAAGTTCCAAAGCCCTGAGCCGAGCTGCTGAATGAGGGTGCCACCAGAACAAGTAAAGGCAAGCAGGAAACGCCCTTAGGGTGTGCCAGGGTACTGGAAATACAGAGGTAAGGTGGACAGAATTGGTTATAGGGTGAGATCTGTCTGGGCCCAGTGTTTGGTGAATGATGAGAGGGAGATGGCTGCTGGAGCCAGGAGGCAGCATAGGAAGGGGACAGTGAAGTACCTGAGGAGTGCCTCGTGGGGCGGGCCATCTGGGCGGGATCCAGAGCTGGCAGAGGCCACAAGTGGATGGTCTTCCTGCAGAGTGCCCTCCTGGGGAAATATGGCAGCATGTTGCCCCTGGGGAGCTGGGGCCTTGCGAGCAGACATGCCCGGAAACGAACATGACACTGGCTTGGAGAAACTGCACCAAACAGGCTCCAGGCTGTGTGTGTCAGCGGGGGCACTTCCGCAGCCAGACAGGTCTCTGCGTTCCCGAAGACCGCTGTGAATGCTGGCACCATGGGAGTCTCCACTTGGTGAGACTCCAGCCCCTTTCTTGTTCAAGGACTCCCTACCTACTGACCTAGAGCTGTACCTCCTTTGGCTCCCTACTCCCAGTCTCACAGTGGCTGGGGACCCTGTCCTCTCAGGACCCAACTGGCCCTAGGTTGAAAACCCCTGGTATTTTGTATTGAGCTCTCCCAGCTAGACTCTACATCTAGGCCATTTCTGTGGCTGGAACTCCCGGGCTGGATTTAGAACTGAGGTGCTATCATGAAAATCTGGGGGTGGGATGCTGAGATGGGGTGAGAGACAGCTCAAAGATTAAGGGCAGGTATTGCTCTGACAGGGGATCTGAGTTTAGTTCCCACAGCCACCAGGGGATCCGATGCCCTTCTCTGGCCTCCACATGTGCGCGCGCGCGCGCGCGCACGCACACACACACACACACACACACACACATACACACACACACACACACACACACACACACACACACACACACACACACGAGTTTACTCTTAAAAAAAGAAAAGAAGGGCTGGAGAGACAGAGCAGTGGTTAAGAGCACTGTCTGCTCTTCCAGAGGTCCTGAGTTCAATTCCTAGCAACCACATGGAGGCTCACACCATCTCTATTGGGATCTGATGCCCTCTTCTGGCATGCAGGTGCACATGCAGTCAGAGTACTTATATACATCGAATGAATAAATAAATCTTTAAAAAAAGAAAGAAAGAAAAGAAAATCCAGAGAGACCAAGTAGAGCTTTCCCCCTCCTGCAGCCTGGATCTGAATGGCAGGAGGCCTGTGAGAGCTGCCGCTGCCTTCGTGGGAGGAGTGTCTGCACTCGACACTGCCCAGGCCTCACCTGTGCTCAGGTACTCTGTGTCCCTGTAGCCTTCTTGGCAGCCCCCTACTGCCTTCTTTCCACGGCTGGAGTTGGGGTCTCTGGGCAGGCAGTATGGGATGATAGCATGTCCTCCTGTGTGAATCCTGGATGGCTCTCTGTAGGGCGAAGTGATGGCGCAGGAGCCGGAGAGCTGTTGTCCCATTTGTCAACAGGACCCTCGGGGTATGGAGAGTTCGGGCACCTGTGTAATGCCTTTTCCTGGCCTGCACTTCTGCCTCACAGCCTCACGCCCAGCTTGCTATGTTCCCACCTTCCCAGGCTTGCCTGTGTGGGGATCGCAGGGGTTCCCTCATCCCAGGCTCTTCCCTACCATGTCCTTACTTAGGGTCTCCCCTAGTCATAGCCTCACCCTCTGTCTTGGTGCTACCCCCTCAACCCCAGAGGAGGAGCCAGCCTCCTGCAGGTACCTCACAGAGCTCAGAAACCTCACCAAGGGTCCCTGCCACCTGGATCAGGTAGAAGTGAGCTACTGCAGTGGATACTGCAGGTCCAGCACCAACGTCATGACTGAGGTGAGCAGGGGTGGATGGGGGGATGGGAACTGCCTTAAAGGTCCACGGGGCAGGTCAGCCAGTGTCCCTGGGGGTTTGACGCCAGCTGAGGACCTGGGCAAAACTCAGAGAGCACGAGGAACACAACCCATTCTCACTGAGCTGACAGAACCGGGGCTATGGGGCGTCAGAGCCCTTCTCCAAGGTGGCAGTATACACACATCCCCGGAGTATGGCTCTCAGACACCTGTGTCCCTCTAAGCCAGTAAGTGGAGATGCCCACGAAGAAAGGCTTGGGGATAGAAAGTGGCTGAGGCTAGATCCATCATGTTTGCAGCAGGAAGGTACCCAGAGTTAGCCTTTTACATACAAGCCCTCCTGGGCTTTTCCTGTAATGTCTAGACCTGAGCAAGCCTAGACTCAAGTTCTCTCTGCTTGCTCTCCTTGGACCCTGCGTCACCCCCTGACTTCCTTAGCTTTCAACGTGGAAAGTTGTACCATGGCATTCCCTTTGAATGGAGACCCAGATCCAGCACCTCACATCTCCTCTTGAGTCCATTCCCTTCTGCTTTCACCAGGCTGGGTTAGCTAGTGCTGGAAGACAGGGGTGCTTCCTCGGCGGGTCCCAAAGATGCTGCTGCGCAATCCTGTGCTGTGCTGCTGCTGGCTCAAGTGCTCCTGCCCTCCTGGGGATGCTTCCCCAAACACACTTGGAACTTTTAAAATGGAGTACAGAAAGAGAATAGGAATGGTTGGGAGATGACAACCTTTGCTGTCTTTGACCTCGATGCCATATGAATGTGTGAAGGAGTTATAAGCCATACAAAGATTATAAGAAAAATCAAGTCACCGTTGGGTGCGGCAGGAGGGTCTGCTCTGGAAGGACCACCCAGTGTGCTTAGGATCCCAACTGTGTACTTAGGGTTTGTTAGCCGTTCATGTAGGACTAGCCCATTTCCATCTAGACCCCTTAGGGTGCAAGCCACATCCTTACCCTAATGCATCCATTCCCTGAATGTTCAGATTTTGGCCTTTTCCTCTAGGACGATTGGATTTTGGCCCTTTCCCTGGAAAGGAAAGGCTGGGGGTTGGTGGGGAGAACTCCCAGAACTCCGTTTGGCTCCCTCCCCACTCAGCCAGCCTCTCTCGCCCAGGAACCCTACCTGCAGAGCCAGTGTGACTGCTGCAGCTACCGTCTGGATCCCGACAGCCCCGTGCGGATCCTGCATCTCCATTGCCCAGACGGCCACACAGAGCCAGCGGTGTTGCCAGTGATTCACAGCTGCCAGTGTAGTGCCTGCCAGGGTGGGTCTACCTGGGGAGGAGAGGGCAGGGCTCCTGGTGGGCAGGAATCCTTAGGAACATGCACAGCACAGGGATCCATTCTTTCTTGGGTTTTACCAATCTGCTCTGATCCTTTCCGCTCTCATCATTCTCCTTCCCAATTATACTTAGGCTTGGGTGTTTGCAGTAAGTTGTACCTGGTTCAAATCTCAGTCTTCCGCTCGGGTCAGTACCCATGATGCCATCCCTTAAATGGGCCTGACATCTACACAGGCTTGCAGGGAGGACTCTGCAAGGGCGAGCATCTGAAGTTCCGGGCAGGTTAAGTTACATACTCCATGTGTGGGGAAGACGCAGAGGAAGGACAACAACCCAAATTAGGTGGAAGGCTTAGAGGAGCTGGCTTCGCCCTGCACTTCCTTCAGGCAGCTCTCCCTCGTCTTTCACCTGCCTGCCCCAGCTTGTCTCATTTGACCATGCTGCCTCTCAGCCCTCCTGAAAATTCTGTCCGCAGGTGGTGATTTCTCAAAGCACTGACATGCTCTGTTGGATGCATCCACTGTTGTCTCTCCTGCAACACTCTGTGGCACTCCCTGCTTCCTTCGGCGCCCACTTACCCATCTCTGACCTGTGAACCATGGTCTGGTGTTAGCATATTCCAAATAAAGGCATGCTGGCAACTAATGCTGAGAAACTCTTGTGTGCTCTCTTTTCCTGGTCCCAGTTGGAGGGAGAGTTCAGCCTGGACCTGAGCAGCAGCTCTGGTGGGCCCACTATGCATTCATCATGGCACTCGCTGTGGCTTGAATAAGTCGCCCCCATCACTGCCCCAGTCTCCTCAGCTGTCGTAGGAAAGGGATGAATCTAGAGCCTGAAGAGCTCCTGTATTAGGCGTGAGTGTCCCCGGTCATATCCTTCAACCCCATGTGATCCCATCACAATACAGACTTCTGGGGCATTCAGGCTACCCTCCTCTTGACAACAGTATTATTGAACTGTGATTTATATGGTAAGAAACTAACTTGTTGTCTCTGTGTGTGTGTCTGTGTGTGTGTGCACGCAATTTTTAAAACATGGTTTCCCTGTAGCCCTGGCTGGCCTGATCCTCACGGTATAGACCAGGATGGCCTTACACTCAACGGAAATCCACCTCCGCTGCCTCCTGAGTGCTGGGATTACTGGTGTGAAGTGCCACATCAGACTGAAATCCATGCATTTTAACTTTAACACTTTAGTAGGAAGTAAATTAAGTTGTGTGAACATCACCTCCATTCATAGAACGTTTCTGTTGTTTCCTGGGCACTGACCATCAACTTCTCCTGCTTCTAACACCAGGCAAACACTAACTTGCTCCTACAGAATTGCCCTTCATGGACGTGGATTATCTGCAAAATGCCTACCATTTGCCAGTTGATGGATTTTCCTTATGTTTTGCCTATCTATTTACCAGCTGATAGACATTCCTGTTGCTGCTGCTTTTTCTATTATGCATAAAATTATTTTATACAAGTCTTTGTGTCTCATATCTTTTTATATTCCCAACACCCGCATAGGTGGGCAGTGCTCACCTATCACCCCAGTTCTGGTGGTATAGAGATGGTGAGGTCTTGGGAGCTTGTTGGCCAGCCAGTCTTTCCAAAAAGTCAGCTCCAGGTTCAGTGAGAGACCGTGTCTCAAAATCCAAGGTATAGAGTGTGTAGAATGACAAAGGGAGGCACCTGAACAGATATGTAACACACATAGACACACACACACACACACACACACACACACACACACACACACACGAGTAAACCCAGCATGATGGTCCAACCTATAATCAACAGCGTTCAAGAGGCTAAGCAGGAAAATCAGGAGTTTGAGGCAAGCTTGGGCTATTGTTTTTACGAAACAAAGAAATGTATGAAAAAGTATTACCCCTTCTTGATCAGCCTTGTTGACCTGTGTGTGAGTCTGCCGGAGTTGACCTAAGCAAGAGGAGTGGTCCAATCAGGACTCTCCAGGCTGGACTACATTTCCCGTGAGCCTCTCTGCCCCGTGAAGCGGCAGCTGTAAAATGCTGAGCTAGTAAGACCCAAGTCCAGCTCACCACCACCTGAGCCAGCAACAGCGCTACTGCCTCCTGCTGTGGGAGTGATTAAGTTTGCTGCCACGTGTCCCGCTCCCCTCCGGGAGCTCAAGACCCGAGTGGGCAGCGGTGGAGTCGGAACAGGCCTTTAGGGAGGGGGTCTGCACGGCCGCCGGAGGCGGGCCATGGAGCCTGGGGAGTCGGGGAAGGTAGGACTGGAACGCACGGGACTGCTCTCCCTCCTGTCGCGCATCCTGTCTGGACTAGCGGGTGAGCTAGCTTTTCAGGGACGCGCTCTCCCTCTTGCTCATCTAGGAGGCACTTACTTCTGTCCTGAGCATCCCGCCCCAGTCCCCTTCCAAGGGTCAGCCCACCTCCTTGATTGTGGCTGCTCTGCCGGTGGTCCCAGGGTGGGGGAATCACCAAGCATAGGCATGCCAAGGTGCTTGTGGTTTCCCTTCTTCGCTTTCGGCGTTTTGAGGAGGCCTTACTTATAAGACATGGAGGCTGGAGATAGATAGTATGCCAGTGGGAACCAAAAAGTGGGCAGCTGAGAAGTGGAGTGAGGGCTGATGCTGCTTGCTTCTCCTTCCAGGAAAGGACTGAGTAGGGAAAAAAGGCTTCAGGCATTTGCTTGCTTGCAAATGTTTGTCTGCTTTATGAAGAATGTGCGCACGGCTTAGAAACACACTCCTCAAACTTGCTGCAAGACTTTGGACAGAAGAGGCTTTGAGCTGGGAGATGAGGTAGGGTGGAAAGTGGTCAGGAGCAGAGGAGTGTTGACAGGATTGTGGGCACAGTGGCCCGGAGAAAGACAGCCTCTTAGGATTAAGGTCTTTCTTTGCAGCTACACCCTCAGTTCTTGCAGCCCTTCTTAAAGTTTTTTTTTGGGGGGTGGGGTGGGGTGGGGGGTAAGGTGGTAAGTTGGAAAGGAAGTTTTTCAACAAACGTTTTCAAGTGCTGTGAATCTCTCTCTCCCTCTGTCCCTCTCCATCCCCTCGATGTCTACTTATTAAATATTTATACTCTGAGATTTGCAATCAATAAGAAGTTGGAAGTACAGGAATACACAGGAAGGAACCTTATTTCACAGAGAAATCTCCTGTAGTTTCCGCTTGAGTAAATTGGATGAGCCTGGAAAGGTTGGCCCACAAGAGAGGAAAGATGAGGAGGGTGTTTGGTGTTGTAATTTTATCTGGAAAGGTTTCTGCCTTAGAACCCGTTCTATCTGCAAGCATCTCTTCACCCCTCCTCCCTTTTCTTCAGCCCATTAGCTACAGAGATTTTCCAGATCCAGCAAGTCCACAGATTATCTGGGTGAAGGCAAGCTCAACTGGACCCTTAAGGAATGGAAGCTGTTTGGCCAGCTGTATTTACACACATGAAAAGGAATGGGCTTGGGTAATAGCCTCAGACTGGTGTAGATTGAACCTGAATTCAGATGAGGGAATGGAGCAGAAAGTATTTAAAATGGCATCAAGATTAGAGTTAGTGATTTAAGGTTAATTCCCAAGATCTTCTGCTAGGTAGTATCCTTCCTTAACCTTTAACAAGAAAAGAGAGAAGTCTTAAAAGATTTGATTTTCTTTTTCAGGTCCAACCACTAATTGAAAATCTCAAAGCTCAGATATTTCTTTCTTGATTTCTACTCTGGATTGCAGGGTACCTCCAAAAGGCTTAGCCTCTGCAAGTGTATATGTTTTCTACCCTGAGAGATGAGAACATTATAAAAAAATCAGACTGTCTTCGTTAGGGTTTCTACTGCTGTGAAGAGACACTATGACCACAGCAACTGTTTAACTGTTTTTGTTTGTTTGTTTGTTTTTGTTCTTGTATTTTATTTTGTTTTTTTGGAGACAGGATTTCTCTGTGTAGCCTTGGCTGTTCTGGATTCACTTTATACACCAGGCCAACCTTGAACTCACAGAGATCCACCTGCCTCTGCCTCCCCAAGTGCTGGGATTAAAGGTCTGTGCCACCACCGCCCAGCAGATTATGGCAACTCTTACAAAAGAAAACATTTAACGGGGCTGGCTTACATGCCCAGAGGTTTATGCTATAATCATCAGGGCAAGATGATTGGTGCACAGACAGACATGGTGCCGGAGAAGGAGCCGAGAGCTCTGCATCTGGATCAGCAGGAAGAGAGAGACGCTGGGCCTGGCTTGACCATCTCAGACCTCAAAGACCACCCCCCAGTGCCACACTTCCTTCAACAAGACCACACCTCCTAATAGTGCCACTCCCTATTAGCCTATGGGGGGCATTTTCACTCAGACTACCCGAGAGAGGGGCATTGTGAAAGCAACTGGCAGTGAAGGTACATTGCAAACGAGTGAAAAGACAAAGGCCTGTATAGAATATGACCTCAGGCTGCTTCAAGGAAAGTTGGGTGATGGCAGGAAGAACGACTCCTGTAGGGGAAGGTAGAGCAGGAAGGGCTGAGGCTCGGGAGGGTTTTGGTGCTGGATGGAGGGCCCTGCTAGAATAGACTATTCAGATCAGATACACTTGCATCCTTCATAGGTAAGGAATTTCTCTTATTCAAGCAGATTTGAGGTTTTATGCTACAGAGGCAGAAGGTGTTTGCCATAATGTAGCTTAAAAGAGGGGTGCCAGGTGTTCAGATCTCTCTGGGTGACAGGACACTTCATTCCATATTCAGTTTCCACCTCAATATTCTGCTAAGGAGACAGGACCATCAGCCTTCGTTTTGACACCTTCTCAAGCTGAGGAAGCAGCATGAAAAGGAAGCTTCAAGTCCCTGGTCACAGAGCTGTGTTTTTCATTGGCTTGGTTGGTTTGTTTTGAGAGATACCGTCTCACCCGTATATGCCAGGCTGACCTTGAATTCTTCCATCTGGTGGCAGCCTCCTTGCTGCTGGCCAGGTGTGCTCATACCAGATCTTCTGGTCACAGATTCCTACACTGAGAGGAATAGACTCCCCTCTGGCCCTGGAGGGCAGTATCTATCCTGGGCTCTGCCTCCCATGGGATCAGAGTCCCATGTCTCCACACTAAGCCTCCGAGGCTGTCTTTTCATGTGCCTCCTTGTCTGGCTTCTTCCTTTTAGTCTACTCCACTTTGCAGTAGCATTTGAAAGACTCTGTAAGCACAAATGCTTATTTTAAGTGACTGTTTAGTGATATCATTCCACTACTGGGTTTTTCTTTTTCCTTATTAGTATGTTGTGTACATGAATGTGGGTAAATCAGAGAACAGCTAGCAGGAGTCAGTACTCTTCTACCATGTGGCTTCTGGAGACTTAACTCAGGTCATCAGGCTTGGCTCCGAGTGCCTTTGCCTGCTAAGCCACGTTTTGTTGGACCCTACTACTGCTTTTTAAAACTGCTCAGTTTTTTATATATTCGTAGACAAAACTTTGGGAGGTCATATGCCAAACAATAGTAATTATACTTCAAAGATGAGAATGAACATAAAAACTTTCCCTCCCTAGGGCTTGAGAGATAGATGGTTCTGCAGTTAAGGACACTTGTTGCTTTTGAAGAAGATTCAAGTTCTGGTTCCGGCACCTATATGGTGGATCACAGCCATCTGTAACTCCAGTTCCAGGGGATCTGACACCCTCTTCTGACTTTCCCAGGCATCAGGCATGTGTGTGCTACATGGACGTACATACAGGCAAAACATTTATACACATAAATATTGTAAGAACTTTTTATTTTTTAAATGAGAAGCAATTGAGAAAGACACGACATTGATCTCTAGTCTACACATTCACATATGTATGTGGGTGCACGTGTGCGCGTGTGTGTGTGTGTGTGCGCGCGCGTGCACACACACACACACACACACACACACACACACACACACACACAGTGTAAAATGTAGACAGACTTCCTAGACCAGCCTCATAAAGAAGGCTCTGGTTGAGCTCGGAGGCTGGGATATCCTAATTTTCTTGTGCTGTGATGTTTACTCAGCATTTTTACTCCTATAGGTTGGTTGCAGGTTGTGTCCGTACATTGATAATGTTTTCCACCCCGGCCCACACACTGATAAATTCCTAGAGTAAGAGCTCTGACTGCCTGTGTGGAAGATGTGTCTCATAGAAAACTGATATTTAGCAGAGATCATTTTCCTTTCAGGTTCCTGTGACCTTTGATGACATCACACTGTTCTTGCTGCAGGATGCTGCTCAGACAGCCACAGAAGGACAAGCTGACAGCACCTCTAGGTTTGGATTCCTGTGTGTCATCCATGTCCCCTGCCTCAGCTGGGTCAGGACATACTGGAGAGGGGTTTTTGTTGTTGTTTTTTTGTTTTTGTTTTTGTTTTTTTTTTCAATTCTTTGGTTTCTCTAGGTATCAGTTACTCATCTACTCAATCCCAGTTCTATTCTTTTTTTAAATTGGCTAGGAATAGGGAATGCCTGGCTGTCTAGTACTTTGGGCTGTTTCCACAGTGAAGGGCAGGAAACAACCTGTGGCTCTGTGGGGCTGCCAGGGCCTGGAGGGAGTCCATAGTGGAGACCAGAGCGTTGGTTTAGCAAATCTCATCTCTCTCCAGGTCCACACATTGATACTTGTGCCTTCAACCTCTTAGGACTTGATTTGCTTAAGGTGACTTAGTAAGATTAAATGAACCAGAAACTTTCTACAAATGTAGGGTGTTTTTTATCTCTTCTGTCTTAGTTTTAAAATGCTCTTTTCTCTGCTTTTGAGTTCCCTTCTGTGCCAAGGACAGAAGTAATCGTGTTCAAATGTTTGTGCACACATATGTTCTATTCTAGATTGAGTATCTGTAATCCAAAAATCTACAATCTGAAATACTCCAAACTCTGAAACTTCCAGAAAGTCATCTGTACTCATAGGCTTTTGATTTTTGGAGTATTTTAGATTAGGGCACTCTACTAGAAAGTACAAATGCTTACAAATCTGAAAAATTCCAAAATCACATAGCTCAGGCTGGCCTCAAATTCCCTATATATCCAAGAATGACCTTGAATTTCTGCTCTTCCTGTATCTACCTCCCCGTGTGCTGAGATGGAGCCTGGAACTTCCTAGGCAAGCACTTTGTCAACTGAACTACATCCTTAGTCCCCACGGCCCTGAGCCTTTGGGATGAGGGTCATTACCTTGTGTTTGCTGAATGCAATGTGATGACTCCACGACTTTCTCATTCCACATTGGATGGAGGACGGTGTGGGAGCCGTGACCTCAGAGTCTGTGGATTGTAGCTGATCTGGGTCCTGTCTCCATGTCTGCTGAATAAGGTTGAAAAGCACCTAGTTCCTGAAGCTTCAAGTTGCAAAGCACTATCTCACAGGCCAGCTTTGGCGCACAGTGGGAGTTCTATTCCGCTTTGCTTCCTCATTTTGGCTTTCACTAGTTGAGTTTGGCTTCTTCAACATGTTCAAGTTGACAACATTTTGGGCCACTGCTGGATCCATGTCCCACATAGTTGCCTTTATTTTCATTTACTATATGTGCATAGGAATGTTTTGTCTACATGTATGTCTGTATAACAAGTGTGCCAGCTGCCCACAGAGGCCAGAAGAGGGTGTTTGATTCCCTGGAGTTAAGGATGGTTGTGAACTGCCATGTGGGAACTAGGAGCTAAACCCGGGTACTCTGGCTCAGCCAGTGATCTTAACCACTGAGCCATCTCTCCAGCCCAGTGAACTGACAATTTAATGTCATTTTAACTTTGCCTGCACCCCTTCTTGGTTTTGCCTATTCCCCCACTCTCATAGGGGTCTCATAGATAGCAGAGTTTCTAAACCACGAAGCCAGATCACCTAGTTCTCACTTTCTTAAGCCACCCTCAGTCTCACAACACTGAGGATGTCCGAGGCAGAGCCTGGTGTTAGGACCTGGAGCCAAGCCCTCATGGCTTTTCTGTGTTTCCAACTCAGGACCAACTACTGCCTATCCTGAGCTGTTTCCTGGCTTCCGGCAAGGGACTGAGCCATGGCTAGGCAACATCCGTGGCCAGAGGAGTCTCCTGAACCATCATCCTGGTGAGTGTGGTTTATGTGTGTGTGTGTCGGGGGGGGGGGTTACTTACTGACAAGGAGCAGAGTGGAGATGCTAGAAGCCAACCTTACCCAGTGCCTGCTTGTTCTCCCCCATGCTCAAGAGGAACACTGTCCTTCCCACAGATATTACCTTGTCTGAATGTTACCCCCGAACCCCCTTGTACTCTGCCCTCTCAGCCCCTTCCTGTGATCTCTTCCCTATATCACATGTTTGTTTAACTGAAAATTCCAAAGAGGTGTGACTGTCTTACCTCCTGCTGTATTTTCAGTGCCCATAGCAGTGCCTGGAATACAGCAGTAGAAAAACTGTAACCAAATGAGTGAAGAAATGAATGTGCGGCTGTTTGCTGAGTCCTAGAGTTGGTGTTGGCATTTGCGTTTTGGGAGAGGACAGAGTTAACCCAGTTCCTCCTGTGAGAACACAGGGAGTGGGGCTCACGCTCCCTGTGAGTCATATCCACAGAGATTGCTGTCTCTTGTGGTTTCCTCAGATAGACCACAGGCATCTCTGGACTGCTGTGATTGCAGAGAAACACAGAGGCCCATTTTGAGCCCTTGGCCACTGGCCACTGAAATTTAGGTCGGTGCCTAAGAAGTGATTTCAGTTCCATTTCCTGTAAAGAAAGGGACTTCTAGTTTAGTTTCAAGAAGAAAAGTCTCCATGAGGGCATGAGAGTTTTGTGCTCTGAAAGGTTATGGTGTCATAGAGGGAAGCTGAGCCTGATACCATCCACATCACTGCAGTAGCCCCATTTATCCGCTGTGTGTACCCTCTTTTATTCATGCTGTCTCACCATAGTGTCAGATAACCGACCGTCAACCATAGCTAATGTAATATAGTAGGTTATTTTGAAGAAGAGAGACGATATTTTCATCACTTTAATTATAGTATTATTATGTCTAATTTATAAATGAAATTTTTATGTCTCCTTATGTCTAATTTATAAATGAGATGTTATCATTTTTCTGTATAGATGGGAAAAGCACAGTATGTAGAGAATCTGAGCCCTCCCCCCCCCCCATGGCCCAGGCATCTGTCAGGGCCCGGAGCACAGTCCCTGAAGACAAGGAGGACTGTCGCACTCAGAGAGTTCACCAGATGCTGTCCATCCTGAGACTGCAGCTATGGCCAGGGTTAGGTGGCTGTCTTGCTTTGAGGTGCTTAAGCAGGATGCAGAGGCCGCTCTGCCAGCCCCCACCCCCCAAGAAGGAGGTTCCTACAAAGTCAGAGTTGCAGTCTGCTTCTTTGGGCTCTCTAAGCCCCATGTTTCCGTGCCTTCGGCGTTTATCCGAAGCTCTGAACCTAGGCCAGGGCCAGTGCCCGAGGCGGCCTTGCTCGAAGTGCAGCAGTGGCCATTGGATCCGGTGTTTCTACCTGTTAAGTCTTTGATAGGAAACATTTGCTTAAAGCACATGCGTTTGGTTTCTTTCTGGGTTAAGCAAGATGTGTATGAGGAGTCTGAGACGAGTGAGAGTCGAGAACTCGATTACAGCGTTCTTCAGGGTAAGCCGAGAGGAAGGGCTGTCATTTTGGACCCATGTGTCCTCCCACCTTTTGTATACTTGTTGGCTTTTAGACCAGAGGATTTCAAATTTCACTTTGTCTTTCCTCGAAAGGGAAAACCCACACGAGCTACATGGAAGAAGTAAATATGCAGGATTCTGCCAGAGAGGAAGGACGGTACCTGTCACCACGAAAGAAAGCCTGCCTTGCCCACGTTAGTGCAGAGAGAGGCGCCGTCAAGGGAGACTGGACAGGAGAAAACAGGGAGCCCCCAAAGCTCCGCTCTGTTCAGGAGTCGTGGCTTACGTGGTTTCTGTGGTTGACCATGAACGAGGAACAGACAGCTCTGTTCTGTGCTGTCTGCTGAGAATACCCAGTCATCAGGGACAAACAGTCACCATTCGTAGAAGGCTGCACAGGACCATTCAAGGTGGAGACTCTCAAATACCACGCCAAGAGCAAGGCCCACATATTCTGTGTCCGTTCACTGGCCACCAGAGACCCTATCTGGGCAGCTCACCTTCAGAGTCTGAGGGAGAGTTTGGAAGGTATCCCGGCCAGCCCCCAGCACCTCTTCAGTACAGTCTATCCCACGTTCTACCCCGCAGGGCCTCTGGGAGACGTTGATGGCATAGCTGAGCTCCTGACCAGCCCAAGAGCTGAACTAGAGGACCCTACAGGGAGTGGAGCCTTCCCTGCGTTGTATCTAGACTGCATGGCAGATTTGAGGCAAAAAAAAAAAAAAAAAAAAAAAAAACTGGCAGTGACATCCTCAGTCCCTCAAATTGCAACATGCTGTGTAAAGATGCTATTGAATTCTGCAGCCAGGTAATGTGTTTATTGATTGTTGTGCCTTAGAGAGGGTTCCAGAGTGAAAGTGACATAAATTGCAAGATGATGACGGAAAAGAGAATTGTAGCAGTACTCAGCCCTGACATCATAGGGTCGCCGGAGCACATGTGCTTTTATACTTTTTTTATTAGTATTTTTGCTTTTATACTTTTTGATATTTTATTTATTTTATGTATATGAGTGTCTGCCTGTGTATGTTAGTGCGTCACATGTGTGCAGTACCTGTGGAAGCCAGAAGGGGGTATCAGATGCCCTGGAGCTGGAGTCCTAAATATTGGGAGCTGCCACATGGGTGCTGGGAGCTGAACTAGGGTCCTCTGGAAGAGCAGCCAGTGCCCTTAACCACTGAGCCATCTCTGCAGCCCTGGCTCACAATTTTTAAATCACTGGGTACTGCTTTAAATGCTTTAGAAGTATTAAGTCATTCAACTGGGGCAAAGCGTGACTTGTGGTACAGAGCATCCTGACTTACCGAAGAAACAATGATCTTTAGTTGAATTCAGAGCAGCCACTAAACTCCAGAAACAGCCCACCATCACAAACTGTGTAGACCATGCTGTGCTCTCCAGTATCTCTAACTTTTAGTGTCACGGACTTTTCATAGGTGATGAGCTGTCTGAGGTTACCCAGAGTTAGTAGAGCGGGGGTTGTTTGGTTCACCATGTAGAAAGAAAACCGTGACTCGGGAAGAAGTGGCTTCCTGGAGTCCAGAATCCACAAGCTGCTGTGGCCGGTGCTGATCTCTGCCCAGAGTCCTGGTCACCAGCCTGGCACTTTCTTTCCACTTGGTCTGCTGGGCCCCAGTAGAAGATAATGCTCACCTTGTGTTTATTCCATGTTTGCCTAATTTCCTGGAGAGTTGGTAGCTAAGGAAACGGCTCATTGGAATCTTTGACTCCAGTTTTCTTCACCTCACAACTAGCAAGTAAATGACTGGTGGTCGGGGTCAGTGGCTAACTCAGATGTTCCTAAGGAAAACATCGTAGGGAGCCTTCCACTAGTGCTCGAGTTTTTTTAAGATCCAGAGGAAGAGCAAAGCTTCTCTTCATGTTCTGCTTATAGTTTTTAGTGGGAGGAGGTAATAACAGGTTTGACCTTCAGCACCTCAGGAGTGTGGCATGGTAAAGCCCTCCCTCGTCATGAGCATCTTTAGTTCTTTTTAACTGCTATTTCCTTCACATCCTGTTGGGGGATCCTGGTGGCAGGCAGTCTCCTCTATAGCCACGGTGGGTGTAGGGTGACTGTGGGACTCCAGGTGACAGCGTACCATCAGAGGTGCTGTTCTCCCTGTGAGTTTTTCTCTTTCTTGAAGGTCCATGGATCTGACTGAACCAGTTTTACTTACCCACTATCTGGGGCTCATAGATTTGATGAGTTTCAGTGGTGAATTAATTCCTGAACCTCTTGGTTGGCTTCCCAGGAGAAAGATGTCCTCAGAAGGCTGTACACAGCTTTGTGTCTCACTCTAGCAGTGGGCTGAGTAGGCTACTCTGTGTTGCAGCTTCCTGACAAGGCACAGATGAAGGATTCCAGAATGTCCGGGGAGCTCCCTGCTCTGTTTGAGGATGTGGCAGTGTATTTCACTCGAGAGGAATGGGGCCTGCTGGACAAGGAGCAGAAGGAGCTCTACAGAGACGTGATGCAGATGAACTATGAGCTGCTGACCTCCCTGGGTAAAGCTTCCCGTGGGCTTTTATACTTCACCGTCATGGGCTCTGGGACCTCAGAGCAGCTGTGGCCTTCTCCCGCTTTTGTCCTTTCCTTATGGGCAGAGATTGAGCTTGTCTTCTGTCCCCAAGAACACTGCCTGCTTTGGGTCAGTGCACTGTATCACCTCTTCATTCATTTTTCTGTCCATCCATCCATCCATCCATCCATCCATCCATCCATCCATCCATCCATCCTTTGCTCCCATTCATCGAAGGTGCGCTATATGCTGTATGCTCAGGGCCTTTTAGGGACTTGTGGACTCGTGGCATCAGCAGGCCTTTGAATGAAGCTGCAAAACATCTGAGTTCCATAAGAGGGTTCTGGTAGAGAGTACTATGGGGCTACTGAAGTAGGGCAGAGAAGTCAGGGTGTGGGAGAGAGGAGTCAAGAAGTCTTCAGAGGATTGTTACAAGGGACACAAATCCAGGTTCCTCGAAATGGAGGAAGAGCAGGACAGAGGATGGGAACATCATGAGCAGAGCCTGAAGACAAATGGGCCTCTCTGGGTTCCCACCCTATCCAAATAGCCTGAGGCTATTCCTTCTTTCCAGGTGCTAACACAGTGGCATGAAAGCCAGCAGGCCTAGGCCTTGGAGAGGTTTGCAGAAGCAGAGCTACTATACAGACCTGTCCTGTATCTGTTTCTCCTTCTTCACTTTGTGTCTTTGTTGCAGACACCGCAGCCTGCTCTGCAACATCAGACAGGGAAACAGCTGTTGTATTCTAAAGCTGGGGTTTGATGTTTTCACTAGTTGGCAGAGGGGGCCACTGTGTACACACAGGAACTGCAACAGCACCTCTCCTAACTTCTGCTTGTGGAATAACCTCTCTAGAATGGAAAATATAGAACCTTATGGCTCTGTTGATCGCCATGGCCCTTTGTTTACACTACAACTATACTCTGGATTACTTTCTGACATTCCCCCCTCCTCTTTTCTTTTTTTCTTTTTAAAGTGTGTATGAGTGTTTTGTCTACATGTGTGTCTGTGACCATGTGCTTGCAGTACTGGTGGAGACCAGAAGACGCTACCACACCCCCTGGAGCTGAAGTTACAGAGGGTTGTGAGTGCTGGGAATCAAACCTGGGTTCTCTGGAACATCAGACTGTACTCTTAACCACTGAGCTGTCTCTCCAGCTCCACTTTCTAATATTCTTCTCCTGTATACTTGTTTCTGTTATTATTCATAACTCCTTGATTATTCGTGTGTGTGTGGTACTGAGGTTTGAATCCAGAACCCTGTGTGTGCTAGGTAAATGCTTTGCCATTGCAGTGCACCCATCCATTTGTTTGTAGTGCTTAAATGGCATTTCAGAAGTTACGTGAGTAATCAGTATCTTTTTTTTAATTTAAATTTAATTTTACTTTTAATCACACTTTATTTACTTTGTATCCCCCCTGTGGTTCCCCCCCTCCTCCCCTCCCAATCCCCCCTTCTCCACGAATGCCTCTCCCCAAGTCCACTGATAGGGGAGGGTTTCTTCATTCTGATCCTAGTTTGTTAGGTCTCATCAGGAGTGGCTGCATTATCTTCCTCTGTGGCCTGGTAAGGCTGCTTCCCCCTCGGGGAGGTGATCAAAGAGCAGGCCAATCAGTTCATGTCAGAAGCAGTCCCTGTTCCCATTACTATGTAACCCACTTGGACACTGAACTGCCATGGACTACATCTGTGCAGGGGTTCTAGGTTATCTCCATGCATGGTACTTGGTTGGAGTATGAGTCTCAGGAAAGACCCCTGTGTTCAAATTTTTTGGTTCTGTTGCTCTCCTTGTGGAGTTCCTATCCTCTCCAGATCTTACTATTTTCCCCTTCTTTCATAAGATTCCCTGCACTCTGCCCAAAGTTTGGCCATAAGTCTCAGCATCTGCTTTGATAGTCTGCAGGGCAGAGCCTTTCAGAGGCCCTCTGTGGGAGGCTCCTAACTTGTTTCCTGTTTTTTTCTTCTTCTAATGTCCATCCTCTTTGCCTTTCAGGATGGGGATTGAACATTTTAGCCAGAGTCCTCCGTCTAGATTAGTTTCTTTAGATGGACAGATTTTAGTAGGTTTATCCTATATTACATGTCTATATGAGTGAGTATATACCGTGTGTGTCTTTCAGCTTCTGGGATAGCTCACTCAGGATGATCCTTTCCAGTTCCCACCGTTTACCTGCAAATTTCATGATTTCCTTGTTCATTGCTGAGTAGTATTCCATTGTGTAGATGTACCATAATTTCTGTATCCATTTTTCAGTTGAGGGGCATCTGGGTTGTTTCCAGCTTCTGGCTATTACAAATAAAGCTGCTACAAACATGGTTGAGCAAATGTCCTGAGAAAGAAATTAGGGAAACAACACCCTTCACAATAGCCACAAATGACATAATGTACCTTGGTGTAACCCTAACCAAGCAAGTCAAAAACTTGTATGAAAAAAATGTCAAGTCTCTGAAGAAAGAATTAGAAGAAGCTATCAGAAGATGGAAAGATCTCCCATGCTCATTGCTTGGCAGGATTAACATAGTAAAAATGGCCATCTTACCAAAAGCAATCTACAGATTCAATGCAATTCCCATCAAATTACCAACACAATTCTTTGCAGACCTTGAAAGAAAAATTCTCAACTTCATATGGAATAACAAGAAACCCAGAATTGCTAAAACAATCCTCTACAATAAGAGTAATCAGTATCTTATGGAGACGGAGGACTTGTGCTTGTCCCCAGGTCTGAGCGCCTGTGAATGTGCTATGCTTTCCAAACATTAGCACCACAACTATACAGCTAGGCAGCAAGACCCAGGAGAGATTCATGTGTCAAAGTTGTGTGTAAGCTGGACAGGAAGCTGAGGCAGGAGGCTCACTGTGAGTCTGAGGCCATGCTGCATACAGAGTTTCAGACCAGCCAGGGTTACAGAGTAAGACCTTATATCAGACAAACAAAATAATTACACACATTAAACAGTTGGCTTTTCTTCTCTTTAAAGTAGCCTGCAGTATCAAAACAGTTTGCTTTCAGATTTTTGCATTATCTTTTAATTTTTTAAGCCTGTTCCTTATATCTTAATCTCAAAGTAGTATGATCTGCATACATAAGAGTGCTTCATGCTTCATGGTTTGGTTTTGGTAAGATTTTTTTTTCTCAATTCTCTTTTGTTGTTGTTGTTGTTTGCTTGTTTTTGAGACAGGGTTTCTTTGTATAGCCTTGGCTGCCCTGGACTCGCTTTGTAGACCCTGGGCCTCAAAGTCAGTGATCCCCTTGCCTCTGCCTCTGAGTGCTGGGATTACAGGCATGTGCCACTGTGCCCAGCTCAATTCTTGTATCTGGAAGTAACAGCGTTTGCTTTTGCTGTGGTCTGAATGTCTGCCAGGCACTGTCCTATGTTGAGAGTCTTCTGTGTGTTTGATATGATATTCTGCAAATAGGCAGTAATATTTTCCATATGAGAACAGCCCCCAGATTGTAGTAATTTATATGGGAAATGTCCAAAGTGAATCCTACTGTTTTGTCTACTGAGTGTACTTTGGACTCAGATAAAATCCTGATTTTGTATGTTTGTTACTGGTTGGACTCTCTTTTTTTGAGCTGACACATTTGTGTTCATCATGATGGTATTAAAATAATGGCGCCATGCATGAGAGAAGGTCATTTAAAAGTTCAAGCAGTGTAAGATTCCAGTCTTTAAATCTTTGTACTCTTCCCCGCCCCCCAGCAGGTAGCTGATAGTTGGTTTGTCGCTTTCACACCTTCCCTGTTGTTCACTGTTCACCCCCATACACACTGCTTCTTCTCAGAGTTTATAATGGGAAAGATAATTATAGAGTTAAAATGGGGAAATATTATTTCAGGATTTGTTATTCCTGAATCTGGCTTTAATTTTGGTTTGTACTGCTAAGGCTAGAAATGAAGGCCCCACTCATTCTAGGCAGTTGCTTTATCACAGCGGTGGTTTGGCTGAAAATAGCCCCCATGGGCTCAGAGGGAGTGGAGCTATGAGGAGGTGTCACTTTGTTGAGATAGTTGTGGCCATGTTGGAAGAAGTGTGTCACTGAGTGTAGGCTTTGAGGTTTCACATGCTCAAGCCAGGGCCAGTGTCACTCTCTTCCCGCTGCCAGTTGGTCCAGCTGTAGAACTTTCAGACACCTCTTTGGAACCGTGTCTGCCTGCATGCCACCATGCTTCCCACCACGACGGTAGTGGACTAACCCTCTGAACTGTGAGCCAGCCCTAATGAAATGTTTGCTTTTGTAAGGGTTGGGGTGATCATGGTATCTCATCACAGCAGCAGTGACCCTAACTAAGACTGTGGTGGCCTTAGGGTTTCTCATGCTGTGATGAGATGCTGTGACCAAAGCAGCTTGGCAAGAAGGAGTTTATTTGGCTTATGCTTCCATATCACAGTTCATTATCAAATGAAGTCAGGACAGGAGCTCAAACAGAGCAGGAACCTGGAGGCAGGAGCCGATGCAGAGGCCATGGAGGGGTGCTGCTTACTGGCTTGCTCAGCCTGCTTTCTTTGCAGACTGCAAGACCACTAGCCTGGGAAAGGCACCACCCACAATGTGATGCCCTCCCCCTCCATGAAACATTAGTTAGGAAAATGCCTACAGGCTTGCCTGTGGCTTCTCAGCCAAGGCTCTCTCTCATCTCTGATACCTCTAGCTTGTGTCAAGATGACATAAAAGTAGCCAGCACAACCACTGAGCTACATCCTTGACCTGTTTTCAAACAGGCATCTCGGTTTGATGCAATCAAGTTAAATATTAATTTCCATCCATTTAGCAGCTGGAGAGCTCAGAGCTTTACAGCAGGTGTGGACTTCTGGTTGTAGCTGCTCACCTGTCACACGCTCTTACCTGTCACGCGCACTCACCTGTCACAAGCAGTCCCCTGTCACATGTACTCGCCTGTCATGCGCACCTGGCTGTGCCAACAGTGCTGAGACTACAGAGGAACGCTCATCTTCTCACAGAGAAGAGGGCTTGATGCTCCTCGAGTCTTCATGGCTCTAGGGATGGAACCCAGGGCGTGGTGCACACTTGGTGTGCTCTGCGTCTGACTTCCACCCACAGCCTGTTTCGGTGTTTCCCATTTCATTTTGCATTCACTCATTTAGAATTACCTTGTTCGCCACGCTGCAGAGCAGCCGATGTTCCTTCACTTCTATGTTTTGCATTCTGGTTTCACACTTTGATCATGTTTGATGAGGTTTCTGGCTTCTGCCCCCTCCCCCAATCTAGAAAGCCAACTGACATTTAAGAAACTAAAATTTATCACTGGGCATGGTCGTGCAGGCCTGTAACCCTGGGATTCTGGAGGCTGAGGCAGATGGACCAAGGGCTTGAAAGGCTAGCCTGAGACTCTGCGAAAGAAAGAAAAGGGGTGGGGAGGGAGTAGGGATGGATATTTGTCAGTAACAGAAGCATACAGGCAGACCTAGCTTTTTGTTTTCTTTTGGTCTGGTTTGGTTGTTTTGGTTGTTTGAGACAGAGTCCATGCGTTCCAGCCTGGCCTCAAATTCACTTTGTA
The DNA here is from genome assembly GCF_907164565.1 of Psammomys obesus. Lineage (NCBI taxonomy): Eukaryota > Metazoa > Chordata > Mammalia > Rodentia > Muridae > Psammomys > Psammomys obesus. Next base: position 110,105 of record NW_026589980.1, on the reverse strand, counting down.
GTTGAAGATGACTGAACTTCTAATCCTCCTGCCTCACCTCCTGGGTGCTAAGAATATAGGCATGCACCACCACAGCAGGCTTCTGTTGTGCTGGGGGTTGAACCAGCAGTTTGTGCGCGCTGGACAAGCTCTCTGCCAGCTTCCCCAGCCCCTTAACCTCAGATTGTCACTTTAAGAAGGTACCATGTGCTACGCAGTTAGGCCATTTACTTCAGGTGCCTCTGAAACAGTCTTTTTTTGTTTTTTTTTTCTGGGTTTTTGAAACAGGGTTTATCTTTATAGTCCTGGATGTCCTGGAACCCACTCTGTTCAAGACCAGGCTGGTCTTGAACTCACGGAGATCTCCCTGCCTCGCCACAGGTTCCTGGCCTCAGTAATGGTGTCCCGTGTGGATCCTGTCTTACGGAACTACTGTTAAATCTAATCAGAAAGGGTTGGTTACGCCCGTGTTGTACCAGTGGGCGTGTCTTGCCAGGCCAGTCGTTATTGTGGCGTGCAGGGTTCACATGTGGGTGAAACTGGTGCTTACTTTTTCCCCTAGTAGTACCGTCCAGCAGTATGAGTGCTAACCCAGAGGGATGAAGCTTCCGGTCAGTACTAGTGTGACTTCTCCATGTTCTGTGGCTCGAGTATGTGATGTCTCCATCAGTAGGGTCTCGCTGTCATGTTCAGGAGGGTAATCAGATGCCAGCAATGTCCTGTAATGGTTGGGGCTCTGTGGTACCTCACTGGCCAGCTCCAAAAGAAGAAACCCATTTCTAGCACTGGGTTGTTGTGGTTTTAATTTGTGGCTCTAGTAGGGGCCTTGTTGCGCTGTTAGAGGCCACACAACTCCATTTCAACTCCTTTCGAATTATATTTTACTTGTTTAGAAGTTATTGTATATGTGTGCCTGGATGTGGGTGTGTACCTGCCAGAGGACAACGTGTGGGAATTCGGTTCTCTTATTCCACTGCATAGGTCCCAGGAATTGAACCCAGGTCACCACGCTTGATGGCAGGTACTTTATCTGCTGAGCCATCTTCCTGGCCCTGGTGCCGCATGCTGGATGACTTCAGCCTAAGGGTAGATAGTCAGACCCAAGCCCCCTGTTGCGTGTGTTCATTGCTCTCCCTGGTTTAATTTTAGATGTTCCCTAGTGATTCCTACTGTGGAGGATGAAGACATGGTCTCTTACGCCAGCCAGGTCCACTTCTCTCCCTCCATCCTCTCAGAACAGGTATAGCACGCTTCAATGGTTGCATTGATGTAAGCCATCGGCCTGCTTGTGCTTGTGTATTATTTACTGCTGAGTGCTGCATTGATCTGTGTCCTTCACTGTAGAATTTTCTCATCCTGGAAGTGGAATTTTTTCATATTTTTTATTTGGGTATTTTTTTTTCTGTACCCTCTCTGATTCTTCTCAAATTCTTCAGTGGAATTAAGAAATTCCTCTGATGTCTTTCCCTGTGGTCAAACCTCCTGAAGCCTGTTGACTTCAGTCTTTATCTGAGCACTTTCCTCTTGGCCTGCCACGTAGCTCCTTTGTCACTTTGTCACCTTCCTGCTTCCTGAATTGGTCCCTTTTGTGGACATTTCAGTGGACACTTCAGTGGACACATCTCCTAGTATCTTCCTAACAAGTGTTATACACAAAAGCTTAAAAAAAAAAAAAGACACTGCAGACTTGCAGTTACCTTCATAGTATCCACACAACTGAGTGATGACGTGATGAGTGTGGGATTCCAGAGGGAAACCATGTCCTTGGCAGCGCTGGAAGCATTGGTCTGTTTGGTTTTGACTGGTGCTGCTGAGAAATTGAACACTCTTCTTATTCCTAAGTCTTTGAACACATGAATTATTTCTCCCCTGAGAGCTTTTAAAGTCTGTCCCGGTAGAGTCTGAAAGGTGGCTCAGCAGTTCAGAGCATGAACTGCTCTTGCAGAGGATTCAAGGTTCGTTCCCAGCACCCACAGCTTCCTGTAACTCCAGCCTATGGCACCTGCCACCTGCTCACTCACACCCACATATCCAACACAGACACGTGCATAATTGAAAGGAATCATTACTTTTGAAAAGCTCATCCAGTGTACTAAAGTCTTTCACAACATGCCTTCAGTGGGCCTTGGTACTGTTTGCTCTGTGGCTCCCCTCCCCAGCTTTGTAGCTGGAGACAACGTCCTGCCATTTCCTCAGTGATTTCTCTTTTTTTTCCCTCAAACCTCTTTTGTTTGTCAGATACTTTTCTAGACTTGGGCTCTGTTTCTTATCATCATTTTTCTGCTTTTTTATTTTTTATTTTTTTTTTACAACTTTCAGATAGATGTCTTCATTTTATTTCCCAACAATTGTTTTTGTTATTTTTGTTTTGTTTTGTTTTAAAATATCTGGGTCTGCTATTGTGTTTGAGCCCTGTTTCTTCCTTCCTGCAGCGCCATCCTACCTTTCTTATTGTCAGTGTTAATTCTCTTTCTTGAAGTTCTTTATTTTTAGAATATTAATTTGGGGGCCAAAGGGAAAGGCCAGGATTAAGAACACAGGCTGCTCTTCCAGAGGAGCTGGGTCTGACTCCCAGCTCCCCCAGGGCTCACTCTTCTGTGCCTCTAGTCCAGGCCTCTGAGGACATCAGGTACACACGTGGCGCACAGACATACATGTAGATAAACCACACCCACACACATGAAAAAAGAAAACCTTTCTTGTGTGTGTGTTGCTGTGCATGTCTGCCACGTGTGTAGCGGTGCCCACGGAGTTCAGAAGAGGGTCATACCTCCCAGAGCTGGACTTAGGGGTGGTTGTGAGCCACCACTGTGGGTACTGGACCCTGAACGTGGTCCTCTAGAAGAGCAGGAAGCGATCTTTAGTGATTTCTTCTTTTGCTGACACAGGGTATCTCTGTGTACGCTGGCCTGGACTCACTTAAAACGCTGGCCTGGAACTCACAGAGATCCACGTGCCTCTTCCTCCCAAGCGCTGGGATTCCAGGAGTGCGCCTCAGTGCCTAGTTATGAAAGTGATCTTAAGAGCTGAGCACTGTCGCTACCCCTCACTATTGATTCTTAGTGCCTGTTTTGAAGTTCTGTGTTGCTCTCTTTCGGTGTCTCTAGATCTTCTAGTACTTCCCCCTGCTTGTTTTCATATAGGAGGTTTTTCTTAAACTATTATTTTTATTTCTATTTAAAAGCAAAACCTTGCTGGGTGTGGTAGCACACACCTTTAATCTGAGCAGAGGCAGGTTCATCCCATTAGTTCGAGGCCGACCTCTTCTGCATAGAATTCCAGGAGAGCCAGGGCTACATAGAGAGACCCTATGTAGCAACAACAACAAAAATAATAACAATAACTAGTAATAATAAATAGAAACAAAGCCTTAAAAGCCGTTAGGAAACTGTGGCTGGGATCATTTAAGGGTAGGTGATACTCTAAGGGCCAGCTGTAACTTGAGTGTGTCATAGAAGAGACTAAAAAGTCAGTATCCATTGTTGTTTGGAGGGGAAGGGAGGACAGTTTGAGCTCTACACACAGACACACACAACTCCACCACCACTCTCTGTCAATGGTGCAGAAGGTAGAAGCCTCCCCCTCCCCCCACAGGGTGCCTAGTGTCTAGCAGTGTACCCCTGAGCCGTGAGTGAAAACCAGTGAATGGAGTTTCTTTTGGAAGACTTTTTTCCTGTGTTTTTAACCTCTCTTCTCTTTCCTCTGAGATGGTGCTGTTTCCTTGGAGAGCCGCAAGGGCCTTTTAGCTTTCTGAGCGAGCACTGGTCATGCGTGTGCTCTGTTCATGACTCCCTGACACCCTACCCCAGTCTGGCCCACCAGAACTGGTCTGGGTTCTGCGCTGCAGACCACCTCGCCTTCCCTTGTGGTGCAGCTCTACCGAAGCTTCTGTTTCCTGGTGTGTCCAGCACAGGGTTTCTCCAGACTTGTGTCTTTAGTTATTTCTTCACTCTCCTTTTAAGGCCATTTCAAGAAGGACACCTGTTCAGTCTGCCACCCGGTAGTCATTTACCTACGTAGTTTTTAAACACGCACACACACAATTATCCATGCTGTGCATATGAATATTCAAGTGACACAAAAGATAAACATTCCTTCAGTTCCTCCCAGAAGCACTCAGCACTACTCGTTCCTTCTATGTGTTTTAAACAGTGTGTGTGTGTGTGTGTGTGTGTGTGTGTGTGTGTGTGTGTGTGTGTTTGTCAAGGCACATGCATGCCATGGCATATACATACAGATCAGAGAACAACTTTTGGGAGTATTTTCTCTCCTGTCACCATATGGTTCCTGGGGAATTTGAACTCAGGTCATCAAGCGTAGTGGCACCTTTACCCTCGGAACCACCTTGCTGGCCCTTGTTTGCACACCTTCACAAACACACAAAAGCACGAAAGGAGATAGTAACGGATTTTACATTAAATAAGGAAGAACTTTTCTGCACGCCTTTGGGTGAAGTAAAGAGTAGTGCGTAACTCTTCTGATCACATTTCAGGCTCCCTTACAGATGGTAGATACTTCAGAGGCTTTTTTTCATTCAGATGTGTCAGCTGGCCCTGGGCAAAGGCCAGCTGAGATGACATGGGGTGGGGCTCGAGCATAGCCAGTTGTTGATGGCAGCTTCAGGTTCTTGCATCCCTGCATCTTTCTCCTTTGTTTTATTCTCTGTCCTACTGCCCACTCCCAGCCCATTCTTTCCGGAAGCATCTCACTGGCTCTTGGTTCCCATGGCTGGCCATAGAAGTAGTCCATCCTGGCTAAGAATTACAGCCTTCCTGGCCCCTGCTTTGGCATTCAGATGAGTATCTCTAAGCCTGTCCCACGAACTGGCCTTTGCCAAGGACAGAACCCAGTCACATCTGCACATTGCAGGGCCGGGTCTAGCTTGTGGTAGGCTATGTGCTCTGCCAGCTTAGTGATAGTATGACTCTTCATTTCTGCAACAGAGCCTTCTGCTGCCAAACCAGACTTGATCACAAAACTGGAACGGAGAGCTGCACCCTGGATCAAGGGCCCTAATGGGCTAACATCAGGGAAAATTCGCTCCCTGGGTGAGTCTAGCTTCATCAAGTTCTAGATGGCACAAGACTAGACACATGTAGCTATGCAGAGCCATGCAACCTGAGTTTAGCCATGCTTACCCTGGACCTCTTGTGTTATGAGGCCACAGGTAGACCAAGGTGAATGAGGAAGTAGCCATACCTGAGGGTATAGAACAGTCTAGGCCACTGGGACAGGACAGAAGAAAGTAAGTCCTCCACTGAGCAGAAGTGCTGATGGAATTGTGGCAGAGCTGGTGTGGGGAGGCAAATGGGAGGCTTGGACAAGGCCCTGACTCTCTGGATGCTCCTCTCCTCTCCTTTCCTCCTGGGGAGCAGTGACAACTCTGTGGCCTGTAAGGACTACATCTCTTACACAGTTCTAACTCGCTGGCCAGTGGCCACTCTTGAGTCTTAGCCTCCTTTCTAAGACTCATGAGGAAATGAAGGCGCTTGGAGTTAGCCTCACTTGTTCCTGAAGCTTCACGAGAAGATTAAAGTTGCCTGTTTATCCGCTAATGTCTGTGGCCACGGTGGTTGATTAAGTTCATCAGCATCTGCTGGCTCATAGTCCTGGGGTATCAGAGTGAGCAGGCAGGGAAGCCAGTGAAAGAAGAAGCAAGGGTCTGCCTCTTCTTCAGGGAGCCAGGGAGACCTTCACTAGTAATGCTGGGAAGGGCTCGTAGAGGCAGCAATCTCTAGAAGGAGAGATCATGTTCAGCTTCTCTGCTTTGCACAAGGGGCTCTTACTTGATGCAGGTGTCTTAGCTGGTAGGCCACAGAGCTCGGGACAGCAAAACTAAGCGTAATTTAATTTCTCCAAAGGGAAAAAGAAGATGGTGGCAGTGAGAGAAGCCGACATCCAAACCCAGGCCTCAGCTACAAAGTCCATCCCTCACCCAGCCTCTGCGGAGACACGTAGCTCCCACTGCCCTCCCAGCATGTGTGAAGAAACGGATGGACCTGGGAGCATCAAGAGGACGTACAGGCCCCGTTCCATTCAGAGGTCATGGTTTGGGCAGTTCCCCTGGCTAGTAATGGACTCCAAGGAGACCAAACTGTTCTGCTCTGTTTGCAAAGAAAGACCAACTCTCCACGACAAGTCATCCCGCTTGGTCCAAGGTTACACGGGGCCTTTTAAAGTGGAAACTTTAAAATACCACGAGGTCAGTAAGGCCCACAAGCTCTGTGTCAACACTGTGGAGATGAGAGATGACAGCCCTCAGCCTGCCCTCACCCCAGAGGTTTCCAGCCACCTCATGGCCAACATGGAACCCTTCTTCAAAGCTGCCTACTCCATTGCCTACCACTCCAGGCCTCTGAATGACTTCGAGAAGGTCTTGCGACTCCTGCAGAGCACTGGCACCACACTGTTAGGCAAGTACCGGAATCGCACCGCATGCACCCAGTTCATCAAGTACATCTCCGAGACGCTGAAGAAGGAGATCCTGGGAGACATCCGGAGCTCGCCGTGCGTGAGCCTGCTCTTGGACAGCTGCTCGGACTCCTCCAGCCAGGCCAGCGTGGGGATATACATGCGCTACTTGAAGCAGACGGAAGTGAAGGAGTCGTTCATCTCCCTGGCCCCTCTCTCCAGCGAGACAGCAGATGGCTACTTAGAGACCATCGTTGCCGCCCTGGATGAGCTGGACATCCCTTTCCGGAAGCCCGGCTGGGTGGTGGGCCTGGGTGTCGATGGGTCTGCCATACTGAGCTGCAAGGGAGGCCTCGTGGAAAAGTTCCAGGAGATCATCCCTCAGCTGCTGCCTCTGCACAGTGTGGCCCACCGGCTGCACGTGGCTGTGGTGGACGCCTGTGGGAGCATCGATCTAGTGAGGAAGTGCGACCGGCACCTCCGGACCGTCTTCAAGTTTTACCAGTCCTCAAACAGGAGGCTCGGCGAGCTGCAGGCTGTTGCAGCCCCACTGGAGCAGGAAATCCTCCGCCTGAAGGACTTGAACACCTTCAGGTGGGTGGCCAGCAAAAGGCGCACTCTGAACGTGTTCATCGTGAGCTGGCCTGCCCTGGCTAGGCACCTCCAGAGCGTGGTGGAGGCCGGGGGCCAGATTGGTCAGAGGGCCAAAGGCATGCTGAGGCAGGCGAAGGGCCTCCATCTCATCAAGTTCTGCCACTTCCTCTTGGATTTTCTGAACATCTACAAGCCTCTGTCTGAGGTATGCCAGAAGGAGCTTGTGCTGGTCACGGAGCTGAATTCTGCCCTGGTGCGCGCTTATGTGGCACTGGAGAGCCTCCGCCAACAGGCGGGGCCTAAAGAAGAGGAGTTCAGTGCTGGCTTCCAGGATGGGCAGTTCCATGGCATCTTCCTGGACAGAGTGGAGAAGGCCGAGCAGCAGTTCCAGGCAGCCAGGGAGAGAATGATCCTGACTGGGGTAAAGTTCCTCCGGCAGAGGTTTGATGCAGACCGCCCCGCACAGCTCAAGAGCATGGAGGCATTAGACACCAAGGCCTGGCCCAGTGGGACTGAACTGGCCTGCTTTGGGAACGATGACATTCTAAGCCTCGCCAGGTATTTTAAGCTTTCCCTCCCTGTGGGGTACAGTGAGGAAGCGCTGCTGAAGGAGTGGCTGGGCTTGAAAGCAGCTACCCAGAACCTTCCATTCTCCGAGCTGTGTAAGAATGCCCTGACTCAGCACTGCCGATTCCCGCTGCTGAGCAAGCTCATGGCTGTGGTGGTCAGTGTGCCCATCTCCACTTCCTGCTGTGCACGGGGGTTCAAGGCCATGAACAGGATCAGGACCGATGAGAGGACCAAGCTGTCCAATGAGGTGCTCAACACACTCATGATGACAGCAGTGAATGGCATGGCAGTGGCAGAGTACGACCCCCAGCCTGCCATCCAGCACTGGTACCTGACCTCTTCAGGGCGGCGCTTCAGCCACATCCATGCCTCTGCTCCCTTCCATGCCAGTAAGTACACAAAATCATTGGTATGGGACACAAAGAGAGCCCCTTAGGTTCCCAGGCCCACACTGAGCCAGAGTCTGAGCACGTCAGCCCACAAAGGAGGGACCTGCAGAGTACTGTGGTGCGAGGGCCATCCGTCACCCCTGATATTAGAGGCCACTGCCAAGGACCACAGGCTCAGAGGTAAAAAATAACAGTGGGAGTGGTAGGAAGGTGACTGGCTCTGGAAAAGTGGCCAGGGACAAACCCCCTCTGTCCCTGCTGAGCTGTGTGGAGAACTCTCACAGGAGTGGTGGGCCCCGGTGTCCCTGAGGAGAGGGGAAACAGGACATGTGTCTCCTCTGCTCTTCCCTGCAGAGCCACTTTCCGGAGGAACTGGAGACAGAACGGTCCTGGAGGAGTATGTGACCCAGCTAGAGAGACCTGGCATACAGTCTCAGGGCAGCAGGCGTAGTGGAAAGAGGATGCAGTTTTGGAGGTCTGTCCCAGTTCAGGTCAAGCTCCCCTGCAAGCCAGTATCCTGGTGGTGTGTTTTCATCTAGGAAAGCATTAACACACAGCAGTCTAGCCAGCAGAGTACAGGGTGCAAAGATGAAGCCAACTGCTGGAAATTAAATTCAAGGGCTGGAGATGTCAGGCAGGGATGGTGTCATGTCCCAAGCTGCTTTGGTTGACTTTGAGCCAGGCAGCAGAGTTTCAGGAGAGAAGAGAGTGGACGGTCAGGGTGTCTGAGAAGGAAGCAGTGTGTAGAGCAATTTCACTTGGGAATCCCTGGAGCAGAAGAGCCTGAAAACAGACAGGAAGCCTTCTGTTACCCACCAGCCTGAGGGTGGGGTTGTATTCTATCAGAGGGCAAGTACTGATAGCTGAGTGGGAAACTCCCCTCTCCTCCAGTCCTCCTGGAGACAAAAGCCTGTCCACACTGCTCAGCAGGGACAGAGAGGGTTTGTCCCTGGCCACTTTTCCAGCTGATAAACTTCCTTCTGCTCCCACTGTTATGTTTTTACCTCTGAGCCTGTGGTCCTCGGCAGTGGCCTGGGCAGTGGTCTGGGGTGACTGAGTTCTGCAGGAAGGCTGATGGCCCCTGGCACCACAAAGGGACAGGAAGTAGGAGATGTGTCTCATTCCCTGTGATGGCAAAGAGCGGCCTTCTGAGTCTGCCACCTGTACAGGGGTGAGGGAGGAAAAACTGGCAGCAATGCTTTGGGGGCAAGCTGTCCGCTCCCTGGGGCTCATGAGACTGATACCCACAAAGAAGCAATGGAGACAGCAGCAAGCTGTATGTGATGCTCCACCATCGCAGCAGGCCTTGCAGACAGTCGGGGCCTGATGACTTCTTGCAGTGGGCCCTGGGCCCTGGATGCTTGCAGGTCCCTGGCCGCTAGCCCATCAATTCCCCTCTGGAATACCAGTACCTGCATCCCAGTTGTGGTAACCAAAAGGACCTCCAGACATTTCCATAAGTCCCCTGAGGACAAGGGCCCCCAACCCAGTCCTTTGCCCTGGGGGGGAAGAGACCAGGCAGAGCAGGCAGGTGAGTAGTACAGGATTCAGGGCTGGCCAGTCTGGTTAGTTCTAAATGTTGCCTAACCACACTTAGATGTGGGGTGAGGAAGGCAGTCATGTCTGTTCAGTGTTCTCCCCATTGTCTCTTCCACAGGCACAGGGCTCAGGAAGGAAGGGGGTGCAGCATTGTGTAAGGAGGACTCCATGGCTGCCCAGAAGACATCCATATACTATCTGGGGAGCCGTGAGGTCCAGAAGGATCACATGGTGAAGGTTCCTGGACTCTATACCATCTCAAAGGCCCCGTACTCCTGAAGAGTAGTAGCCTGGATGAGGCTTTGGGGTCTCCTTGATTGTGGAGAGAGGCTCTCTGAAGAGAGTCTAGGCTGTCTTGACAGGATGCCTTATAGGCCCAGAATGTGGACAGTGACAGAGGATTGAAGCCGACATCCCCCCAAAACAAGGCCCTCAAGGCGCAGCAGTGCCTCCCAGTGCAAAGCATGCCAGAGAGGCACTTACCTCAAGTCCATTTTGCCCAGAGAAAGAATTGCCATGAGAGAGTTCATCCCACGCATATTCCTGTGGCAGAGGGCTTTACCAAAATGGGAGAGTGGGGGTGGTGGGAGAAAGGAGCACCCCAGCTCTCTGCATCCCTGGCACAAATAGGAGGTGGCCTATGAGGAAGGCCATTTGGTGCTGGGACCTTGGCCTGCTGCAGAAGCCCCCAGGATTGGCCATTCTGGACCATTGCCAAGGCTCATGCAGTAGAATCAAGGAGACCCTACCCCTCAAGACCTGCCTTAAGCGTCCTTTGCACAGAGCATCAGAGAGAGGTGGTCTCACCACAGCTCCTCCATAGTGAGACATGCTTCCTCTGAAGGGAACCTGGCATTCCCTCCCCACCCCTGAACCCTGGTACGCTGTGGTACCAGATACAGTTTCCTGAGGAGTGCACAAGAGGTGGGGGTTGGGAGGCCTGGAGTCCAGGCCAGCTATTCTGCAGACAATGTGTGCATGGTTAAACCTTTCCTCTTCTCTGTGCCTCAGTTTCACTCCTCATGTGGTTGTCACAGGGAATCCAAGTGCCTGCTGGCTCCCTGTAGCTATAGCAGTCAGCAGGAATGTGTTCTCCAGGTCCTGGAGAACAGGGCTTGCCTAGAGCACTTGCTGCTCCTACCCTGCTTGTCCTCAGTGGTAAAGGTATTGTATCAGCCTTGCCGCTAGAGTCCTACTGCAGGCAGAGGTGCTGTCCTCCCGTCCTGTCCACAGGACAGGTGCACCCACCCTTCTGCTGACTGTGCAGAAGTACCACAGCTTGTTAAGTGTCCCCATCTTGGACATGTAGAATCATAGTCCCCACACCAGCTCAGCAGCTGTAGTTTCCCAGAACCTTCCCCAGGTCCTTCATGGGTGTCCTCTGGCTTAACAGCCACTTCATTCTCATAAAAGGGCCTCCTAAAACTAGGCCTATGGGTCCTCTCCCCCTTTTCCTTTTATTGCGAATTGAAGCTCTGCTCCTTCCAGGGCACCCTGGCCTTGCAGGCTCAGTGGAAGGCCTGTTGGTTAGGATGGATGATGTGTCTAGGTTCTGCCTTTGGCTTCAGGTTGGAGAATTACCCAATGGAAGGGCCCCTTGCCTCTGACTCCTGCTCATTTTAAATGGGCAGTCCGCTGCTCTGTGCCATGAGCACACATCCTCTGACCAAGCCACCTACCTACTCCTTCCAGCAGGTGCTGAAAACCTGAGGTTTTGTGCCCAGGAGCCTCAGCATTCTGCGCCCAGGAGCCTCAGCATTATGCAGGCCCACGTCTCTCCACCTCAGCATGTAGCCTTGGTGTGCAGTATATGGTTTTCCCGCTCAAGAAAAGCCCCCCATCCAGCTAAGCATTTGCAGGAAAAGGGCAGGCAAGGCCTTTGGCCAGATCTAGGAGGTGGCCCAGGCCAAGTCTTCTCAGAGGCCAGGGATTTGCCAGGTCAGGGTGGAGGTGTAGGTCTCCATCCATGTGGCTCCAGCAAGCGCCTCTGCCACGGCATCTTTTCTTTGAAAAATCCCCTCAGCGAGACACCAGTCCTGTGAGTGAGGTGAGCACGGTTTCTGGAATGAGGTTTGGAGAGCTGAGGTGGCTACCAGGTGGGACAGCACCCTGTCCTCCCCAAACCAGCACCCTGAGGTCACCTCTGGATGTGAAGCAGGGTGTTCCTAGGCTAAGTCTGCTAGAAACACCGGGTGGGTGTGCCGCACAGAGCAGGCTGCTTAGCCTCGGTGTTTGTCTACTCAAGGTTTGGGGTTTTGTTGTTACTGTTTTGTTTGTTGACTGGAGCAAGTACTCCCCAGTGCCCCTTTGCCAGCTCAAGACAAAGAAGAAATATTCCTGTTTAGGCCCTCGAGGTGGACACATGGTGAGCATCCTCACCTTGCAGCTCTATGTTCAGGCTGGTCCTGTGTTGCCCTTAGGAGTGGCTGCATTTCACTAGGCACATCTGGTTTTGCCTCGGGAAAACAAGCCAGAGGTCACTGGGAGAAGGAGGAGGCACTGCTGCTTTGGCCTCAGCCCTCCTCCTCCTTCCCTGCCCTTTTTCACATGCTTGACACCCATCTCACCCCCACTCCACCTGTCTGCCTCTGTGCAGCTTCGTCTGCCCTGAAACTTGCTATGTAGATGAGGCTGGCCTTGAACTCACAGAGATCCATGTGCCTCTGCCTCCCAGATTTAAGGGATTTAAGGCTTGGGCCACCTCCCCCTGCCTCCTGCCTATTCTCTTCACAGCACTTGATAACTGATCCCCTCCCTTGATAACTAGTGCCCATTGGGCTGCTACTCTAAGTGGCCAGCATTGTACTCAGCACTTTGATTTCGGTAGCCATAGAGACTTGGGGGCGTGAGGAAGCTCAGCTTCTGGCCAGTAGAGCAGACCTTTGTGGTACAAGATCCCTGCAGTGCAGAGTGTGGTCAGGACAGTATGAAGGTCACCATTTCCCTCAGACTGGCACCCGTGTAGCCAGGAACAAGGATGACTGGTCGAGGATGCTCTGGACTCCTGGATTGTTTAAGTCTTAACTTTTGCTATTTGAAAAAAGCAAAATTTGACTTTATTACTGTCTTTACTGTTCCTTCCTCTCTAAATCCTGAGTGAGCCAAGAGTATGAGAAGCCATGAGCGTGAAGATGGAGATGAGGGTGAAGAGCACCGTTAGAATCAAGTGTTCCATGCTCACTGTTGTTCCCCACATTGCAGCTGTCAGAGGACTTCATCTAAAAGCCAGGCTTTCAAGGGAAAATCACCCATTTGCACCAGCCGTGCCAAGGCCGTGATTCCACCCAACACAATTCCCAAAGTACCACTTCGGGTGTCCACCATGAGCCCTCCGGGCAGGATGGAGCAGAGTGGCAAGGTGCTAGGATACACCCAAGCTTCCGCCAGGAGACTGCTGCATCTGCACATGCGTGGTTTTCAGTGGCGCTAAGGAGCCGCTGGAAGCAACAGCGCGCGGGACTTTGTGGGCTAGAACAGTGCGGCTACAAGGTTAGAGGCAGCCCACAGTGGCATGGAGAGTCCTCCAGCCTTCCGAGGATTCAGCAGGAAAGCTCCCAGGGAAGGCTGCACCTGCCAGGTAGCAAGGTAGCTTCTTCAAGGAACATGCTGGAAGGTGAGGCTGGTGAGTTGAAGCCTGGGGACCGGCTGGTCCTCTGCCGTCTCCACGTGTGAGGAGAACCGAGGGTGCAGCTACCTGCTGCATCACACCTTCCAGGTGTCACAGCCTGTTGCTGGGGGCTCTGAGACAGAGCCTCCTCGGCCTGGGTCTTCCCGTGGGTAAACACAATCTTCAGACCCAAGAAGGCTTTCCTGTACTGGTGCCACCCCTGAGCCTCTCACTTGGCTGTGAGGGTACTTTAAAAAAAATGATTTCTTTACATTTCTTATGCCTTTATTTCCCTTCTCCACCCCTTACCCCTACCAACACCAGGTAGGAGAGAAAGAAGGTTTGTGGGGAGAGGGACAGAGTCCACTTTGCTACTTCTTGCTGGTTAGGGTCCTTGGGGCAAGTCCAATCTTCATTTCAGGATATCTTCAAGTTTTTCTTCTTGTCAAAGTGCAGAGACAGCAGCAACCAGGAGCAGTGTGGGGGCAGCACAAGCGGCCTTCGTCTTTCTTGGAACCCCCAAACACTCTCTGGGCCCCCAGAGTCCTCAGAATTAAACTGCTGCTGGCAAAGAGCCCCTCTCAGAGCCTGCAAATAGTCTGCTGCTGTGGACAATCTGAATTAGCCCCATAGCCACACCGGGATTAAAACAAAACCATGTTTATATAACATAACTGAGTTTTTAAAGACACTAAGACTTCCCACTGCGCTTGGCTCTCTGAACATTGCCTGTGTTCATCACTCTTGCCACCCTCAGCACCCAGAGGCACATTCAACTCTGCACCCTAGAGTGGAGGCCTGAGAGTGACACATCGTCTAACATTTTCCATAGACCAGACAGATATCGGGCTCCTGTGCGGATGTGCTTTTGCCTAGAGCCCATCATCTTCTCCTGTTACAGCAGGAAGAGCCAGGCATGATGGCATAAACCTGTTATCACAGACATGGAAGACCCTATCTCGACACAAGAAAAGTCACTATGGCAGAAGTGCTTTGTGGTTTATGGCTCTGTAGGGGACTAGGCATTTGCCATAGATGGAATGCCAGCCTCATTTTGGGACAAAGACCTCCCAGCAGCCATCTGCTGGTGTTCAGGGTTCATGGGGCTGGGTGGTGAGGAGATCCTGCCTGCGTTTTTGGTACATCCACCCTACCTCTCGGGTCCTCCCGTGCTTTCCGAGGTCCCCTTGGATTAGATGGAAGGCCTCTGCCATTTGGAGACACAAAAGGTCCTCTTTTCTGGGTTCTGTTATGGAAGCCATGTCTGTAGCTCTTGAAGTTCTTACCACAGTGGCTCAGGCTGGCCAGCTTTTCCAGTGACCCAGAGAAGCTAGGGCCAAGTTTGGCCTTGGGTTCTCGACCCAGTGAATCATTAGGGCTATCATGATTGTCTATACTCTTCTCTGACATGGCTGTCAAGTCCCGTGAGAAGGCAGTGCAGCTGTGGTCTCCTAACCAGGGCGAAGCAGTAACTTCCCTTCAGTATCTTCCCCCTTCTGTAGTCCCAGCATCCTTCTGAAGTCTTCGGCACGGCTGGGGCTAAGTGTGACTCACAGAAGGGACCCCATGGAGCACAAACCCCTGAAGTCCCTGGAGCTCTGGTAAGCGCAAGAGTGTGGTACAACACTGTGAACTCGATCTAGAATCACCTAGGAAACACATATCTGGGCATGTCTCTATTGGGTTAACTGGGGCGGAAGAAGCAACCTAAACATGGGCAGCCCCGTTCTACGGGGTTGGGATCCCGAGCTGAGCAGCAGTGCTCACCCCTCTCTGCTTCCTGCAATGTGACCGCCACCCACGCTCCTGCCACCCTGTCTTTCCCGCCATGGTGAGATGCGAGCCCTCATAAACCCATAACTTTGTCAGAGCAACGAGGAAATTAACCCATAGGATATGTCCCAGGGAGTCTGTGTTGCTGCTGCCACTTTACTCTCTCCCTGCAGCAGCCACTGCTAGGTCACAGCTCGGGGACTTGCTACAGAAAAACCATGAAACTTCTGTGGAGAAAAAGTCACAGAGTCCCTTATGAAGATAGATGGACAGAGTACCAGAGTGTTTGCTCTTGGCTGCCAAGTTCTGGAAACAAGAACAAGGCCCACCTTCTTGGGCCACCTTTCTGTGGAACAGTCCTGAAAGGCCTTTCTCCTTAGTGTAAGATAAGCCTCTATCGTCCTTCTTTGTACCGATTACCACAAAGGCAGTGTGTGAGTTTGCAGAAGGCAGGCTGGGGGTGTGAGGCTTTAGTGGCGGCTCCCAGAGAAATGTAAGACCTGTCCCCAGCTGCTGCACACCTCTCAGGAATGACTGCTGTGGGGACGTGGCTTCCCCCTCCAGCTCCCCGGTGGGCTGCACCCCTTCCCCGAGCTCTGCAGGGGGTTCTAGCGGGTGCAAGGTTCACCCTGCTGAGGGAGGCTTCGCCTCAGGCGGAGTCCTTCACTCAACTTGTTTTCTCTTTCAGATCTGCAGAGCACCTCTGCTACAGCAGTAGCACACACCACTGGGAAATAGCCAAGCTTGTCTTAAAAGACAGACATCCCGGATTGTTGTCCCCTCCTCCCCCCAATATCTACAAAGAAATTGAGACAGGCCTATAGCAGTGAGGTTTGATATCCTATCGATTCCCAGGGAGGGTCTGGAAACTTTAAGAATCTTTACATTTTAAAAATGTATATGATTAAAAATCGCATACACTTTTGTGTCTAAGATGTGCGTGTTTGTGAGACACACATGATGGATGTATGTGTGGAGGTCAGAGGATAACTCGATGAGAACCGCAGCTAGGTACTCCGTATAGCCAAAGCCAACCAGAAACTCTCATGGGTCTCCCCACCGGAGACAAGACAGTGACTTCACCTTGCTGGAGTTACAGGCACGTCATCACACTGGCCAGTAACAAGGGTTTTCGTTTGTTTGTTTTGTTTTTTGACAAATCCACTCAATAGTATTTTATCACATGATACCGCAACTAGCTTGGATTTTTTCACCTGAGATCTTTGTATAGCACCCTCTCTTCACCTCCAACTTGCATGAAATTTGACAAGATGAATAGAAAAGTCTTAACTAGGGGAAGGTGTCTGTGAGCTGTGTCTGCTCTGGATAGAGCACGTTACTGGCAAAGCATGGGCAGGCAAGGCACACGGTGTGTGTTGACCATTTTCCCATGCTGCGCACCCTCTAGCTTCCCTGGTCGGCCGCATCGCAGGACCTGCGGCTACACATATCTCCCGGAGCCACTGCTCTCTGTAGAAAGGATCTCTGCAGAGGGTAGAGATCAACAGATCCCACTGTTTTCCACAAAGAGAGGAAATGTGGGACCAAAAAGCCCAAGGAAGACCCTTCCTGTCCTGCTGAAGAAAACTATTAAATTTGACACTTGCGCAAAGCCTCCTTTGTGCCCGCGACCAATTGCGGGCAATTTAGGAATGGCTGAAAAGACGGGAGGCCAAGTCAGTGGTCTCTCAGCTACATGAGCTCTTCTGGTCGAAAACCCGCTCTGGTCTCCTCCAAACCTGTCCCAATGTCCTCTGTCCCCTGTCTCCAGCCACCTTGGGCTGCCCAAGTACAACACGTGACCCGCCACATCCTAATGGGAATAAAAAAGGAAAGTGCAAACCAAAGCCTGGAACCACCTGCGACGGAGCAAACCCTACTCAGCCAATCAAGGAAAAGGCTCCTCGGAAGTCCCTCCCTTGGTCCTGAGTGACAGCTGGTGAGCAGGCTGCGTTCCCGGCGGACGGGGTTCAGAGATGCGCGAGCGCAGATTCGCTTGGTCCAGGGCTTCTGCCGCTGGGATCCCGTTGCGCATGCTCACTGCCCTCTGCCGGTACGTGCACTTGCTTGGAGAGTCTGCTGTTCCATCTGACGTCTCACCTGAACATCTTGCTCCCAGCTCCCAGCCATGACAGCGCACTCCTTTGCCCTCCCTGTCATCATCTTCACCACGTTCTGGGGCCTCATCGGCATCGCTGGGCCCTGGTTCGTGCCCAAAGGACCCAACCGCGGGTAAGAAAGGCGAGCAGGCCTCGAGTCCCTGCAGACCCTCCCCTGTCCGTTAGCTGGGCTCGCCCCTTCAAGCTGAGGCTCTCACTTGCTACCGGGAAATTCAGGTCCTCACAGGAGCGCCTCCCCATTACTTCTTCCAGATCTCTGCACCCGGGGCGCAGCATCCAGGAAACAGGCCGGAGGGCTGGGTGAAGGGATAGATTCAGAAGTGAGGTGCAAGCGGGCTACGTTTGTAGGCCAGTCTCCCCCCCTGCCACCCGCCCGAACCCGTGCAGTCGGTAAAGGCCGCAGATGGGCACCAATGTGCCTTCCTTGCTATCTGTGTGACGTTGGGCAAATACCAGGCTTCAGCTTCCTCAAGGAGGAAAATAGGGACGGAGGCATCACCTGGTGTGTAAGACTGTGTAAGACTGTGTGGATTGCCCCAAGCAGCGTCCAGGGCACCTTGTGTGTGCTGGATGGTTCTAGTTGGCTTCCTTTTTGGAAGGTTCCTAGCAGATTTCTGCATTGACCAGTCCCTCCTCTGTTAGCCTCTCAGTCACGAAACCCTCATACTTGGCCCACATGTCCATAGTCTCAGCACTAGACTGTCCCGACTGCCTGCTAATGTTAAAGGAAGGGCTCCGCGTCCCCTCGAAGGGCGTGGGCTCTGCCGTGGATTAGGTGAGCCTAACCCGGAGGTGTAGACAGATGGCGCTTGCCTTTATTCCTACAAATCTTAAGGCAGCTGGAGAGATGGCTCAATAGAGCAGTTCTCCGTTTCCAGAGGACCAGGGTTTGGCACTCGCATCGATAGACTCACAACTGTTTTAGCTACCGTTCCAGGAGAGCTGAGGCCCCCCTGGCCTTTGGGTACCAGCACACATGTTCACATAGCCACATACAAACACGTGCCTATGTAAGTGAAAATAGAAATAAATATCTTTAAAAGGGATTTAAACTTGGGCTCCACATCTTTACTTTGTAATCATATCATCTCTCCTGAAAGTCTTGGTGAGCTCCTTGTCCAGCACGCCCCTTCAGCTGTGTTGTAAGCCTTTCTTTAAGTGGGTACAGAGCCCCCCCCCCCCCCGTGTTCTCTCTAACATCCCAGTTAACAGTAGCTCTTTCCTTGCTTCTTGCCCAGTATCGTGCTCCGTTGTTTTCTTTGATGTGAATTTTGAGGCTGTTCTCTAGTGGACTGTCACAAATGAAGCTTGGACAAAGCCTTCTCCAGCATTAAGAGGGAGAAGGGGAGAGTTTTACAACAGAGTTTGGATGTCATTGACCACTGATGCTCTTATGCTTCGCCTTGTAATTCTTACTCAGAGGGGACCAGGAGTTCCTGGAAGGCTGACCCGGGGAGCTCTTTCTCTGTCTGCCAACGCTGCTCTTCTCTCTGCTGTTACAGGGTGATCATCACCATGCTGGTGGCCACTGCCGTCTGCTGTTACCTCTTGTGAGTATTGCTTTCCCCAGGAGCTGGGGCTGTGGTGACCACCAGAGCTGGGTCTGGTTCAGCCTCTCAGGCAACAGTTGCGTAGGTTTTTGTGGTACCCCCAGCTGAGCTGTGGGACACATGAGTTGGGTCAGCTCAGTAGCATCTGCTCCTAATTGGGCAACAGAATCCTCCAGATTGGAGGTTCAAACACACCTTTCATGGTCCACTCTAGACTTGGAAATTCACATAGAAATTAGGGCACCATACTGCTAAGGAATGCCCGAGTGATTGGAGTAGAGCCAGTTCGGAACCACTAGGGGTGCGTGGCAGTGCTGGGGTGGCTTCTTAAGCTCCAGGCCCAGCTTAGGGACATTCTCACGTCAAAATCCACAAATCCACCCATTCCCTGTGCAACCCAGGACACTGGCCTTGCACATGCTGGGTTAGCCGCATGCTCTTTGAAAGAGAGCATAGCTGAGTTCTTCACCCCGGGATGGTGGGTACGATGGGTCCCTCTGTGCCCAGTACCCCTCACTCTGCTGTCCCTGGCAGCTGGCTCATCGCCATCTTGGCCCAGCTGAACCCCCTGTTTGGGCCACAACTGAAGAACGAGACCATCTGGTACGTGCGCTTCCTGTGGGAGTGACCAGCTGCCCTCTGACCGCAGGTACTGAAGGGAGAGACTGACCTGAGGCCAGACTGAGGGGCCTGTGGTGGGGGGAAGGGGACCAGGACCATCACAGGGGCTTCTTTTGGACTCAGGAGTTAGTTTGTTTGTTTATTTTATGTATTTGAATCCTCTATCTGCATGTATACCTGCATGGCAGAAGAGGGCATCAGATCCTCATTTAGATGGCCGTGAGCCACCATGTGGTTGCTGAGAACTGAACTCAGGACCTCTGGAAAGGTAGACAGTGCTCTTAACCTCTGAGCCATCTCTCCAGCTCAGGAGTTAGCTTGTTTAGCACAAGAAATGAAGGGCTCTGGTAGGCAGACCACAGGTGGGGATAGGGTGTGGGTGAGAGCCGTCTGTAGATTGAGGCTAGCTGTGGGCAGTAAAAGGTCCAATTCGACAGAGGGAGGTGACACAGAGGAACAGGAGTAGGCTGAGGGCGCTTTCCAGGGAGAGGGAAGGTGAAGGGATGACTAGGTGGTGATTGTCACGTCCTTTTCAGATGCGCTGCTGCGGATGGCCCAGCCTTGATGTCCCTGGAGACCCTGCATTCCCACTGGCCTCATCCCTCGGCCTGACCCTTCTGTGCTCTCCCTGACAGCGCTGTGGGATCCACACACCGGAGCCAGTCTGGTTTCAGCTTCCCCTGTGTTCCCAGCATTTTGGAAAAGCTCTGTGGTCAGTCAGGCCACAGCTGGAGCCAACTTGTGCTTAAATCCCCACACTTGGCGGTTTTCTCTCTCTTCCAAGCAGATCTTGGCTGAGAAGCTAGACCTGCTGGGAACTGTTTCCATCCAGGGGACAGAAGCTGGGACTCAGCCCAGTCCCAGAAAGGGCACACGTCTCTGTGGAGAAGGCACAATGGCCCAGAATACTCCAAGCTTTTCAACTCTTTTTCCGCCTTGTTGAAATATTGGATCCGGACACAGGCCTTCTCCAGCTCTGGAGTGGATTGTTCTTTAAGTTTCCAGCACTTCTATATGTGACATTCCTGGGAGATGCTGATGTCCTAAAGAAACACACCAAACCCCAGTACGGTTAGATCAAAACCTCAGTGTTTAGCCTTTTGTAGCAGTGAAGTCGCTTGGCATGGCAGGGAGGTGGTGTGTCTTTGGAATGTTCTAGTCATGTTCTTCTCCCTCTGTAGATTATTCACTCACTCCCCAGAACCTGTCAGGAGGCCACACTCTTCACTGGGTTGTGGTAGGGTAGATCCCAGAGCTGGTCCCAATGGCATTGAGATTTGGGGTTGGGGCTGGGGGCAGACACAGGTGATGGATATGGGGCACTATTGGCGCTGTGACTCTCTGGTTTCTGAGACCCCCTGTTCCCATGCTCATATGGCTCTGTGCGAGGCACAGGGACAGAGACTGCAGACCACAGAGGATCAGTCTAGGAGACCCCCCCCCCTACTCCAGACCATGGCTTACCCCTCTGAGAGAGTGAGTAGGGACTTCACATTCTTGCCTGAGTTGCCAGAGCTAGCTAGGAAGGACAGGGCCCAGCCAGTGGCTCACTGAGATCCCAGGGGAAGAAAAGGCCAGCCTTGATTATTTATTGACTATTTATTTGGTCTTCCTCCCCTTGAAGGGGTCATTTGGGCAGTGGCAGTAGAATACACTGTAACTCAGATTCCTGGGCACTAGGCTTGCCAGTTGCTCAGAGCTTAGGTTGGGGCCTCCTTGGGCAACCCATCCCTTCCTACCCTGACTCCCAAAGCCTTCCTGTGGGGTGGGGCATGGTGAGCATGACTTGTGTTGAAAAGCTGATTCCTGTCTAATAAATCATGATGATGCAAGATTGTGACTTAGTAGCCAAACTCTGGTCTCTGTTCAGTTTGCCAGATGTCATGTGTTTTTTGTTTCTACTCAAATGTTTTCTGTTTGTTTACTGGTGTCTCTGGGGAGAGGAAAAGGGGGCTGCACTTCTGGGACTTGGTGCAGGGGACCCTCATGCTTTCTTGAGATCTGGAGGACAGTCTGGCTCTACCGACTGTCCTGTAGTTGGCCCAGTAGGAGGAAGACCAAGGCTTCTGAAGTGGCACTTCACCCACTGACCTTTGCTCCTGAAGGCAGAGGGCACAGTGCCTGAGCTGTGTGCCTAGGCAGGCTCCAGTTCTCTGAGCATGACTGTCCCTGTCCCTGAATGTAGGGACCATTCCTTCAGCTGGAACTAGAACCCAGCCAGGTTCAGCCTGCTGCATGTCTGTTGCCAGGGCTTCAGGTCTTGGGTGCCTGAGATCCTCTTTGGCTTGGGGTGGAGGCTTGGGGGGAGGGGACTTCTCTGAAAATAGCTCCTTCCTCCTCCCAGTTGTTGTTCTGGACTTGGAACTTCTTGGTGCTGGTTTGATAGCAGTCCTTTGGCTGCTGCCAAACATGTGTGTCTGTGACTGAAAGCTGCTGAGCTCCCTGGCAGCAGCCTCTGTTCCTGGAGGGCAGAGACTGGAGAGATACTTCCTGGGCAGGCTTTGGCTTGCTTGAGCCTGGCAGCTCCTCAAGCCTGTGGTGTTCTCCTGTCTAGTTTCTTTCTTCTGTGCAGACATTGGTTCCATTTAGAACTGCAGAGACAGAGGACGCCCTGCCGTGGTTAGGAGACAGTCACAGAAACAAAGATATTGCTGCTATGGTTTTCCACGGTGTATAGCTCACCCAAGCTATGCACACAAAAGTCAGCAAGCTGTGGTGATGAAGCCTTGGACCCAGGCACTTGCTTTTATGGGGTCCAGGATGGGAAACATAAGTGTCAGGCACAAGACAACCTGTTCAGAGCAAGTACTTATGAAAGGACCCTCATAAAGCCTAGAGGATGGGTTGTCATGGAATGTTTCTGGCCTCTAATTGTGTGTGAGCTTGGAGTGAGCCATAGGTCTCAAGCAGAGAATTTACCTAAGCTAGATAGCTACACATCAAAGGGAACTCAGTCCCGTATTAGTCATAGCATCTAACGCAGCAGGGCCAGAGGGAAGGCCTAGGAGTGCACATCTACTTGCCCTCTGGTAAGGCGAGGTGTCCCACCCCTTTGCCACAATCTTCGTTCTATCAGGGGCTTTCCCTCCATGCTCAAGGTGGGACTATGCAGGCTGGCAGGGGCTTCATCAACACTATACAAAAGTTGGCCTGTGGAATGGCTCAGTGAGTTACGGCACTTCCTGTCAAGTCTGAGCCACCCCTTGCCCACATGCACGCACACACACTCACCTAGTTACATACATGCATCTCCATCCCACGTGCATATACCCCTCCACACTAAATTTAAAATCATATACAAAACTGGACATTAAAGCTACAAATGTATTTCATTTAATAACTTATCTAGTTATGGCTCTGACTTCCAATCACATCTTTTCAGTGGGGGCAGAACATGTCAGAGAAAGAGAGTAAGGGAGTCAGCAGAGGTGCGACTAGAGGCTCAAGTTTAAATTAGAAAAAAGGAAGGTCAGGATTATGAAAGGCCGGTTAAGGCTGTTGCGGTAGTACATGCCTGTAATCCCAGCACTCAGGAGACAGAGTCTGAAGGATAGTGACTGCAGGCTGGCCTGGGGTCTGAGCCAGACTGATACCCTGCCTCATAAGAGAAGGTCTGAAGATGCCCTCAGTGGCAGAGTGCACAAGACTGGCTTTTTTGTTTTTCGAGACAGGATTTCTCTGTGTAGCCTTGGCTGTCCTGGAACTCGCTCTGTAGACCTGGCTGGCCTCGAACTCACTGAGATCCAATTGCTTCTGACTCCCTGAGTGCTGGGAGTACAGGTGTGTGCCACCACGCTCAGCTAAAACTGGCTTTTGTGCCAAGGAGCACATACATAACATGGTCAGTGTGAATGAAAGGAGGCTGACTGCGCTGCTGGTGAGTCACTGAGTTAGGTCTCCACTGTCCCAGAGGTTGGGAAGGTCATGTCCTCCCTGATGAGGGCATTCCAGGTGAATGGTATTCGGGTCCTTGTGAGTGACGCTTGTGGGTTGCTGGAGACACATACATGGACATCTTGGAAACAGGAGGGATTTGTGAGCTGTTTTTAGTAAGTGCCAGAGACGCTGACACAGAAACCCTGCAGGAGTATAAGGATCAGGGTTGGTTCACATGGACTTTGGCCATCTTGCTTCTGCCCTAAAAGACAGCATCTGTGACTCTGGGTTTGTACAGAGAAGCAGGCTCTATGTCCCTCATAGCTGAAGATCTGCCTATCCAGCTTCCTGCCTGAGGGGAAGAGGGGAAGGAACAGAGGGAACTAGGTCCTCGAAGTCCTGAGGACAGGGCATTTCAAAGGAGTGGTCCACAGGACTTGGCCTTGGGCTTCCAGGGGCTGGTTCTAGGGTTGCTTCTGTTTCTGGGTGCAGGTTGGTCATTCTGTGCCAAGGCATCTTTTGCAGTCCTAACAAGACCGTCCCCTGCCACGGGGGAGGTAGAGGTCAGTCGAGGCTCACCGAATGTCGATGGAGCAGAGACATTTGCAAAGGGGCGGTGGTGTAGGATGCGGTGCTTCTGAGCCTCGGCAAGGGCCAAAACTGTGAAGGCGGAGTGAAGACCGTCACACCTAGCAACAAGTTCATTGAGGAAAGTAGAGGTGGCCTGAGCAAATATAAGCCACCCATGGCCAGCAGAGGGCAGTATGCACAGCACCCACAGCTCCAGAAAAACAATTTATGCAATGCTAACTTGGTGGTGGTTGTGGTGGTGGGGTGGGGGGCACTGATATTCATGATCCAGGCTCTAGCAATGGCTTTGAGCAGGAGCAGCAATGGTTCTTCGGCCCATACCACACCTGTGTGAAACATCCTTCAAGGATGTTTAATAACAATGATGGCTAATGATTACTGAGTGAGCGGTCCCTGCAGATCAGAAACTGCTTGGGAGACCAAAAGGCAGAAAGCTAAGAGGATGCAGTGTTATTGCCCTTGTTCCAGGCCTCCTCACAACCTCCTGTGACATTGTTATGTCTCAGCATCACAGAGAGATCTGGTACAGTCCAACTGATGATTGGCAGGGGCACCGGTGGGACCAGCTTCTCACTAGGGAGAGGTAGGGGCTGTTCTTGTCCCCACAGAGGCTGTGATATGTGGCCCACCGGTGATTTTGCTCGCTCCATCCAGCTCCCGTCCCCCCACCCCCCAACTGTTGATAACTCTGGAACTGTGAGGAGCTGAATGTAATCCCTTGAGGTGTGGCTGCTCCTGGAAGCTCCCTGCCTGAGTGATTTGACCGTTTATGAAACTCAGGGTTTCTGGGAACGTCGTCAGTTTGGCAGCCACTCCAGTTCTGTTCAACCTGTAACACTGGAAAAATGAGAGCAGATGACCACAGTCCGGTGTGAGTCCAGGCCACATTCTGGTTAACAAGTCTCCCTGGGGAGATGTGGAGCACCAAATGCAGCATTCCAAAGCACATAATCTCATGGCAACTGTATCAATAACATGTTGATTCATTAGCTCAGGTCTGCCATTCCACAATGTATGCATATTCCAAAGCATGGCAGTCTATGTGACAAACAGAGTTCTTATATGATATTTTAGTGTGTGTGTGTGTGTGTGTGTGTGTGTGTGTGTGTGTGTGTGTGTGTTTGCCCATGCCTGCCATGGTATGCTATGGTGTCAGAGATTATGCAGGAGTCAGCTCTCCTTATACCATGGGGGCCTTGAGGGTCAAGTTCAGGTCATCATCCGGCTTGGCAGTAAGTGCCTTTATCCACTAAAACATCTTGCTGGCCCAGACTCTACATTTTAAACAAAATCCAGATCCTAAGAGTTCTGGTGCCAAACGAGGCTCTCAGCTGGGTTTCCCAGCCTTGAAGGAATGAAGTTTGCACTAGGTAATTAGAGGGGTTTTAGGACTTTGGGGTGGGGGAGGGGCGAGTAGTCTGTGAATTCCTGGATATTTAGCAGCACCCGACTCCACCCGTGAGATGCCATCAGGCCACCTTTCCCTGCTTCCAGTTATGACAGCCATAAATGTGTCCAATCATTTGGAAATGTCCCCTGGAGAAGCCTTCTCCTGTCTCCACACACAGTGGGAAGCACAACTCTAGAACATTGGTTCATCAGCAGTTTCTAAATTTGGCCTCTGTGAAAGAAGGCTGTGAAATCCGATGGAAGCAGACACCCTAGGGTGTTCATCACCTTTTCTATGGCCATTCTTGGGGGAAGGAAGCCCCAGTGCAAACACCATGGCCCTTACATTCAAAATAAAAGGCCACAGCAGCAGCTTGGGTCTTCCTCTCTCTGGAAAGCTCAGCGTTCTGCTCCCTAAAAAGGTATCGCATTTTGGGGTGCAAACTCTTCACTTCCTCTTTAACCAGGAGCCCTGGGTCTCGGTGCATTCTCAGGTGTCACCCACTGTGACCCGAGGCAGCAACCTTGCCCTTTGTCTGTACAATCAATTCAGCAAATAGACTTTCTCTCCCCAAGCTCCACCTCACTCCAGCCAGTCTCCCAAGAGAACACTGTGGACGCCAGCGCCAGTGCCAGGGCTCATTCTGAGCTCCAGTGTCGACAACGAATCCATAAAGTAACAGCAGCTCAAGGGTCGCAGAGGTTGTGACCGGAACTGGGCAAGTGGACTCAAGCGCCTGGCCAGTCAAATACTGGCAGCTCTCTATCACATTATTTTAACCTATCAGCTCTTTAAATTCTGTGCTGCACTACATTCTGGCAGAATCTCAGCCCAGGGCACTTGCTGACCCGCCCGACAAAGGAAACACCAAGAGCTCAAGTGCTTTAGAAAGAGTGACCCAAGAGATTAGTGCTGTGAGAGACACACGGGCCTGCTAACAGTCTGTGTCTTTGGTAAGTGTCCTTAATTTCTTTAAAAAAAAATCTAATTATATATTCATTTATTACAATTTATTCACTTTGTATCCCTGATGCAGCCCCCTCCCTTGTCTCCTCCCAGCTCCGCCCACCTTCCCTCTTCTCCCCCTCTGCCCTTTCCCCAGTCTTCTGATAGGGGAGGTCCTCCTCCCCTTCTATCTGACCCTAGCCTATCAGGTCTCATCAAGGCTGGCTGCATCATCTTCCTCAACCATGTTCATAGCAGCTCTATTCGTAATAGCCAGAATCTGGAAACAACCCAGATGTCCCTCAACAGAGGAATGGATACAGAAAGTGTGGTATATTTACACAATGGAATACTAATCAGCAATAAAAGAAAACAAGGAAATGATGAAATTTGCAGACAAATGGTGGGAACTAGAAAAGATCATCCTGAGTGAGGTATCCCAGAAGCAGAAAGACACAACATAAACTCACTTGTAAGTAGATATTAGCCATATAATATAGGATAAACATACTAAAATCTATAGACCTAAAGAAGCTAAATAACAAGGAGGACCCTAGGGAAGAGGCTTAAACCTCATTCAGAAGGGCAACCAGGATAGACACTGGAAGTAGGGGAATACAAGGAACAGGACAGGAGCCTTCCACAGAGGACCTCTGAGAGACTCTACCCACCAGTATCGAAGGAGCTACTAAGACTCATAGCCAAAGTTTGGGCAGAGTGTAGGAATCCTTATGGAAGAAGAGGGAAATAAAAAGACCTGGAAGGGACAGGAATTCCACAAGGAGAACAAGAGAGCCAATGTCCTTGGGCCCAGGGGGAACTGCGGAGACCGATACTCCAACTAAGGCCCATGTATGGAGAGGACCTCGAAACCCTGTTCAATGGAAGCCCATTGGCTCCTCAGTTTCCAAGTGGGTTCCCTAGTAATGGTACAGGGGCTGCCTCTGACTTGAACTCAGTGGCAGGCTCTTTGATCACCTCTCCCTGGGGCGTGCAGCCTTGCCAGGCCACAGAGGAAAATGATGCAGCATCCTTAATTTCTAAATGTGTTTTCTAAATATTTCTAAATATTATTTGTGGAGAGCTGCTTGTTTTCACCCTGGCCTTCACCTGGAGACAGGGATAAGCAGGATCTTCCTCCAAGTTCACTTTCATTTGTGTGAGGATCACACAGACAAGCGGTCGAGGTAAACAAATTTGACTTCTCCATGAAGCCCTTCATTGTATCGAGGTGCTTTGAGTATAGAAAGGAACTGTGAAATAAACCTGTGTGACAGTTTCTACTGGCAGCCCTTTCAAACTGATCTTGTGTGTAGTGTGTTACTTTTTAAATTTTTCTTTCAATCCTCACTCCCCACTCAGGAACTGTTCAACTCTGCAGACAGGCTCTGGCAATTATTTTTCTTTTGCTAAGATCAAATACCAACACCAAAAGCAACTTAATGGGAGAAAAGAGTTTATCTTGGCTTACAGTTCCAGGCGGACAGTCCATCTTGGCAGGGAAGACATGGAGGAAGAAGTAGGAAGCTAGCTGATCTCATTCTTCATCCACATACAGGAAGCAGAAAGGGGTGGGGGAAGGGAGGTGGAGAAAAGGAAGTGGGATCAGGCTATCATAGAATCTTCAAGCCCACCTCCAGCGATGAATTTCCTCCAGCAAGTCTCCCCCTCCCGAAAAAGCACCACCAACTAGGGACAAGCATTCAATACACGAGCCCCTGGGCGGGGGGAGCATTTTCTATTCAAACCACAACAGTGATCTTCTCAAATGTTTTGGGAGGGCAGAGGGGAGGGAGTGGATACTGGTTAGTGCCGATTGTATAGCTCTTGGGGAAAATAAACATGTGAAAAAACCCCACCAGGATAGTCCTAGATATCTGTGAGGGGCTTACTTGGGAGAGATGTCGATACTTCCAGTAATTAGAAATATGATATATTTAAAGTGGTATGGTGATGTGTTCCTGTGCTTATTTTAAGTATATAGGAAGCAGAGGCAGGAAGATGATAAGTTCCAAGCCAGCCTGGGCTACATCTTGGAGTACAAGACATGCATCTTGTCTACCTCTTAAAAAAAAAAAAAAAAACATTGTAGTCCTGGTACATGCTTGTAGTCTTGGCATTCAGGAGACAGAGGCAGAAGAATTGTTGAAAGTTGAAGGCCAGCCTGATATATAGAAAGTTTCAAGAAAGTCGGGGCAATAAATTGAGACTCCAAAACACACACACACATGAATGCACACACAGACAGTATGATAAATGTATACTTTTCAAGTTCAAGAAGTCAATAGGATTAGGATAATGGAAGAAAATAAGAGTCGAGAAATACTATAACTTAAGAGTTAAGAATTCGTAGGCGTGGCCAATCAAATCCACAACGAAAGGGGGCTGAGGCCACCAAGCAACGGCTGAGCCCCAGAGGCAGAGTCAATGCCAGCAGATCATGAAGTTTAATGCTTTAAATGAACTTACAGACATACTAAAAGGAAACAGGAGAATTAAAAAAAATTATCATGTAGTGGAGGAGATAGGGAAGGTGGGGGTGGGAAGAATTCAGAAACTGTGGAGGTCAAGTTGAAACATTAAAATTAAAATTACGACGTCCAGGTGTGTAAAGCGACCAACACCTGCAGCGCCAGGACCACAGAGGGTTAGGGGGAAAGATTGCAAGCTTCAAGTCTATGTGAGAACGTATCTCAACAAAACAAAACAAAAACATTTCAAATACACAAGGCAAAAAACCTCATAAAGATAATTAGGCAAAAGACATAAAAAGTCAATTCCCAAGAAATACAAAAAAGAGTTAAATATCGTTTATAATCAAGGAGTGTGAGTCAAGACCTGGCAGCTCCCCTGGTAACCTCTATTAGCAAAGAGCAGAATTCAGCTCCACAGCAGACAGGAGCCTGGCAGGTTCCAATGCCACACCCATCCATGGCTCTCCTCGGCTGCATGCCCTTTAGACATGCCAGCTCTGGTATTTTTAGTTAACCCAGGGCATTCCTGAGGCCTGCCACATACAGATCTAGTTGCCAGCAATACACTTTCCTTTTTAGTAGCCGCTGATGACGCCTGGAATATTTCTAGGTGATGCTGTTGTCGGGAGCAGATAAAAGTTGTCACTGCTGGTTCCCCCCTAGCCCTTTCCCTGATGATTTAAAGCCATCGCCTTCAAGTATCTAAAATTGGAAAGAGAAGTCTCTGCTACCCCAGTGACAAACTTCTTGCAACAAGGCCACACTTCCTAATCCTTTTAAAATAGTGCCCCTGTCTGGTGACTACTCATTCAAATATGTCCACCTGGGTGGGTGGGTGGGGCTTTTATCCAAACTACCACAGACATATTGTCAAACTGCCTTCTAACTGTGGATGCTTATACCATAAATTAATGCATCTCTCAGACTTGGTCAGAGAAGCTGTTGTTTGCAGTGATGGTTATACAGAAACTCCTGTGGTCCTTCAAGAAAGTCCTTTTTCCAAGGTTGGGCTTTTAAACAAAAGCCCCCATTCCCTTAGGGGCTTGAAGAAAGTTCCTGCTTGCTAAAAAGGGAGTCAGTCTCCTTCTCTCTGGAAAGAGGAACTTGTTGCTCTTCAATCATATATGACTGAGCTGTATAAAAAAAGCAAGCTATGATGAGCAAGCCAATAAGCAGAATTCCTCCATGGCCTCTGCGTCAGTTCATGCTTCTAGGTTCCTGCTCTGATTTCCCTTTGTGATGGGTTGTAAACTCTAAGATGAGATAAATCTTTCCTTCCCAAACTGCTTTTGATCACAGTGTTTATCACAGATGTAGAAAAGCAAACTAGGACCATGGAGCTGGAGAGATTGCTAAGCAGTTAGGAGCACAGACTGCTTTTTCAGAGGACCTAAGTTTGGTTTTCAGCACCCAGATGGTAGCTCACTACCAGTTCCAGGTCATCAGACACCCTCTTGTGACGTCTGAGGACACCAGTCAGGCACATGGTACAGATGCATGCAGGCATCTGGAAGAATCCGGAGCAGGGAGAGAAAATGGCAGCCTGAGAATGACCAGCAGACTAAACTGGGCCAGAAGAGGGGAGGAGGGGGGAATGAGAGAGGAAGAGAAAAGAGAAGGAGCCAAGGGAACAAAGAGATCCAAGAGGGCAAAAAGAACCAAGAGTGTGAAAAGAATGCTGGTTTTAAAAACAATCAGAAGCTGGGGGAAGGGGAAGGTTTGGGTGGGAGACAGGGTGTCTTTTGACAATTTTTCTTGGGCACTCTTAACATTTCCTACATGCTCTGTGGTTGCCTTGTATAATGGAGAAACAAACATCCCTATTTCTGAAACATGTGCTAATCCCACCTAGCGGGAGTAAAGACCAACAACCCAGATTTTCTGGATGAACTGAAAGCATGCTTTATTTTCTGTCGGACGGGGCTAGCTCCCTGATGGGGGATTTGAGAGAATAACCCCAAACACAGGAAAAACGAGGTTTGTTACAGCCCCCAAACTGCAAGGGTGGGGGGTTTCTAAGAAATTTTGGTTTCATAGAAACGAAAATTGGCAGAACATCTCAAAAAGTATTTGGCAGAACGTCTTATCTTACCAGGGGGGAGGGCAGTAGAAACTGTCAAATTCCAGAAAATGGATCAAGAATCGGTCAAATCCAAGTTTTACCGAAAACAGGAGTGAACTTTTTTTGAACTTATAGCAAGATAGTTTCTAATCTTAAGATGGAGTCAGGCTGGGCTGGAGAGATGAGGTTAAGAGCACTGACTGTTCTTCCAAAGGCCCTGAGTTCAATTCCCAGCAACCACATGGTGGCTTACAACCATCTACGATGAGATCTGGTGCCCTCTTCTGGCATGCTGACAGAAAACTGTATAAATAAATAAATCTTAAAAAAGAAAAAAAAAAAAACCAAAAACACTAATATTAAAAAAAAAAAAAAAAAAAAAATGGAAACAGGCAGGTCCATCACACGGAGAGGTTAAAAAGTGATCAAAATAGCTGTGATAAAGTGCAAAGATGTGAACAACAACAACAAAAAAAAAACGTGTTTATAATTTGCCGGCCCAGGCTGGAGAGGCAGACTGACCTGGAATTGCTTTCTCTAGGGCAGTGGGAGTATTCGGAGACGGAAAACCCTAGCTCCTGAACGTGTCTGCCCCTCGAGGTAGAAATCTCCAGGAGGCCTGCGAATTCAAAGTGAGAGAAAGCCATTCTCCCCCGTGCCCACTTAACGTGATTTCTTGATCCGTTTGCGCTGGCGACGTCCCTGGGTGCGAGGCCTGTGGGAGCACCACCAGGCAGTGCACGTTTGTCTCGGGAAACGTTCTGAGGCGGGTTTCTGAAAATATGGGTCAGGTTTCCACGAGGGGCCCTTCTTACAGTCTGCAGTGCCAAGCGGTGAGCATGACCGCTCCGCGGTGCAGGGCCCGGGGGTCCGCACACCGGCACCATTTAACGGATTACAAAATCTAGGTCACCGCCGCCTGCAGCCAGGCACGGTGAACGTCACCGAGCACGTATTCGTTCAGGCCCTGTAAGTGCCTTCCCCAGCGCCGCACCGCAAAAGTACTAAAGAAGGGCGGGTTCCAGCTAAGGTCGAGTGGTCTGCGTGGTCTGCGCACCCCCGGGTACCGCGCCCTCCGCAGCGCGTCCCTCGGAAGCATCCTCCCCTGCGCAGCACCGCTGCCCGCCGTTTCCGGCCGCAGGCAGGTTCCGGAGTCGGCTAGGCCAGCGCCCGAAGCGCGGTTTCGCGGCGCTCTCCCCGTGCTCGCGAGCCCGGATGGTTCGGGAACCGCCCGCTATTGGCGGTCACGCCCTCCACACTGCCCTCTGAGAGCAGTCACACACAGGACCGCGCTAACCGGTAACAGTCCCGCGAGGCTGCTGAGGCCGCCGGACGCGGGGCCACTCCGGCTCACGATCTCAGCAGCTGGGTACACACAGCAACGAGGGTTCTGCTCGTGTGCGAGCTGATTTGAAAAGAGCGTCTGTAGAGAGAAGAGCGGAAAGAAAGGCTTGCTCTGACCTTACGCGGGACCAAGTTTATTCCCGGTAATAGGGCATTGCGAAACGACTACAGAGGAAGAAGGGATGTGGGTCCCCTTGTTGAGGTGGAAACGGGTGGACGTGACTTCGGTAGTCCACAAGGGAAGCTGGGAAATGTAGTCTTCCAGCAGGGTTCTATCTTTTTTTTTTTTTTTTTTTTTTTTGGGTGGTGGTTTTTGTTGTTGTCGTCGTCACTTTTACTTTTGTGTGAGCTCAAAACATGGTTGAGTATTATTTAAAACATCTCTCAGCAAGTGGCTTAAATCGGCGGGTTGGGTGGGAGACAGTAGCACCTTCTTCCTTCCAGTATAGGAAGGTGATAGGGGAGGAGGCTGGCAAGCTTGTGGAACTGTGGAATGCCAGGGGTGGTTTGAGGTGAACGCGGCTTGTGTGGTGCAACGCGAGGGTGCAACAAGGTAGAATTAGGAGCCAAGGTCCCCTCTGGGGAGGATTGGCAAAATAGTCAAGCGAATGTCACAATCCAATCACCTAACGCGTTGTATGTGCCGGGGCGTCTCCTGGTCCAGGTGAACAGATGCCAGGAGACTGCAGATACAGGTTGCTGCTTTACAGTTTTGTGGCTTTGGACTGTCCACAACTGCAGCTCCCCACTTGACATTCCCTCACTGACTTGCCTCCCTGTGGATTCATCCTGCTTCCTTGTCTGTCAGGAGAAATAAGAGTCCTTGTTATTTTCATGCACCTCAAACCTTTCCCAAGTGTCTTACCTTCTGTTTCACCTCTTTCCCGTGGTATGTTTTACTTTTTTTTCCCCAGGCACCTGTTCTCCATCTGAGAAGCACTGCCAAGTCTTTCCCCTCCCCCTGCCCCTCCAGCACTGGGAACATACTCAGCACTCCAGTGGACCTGACAAAGGGTTTGCATCACAAGGTCTATAACCACTGGTATTGAATTTCTTAGAAAAACAAACGGCAAACTAGAAGCAAGTGTGCCAAATGTATACAGACTGTTTCTTCTTGTTTGAGTCCCGAAGCAATACAATGTTCTCGATTCTCTTGGTGATACAGAGATGATTTAAAGTGTGGAGGGGTGTGTGTGGGTTCTATCCAGTGCTCTTTGCTATAAAGACTCTGCTATCTGAGGATGTCCTGGGATAAGTCTCCCTCTAAAACTGGCACATGGCTGTCCCTGCCTCGGCCACACTTCTCACTGTGCTGCCCGGGTTCCATCATCATTTACTGACTGGAAATTCTCTTCCCTTGGTTTCAAAAGTTCTCCCATGTTCCTCCATTCCTGTTTCTGTCAAGACTGCTGTCTGTTCATCCTCTGTCCTCCCCATTTTGTCAGCCTTACCCAGGCAGCCACCCTCCACTCCTAGAGCTTCTCATTTTCTGTAAAAATATGCCTGAAGGTTTGTTCAAAAAGAACCTCAAACTCAGTCGATCTGGGCAGACCTTTGTAAGTAAACAGGATTATCAGGGAGTCCTTTTGTCCCTTCCTCTTTTGCTTCCCAGCCTTGGATAACCTAGCCCTGAATGGTCCCCCCCACCCCACCCTCCCGTCTACTGTGATGAATCTAAGTTTTTTCTTTCTGTGTGTGTATGTGTGTATGTGTGTGTGCACGTGTGCGTATTTGCATGCATGCATACTGAGCCCTGGGTCTTAGACATGCTACATGTACTGGCTGGTTTTATGTCAATTTGACACAGGCTAGAGTCACCAGAGAGGGAGCCTCAATTGAGAAAATACTTCTGTGTGATCCAGCTGTAAGGCATTTTCTTAGTGATCAGTGCGGGAGGGCCCAGCCCATTGTGGGTGGTGCCGTCCCTGGGCTGGTGGTCTTGGGTTCTATAGTAAAGCTATGTGGAGCAGCACCCCTCCGTGACCCCCGCATCAGCTCCCGCCTCCAGGGTCCTGCCCAGCTTGAGTTCCTGTCCTGACTTCCTTTGATGATGAACAGTGAGTGATATGAAAGTGGAAGCCAAATAAACCCTTTCCTCCCCAAGTTGCCTTTTGGTCATGGTGTTTTATTGCAGCAATAGAAACCATAACCAAGACAGTAGGTGAGAGGTTTGCTGCTAATATCTCCAGGAACCATTTCTACATATTCTTGAGCTAAACTTGTCAACCAGGCAGTTACTCTTGTACATACATATATACATACTAGAGATTGAACCCAGGGCATTGCATATACCAGGCAAGCACTCTATCACTGAGTTACCCAACTTCCCTTTGCACTGTTTATTTTTAAATCTTAGTCCAGGCTAGCCTATAACTAAGGTCCTTCTGCCTCTGCCTCTGCCTCTGCCTCCCAAGGACTGCGCTTACAGACATGCTGTGATTTCAAGCTTAGAAAAGTGAAGCAAAATGCTATGAGGCCAGGAGACTTCCCAGGAGATGCTGCAGACTAAAGATATTTGGAGTCTCTCACTGGAAAAGCTTGGGTTCTGTCTTGCAATTGGATTATTGTGTTAGGAATTTAATCTTTAACAGCAACAGTTACAGGCATGTGCCTGAATGTGTGTCTATATGTATGTCTTGAGCATTATATGGGGTCATGGTATTTCATGCATTTTTTGTTAAAACAACTGAATGGTCCAAGAGCACCTATATAGGACCAGGAATTAGAGACAGAACAATGGCCTCATAGTTCTGTGGCTGGCAGTTTTCCAGGCTGTAGCTCTAACAGGCAAGTTTTCCCCTTTTCTGCACTGTTACTGGTACTGTTGCATAGTTTTAATACATTGTGCTATGTCTTCATTGACAGCTACCAGAGGCTTGGACTAATAGTCTGGGTTGCAGTTTCTTCAGTCATAAAATAAGAGTTTCCTCATTGCTGGCATCTGAGAGTAGTTCTGGGCCACCGATGATATTTGTCACCCACTCATAGTTTGGCCCAGCTCTTCTACAAGTGTCATCTCTCCTGGGCTCCGTTCATTTGATCTTATGGGGGTAGGCTAAGTTTATGAGGCAAGCGCAATTGGCTCTTAATCCCCTGCTGTCTCCAGGGAGTCTCAGAGCTATCTCAATTGGCTTATCCTCTTAGAGACTGTTTGGCCGTCTCCAGTCAGCTGTGGGGTTTGGCACCCTCTGTGTCAGTGTGCGGGCTTTTGCACCTAATCTTCCTGTGTAATTTTCTTTTCTGCTGAGAGGAGATGTGGCTTGCTAGCTTCTGGATGCTCCCAGTACATAGTCTTCCTCCGAGGCTTTTCCCTTCCAGGAAAACACATCCTGGCTCTCTGGGCTCTGTTCTGTCTTTTTCTGTTCTTCATGCTGAGTCTCCTGACTTCTTGTCCGAATGTCTAAAAACGTGATCCAGTAGGAATGAAGTTGAGGATTGTCATAGTTAGGGTGTTTTTATTGCTGTGATGAGCAACCATAACCATGGCAGCTCTTATAAAGGAAAGCATTCAACTGGGGCTGGCTTTCAGTTC
Organism: Psammomys obesus; assembly: GCF_907164565.1. Classification (NCBI taxonomy): domain Eukaryota; kingdom Metazoa; phylum Chordata; class Mammalia; order Rodentia; family Muridae; genus Psammomys; species Psammomys obesus. Next base: position 74,738 of record NW_026589980.1, on the reverse strand, counting down.
AGAGCTTTAATCCATTGTCATCATGGCAAGAAGCATGGCAGCATGCAGGCAGACATGGTTCTGGACAGGTAGCTGAGATTTCTACATCCAGAACCTCAGGGAGCAGGAAGAGAGGGGCACTGGCTCTGGCTTGGCCATTTGAAACCTCAAAGCCCACCCACAGTGACACACTTTCTCTTAAGAAGGCCACATCTACTCCAGCAAGGCCGCATCTCCTAATAGTGCCACTTTTAATGAGCCTATGGTGGCCATTTCATTCAAGCCACCATAAGGGTCACTCTGTGACCCCCCCCCCTAAGCTTGTAGTCATATCATAATGCAAAACTGCAGTCAGTCCAAGTTCAAAAATCTCTATCCATATCACAGTCACCACATTGTTTCAGAGTCCAAGGTTCAAAGTCTCTTCTGAGACTCATGGTAATTTCTTAACTGTAACCCCGTATAAAATCAAAATGAAAAAGCAGATCACATACTTCCAGCATATAATGGCACAAGATATACATTGCCGCTCCAAAAGAGAGGAAAGGAAGCATAATGAGAAAATACTGGACCAAAACAAGACCAGAAACCCACTGAGAAACTCTAAACTCTGCGTCTGCGTGTCTGATGTCAAAGCACTTTTCAGACCTTTAGGTCCTTCAGCTGTATTGACTACAGTTCTTTCTCTTGGGATGATTCTACTCCCTGTAAGCAGCTCTTGTAGGCATGGCTCTCCCATGGCTCTGGCATCTCCAACCATGTTGGGGTTTGCAAGGAAGTCCAGGCTTCACCTTCATAACTTCACACAATGGCCTCTTTGAGCTTCCATGCAGGAACACCCTGATACATTCCTGCCCTCAGCAGCTGCCCTTAGTCATAGAGGGAGATTCCTTAACCCCTTTCTACTCTTCTTAACTCCAAAGCCAGAACTATGTACATGGTTAAAGCTGCCAAGTTCTGCTGTTTTCTAGGGTGGAACATGGCTCCCTTGTTCAGTTACATCTTCACCAGCGTTTCTGTCTTCTGTGGTTTCCTTCACTCCCTAAGCTTGGCTGTCCTGAAACTTGCTCTGTAGGCTACATTGGCCTCAAACTCATCTGCATGTCTCTGTCTCCTAAGTGCAGGGATTAAAGGTGTGCACCACCAGGCCCGGCCTTGGGTTTTCTTTAATTCCTTTTCACAAGTTGGAAGCTTAGCTGGCTGGGGTCTTGCAGATCATCACTACCTTTATTCCACTCAGCATCAGGCTGTTCTTTTGCCACACTTCCTGCTGTCCTCCTTCTCTTCAAACTGTACGTTTGTATTTTTTCTTCTTGCTCAGTTCTGCTTCTTTTCATTACAGATCTGCATAAGCATGGCCACTAGTAACCAAGCAACACAGTCTATACTAAGCTGCCTGGGAATCTGTGCCAAAGCTGTTAATCTATAACTCTTCAATTTAGCCTCAGGCAGATTGTTCGGACAGGGACAGAAGGCAGCCACATTTTTTTTTTTTTTCCCACCAAAGTATCACAAGAACGGTCTCCAGGCCATATGTTAGTATTCTCCCCTGAAACCTCTTGATCCAGCCACCCACAGTTCAAACCACCCTCAGCACCACTGTCTTCTGTGTTCCTACTATGATGGGCCACTGAGTCCCACTTAAAGTGTTCGATTGCTTTCTAGTCCAAAGTCCCAAAGCATTTCATATTCCTCCAGGCAAAAACATAGTCAAGCCTGTCATAACAGTATTCTAGTCCTTGTTATCAACTCCTGTCCTAGTCAGGGTTTGATGGCTCCGAAGAGACACGAAGCCAACGGCAGCTCTTATAAACGAAAGCCTTTCATTGCAGCCAGCTTACCCTTCAGAGGTTTAGTCCATTATCGTCTTGGTGGGAAGTATGCAGAGAGACATGGTGATGGAGAAGGAGCTGACAGTTCCACATCCTGATCCACAAGCAGGAAGTGTGACACTGAGCCTCCTCAAGCATTTGAAATTTCAAAGCCCACCCCAGTGACACTTCCTCCAACAAGGCACACCTCCTAATAGTACCAATCTTTATGAGACTCTAGGGGCCATTTTGATTCAAACCACCACACAGACCATACCCAAGTGTTAGGCTTGAGCATCTGGGAGGCTGGGTATCCCTGTACCAGGATGGAGTTGATGCACTAAGAGCTTCAGAGGCTGAAAAAAGAGTTGTGAACCTACGTGTGATGGTTGGTGATGAGCAGGGCAGCCTGGAGACTGCCCTGCAGGCCCCAGTGGGGCCCATAGAGACAGCCTAAGGAATATCACTTAAGGGACACTTAAAGAGGGTGGAGACCAGATAAAGGACTGTGAGGTCAGAAATGGGAGGGATGGCAAAAAAATGTGGTAGGCTATGACAGAAGGCAAAGAGGTTTCCAAAGGGTAGAAGCAGGCAGGCACTCCTGGTGGGTGTCACTGAAGAGTACATTAAGTTGGTGCCAGTGTGGTCACTATAGGTCTGGGCAAGAGCCATAGAGCAGTAGGATTCACAGGCATGGGAGGTGAAGGCATAGGCAGCCTTCTGGGAAAGCGAACACGGAAAGGAACACAAGAAAAGGCACTTCCGTCATGCTGCTGCAGAGCATACACGGCCTGTGAGCTTTTCTTCACAGCTGGCGTCCAGAGAAGGAGCTGCAGAGGAAATGAGCAAAGGCGCTGTCGGGCTCTGCGGGCTAGCTGGCAGTTTAACAGATAGTGAGCCATGTGGCACATTGTTCCCGGTCTCTTGGTACCAAGAGCAGCCCAGCTGCTCAGGATCCGCAGATCTGGAGCTCTGCAGCCCCAGAAACACACTGCACACTCCTGAGGTTAGTCCCTGCCATGGACAGAGTCCTTTGAACCCTCAGTTTTGGCTGTCTCTAGTTTGTGATGTGAGTGACCACAGGGCCTTTCTTTGCTTTGTCCACAAAATGAAAAGATCAAGTGCCTCTGACTCAGACACTAAAAAAGACAAACAAAACAAAACAAAACAAAACAAAACAAAACAAAAAAAATCAGTTGGTTTGGCAGAGATAATGAACATTCAGGAGACTGTGGGAACTAGTTGGAAGAATGGAATCACACCTTTCCAAGAAGGTCATGGCCTTGCAAGGGTGATATCCTGAGGCTGCTTCTCACCGTCCTTGGTAACTTTCACTGACTTCTGCTCTTTGGTTCTCTCCCGTACGGTCTCCAGCCTTGCAGTCCACAGAGTTACCTAGGGTGACTGAGAACTGTTCTTTTCATCTTGCCTTGCTGCCTGTCTTGGGGCACATCTTCTCATTCGCCCTAAGTTCCCAAGTGTATCGGAAGTGGGAAAAAAATTGCCCTAGAGAAGACATCCCAGGATCAACGAGACAGGAAGACCCTGCTGTGAGCACCAGCTCCCCTGAGACCGCACCAAGAACCCAGCTGCTTCCCTAGCTTGTCTCAGGCTGACTCTAGCACAAGATCTATGGGACCCCATAGATGGGGACTCAGCTGGGCTCCCAGGGAGGACATGCCCAAGAGGTTAAATTGAGTTTCTGGGCATAAAGATGTCCTTGTGGAAAACCAGGACCTCTGACTCCCGAAGGAAAAAAAAAGCATGAAAAAGACTTGCTCTTACAAAGAAGTAGCCCTTGCTCCCTGCCAAGTGGTACATCTGTCCTTTCTGACCTGGACTGAGTTTTCCTGGAGAAGGAGGGAGAAGATGCCCTTGACCCAACTGCCTACACTGGGAAGGGAAAAACATGTTCTTTGGAGAGATCTGGTCTTGCCTCCACTGCTTCACAAGAGAAGTGAAGCCACTAAGCCACCTGGGCAGAGTAAACCAAAAGGAGGCTCCAGAACCCATGCTTGCTGATTTGTGCCCTTGAAGAAGGTGTCCAGACAGAAGATGTGAAGATGGAGAGAGAGTGGGGAGAAGGCAGCAAAGAAGACAGCCTCTGCCGCTCAGTGTCGGCCAGGCCTCCTCTAACCTAACTGTTCAGCCCTTGCCTCAGCTCACCCAAGTGAGCCGTCCTGACAGGTTAGATGCAAACCATTCCAGGAAGGATGTGGAGACAGGGCAAGCCGCTAGCCTCATGGCCCATGTCTTAGTCAGGACTGCCATCACTGTGAAGAGACACCCTGACCATGGCAACTCTTATAAAGGGAAACATTTAATTGGGGCTGGCTTACAGGTTCGGAGATTTAGTCCATTATTATCGTGGTGGGAAGATGGGCAGCATGCAGGAAGACATGGTGCTGTAGAATGGGCCAAGAGTCCTACATCTAGATCAATAGGCAACAGGAAGAGAGAATGACACTGGCCCTGGCTTGAGCATTTAAAACCTTAAGGCCCATCCCCAGTGACGTACTTCCTCCAACTGGGCCACATCTCCTAATAGTGCCACTCCCCATGAATCTATGGGGGCCATTTTCATTCAAACCACCACACTCCATGTGGCACTTTAAGAAGTCCATGAAGAAGTTTTTTTTGCCCTGGCATAAGGAAGAAGTCAAGGCCTGAGCCAAGCCTTTAGGAGCCCTCTGCCTTGACGTATCTTACCGGAGCTGTAAAAGTAGGAATGTGGAATTTCCCTCACAGTCCTCAGGCCATCTGTACAGCACAATCCCAAAGTCCAATCCAGACACCAGAGAAGTTTTGCTTGTTTCCTTGACTTAAAGAACACCAGCCGCATCTCTGTGTTCTGTGTCAGACTGTTGTCAGGCAGGGTAAATCACAAGGGCAGTCCCATATCTTAGGCCTGGTCTGTCACTTAGTAAGCATGGGCTGGACTGGGAAAGGAGGCTACCCATCTCGGCAGCCCAGTGAAGGAGTCGGACAGAACAGATGCAGCAGAAGGCCTTGTCTGCGAGCGTTGCTGGTCCAGCTGGAGGGGGTTGTCTCATACCTAGATGTTGCCCAGATGCCGCCCCTGGAGGGGGCAGGAGACACTGACACAGCTGGTACTGGGTAGACCTGAGCAGCTCTCTCCTGGCTTCACCCCAGCTTCCCTCACAGCAGTCAGGGGCGGCCAGGGTGGCATGTATAGCCTTAGTTAGCCGCGTGTGCAGCCTGGGGCGCGCGGCATTACGGAGCCACCGTGTAGTAGCCCAGCTTGCACTTTGTCTCCTCCAAGCTCTTCAGGAAGCTCATGGCCCAGTGGACGGGAGTGTTGTACATAGTGAGCTGACAGGAATGGATATGGCGAAGACAAGAATACCCTCCTCAGGTGTACCGTTGAGAGGATGTGCAGGACCCATCCCCAGCCTCGTCCGATCATTCGGGAATGGGAGCTCTCTGAAGACTCTGCCAGTGAGCAGGGATCACCGATGGATGGTGCTGTGGGCCTGGTTTCCTCAGCGGAAACCTGAGTGATACTGATCATGAAAACGTGGTCTTGGGGATCACCAGTACCTCATACCTACAGCACTGAGCAGTGTTGGAATTGGCAGTGCCTTAATGTTCTGTGAAAGTGTAACTGCCTGCTGAGCTCAGACTCCTGAGTCTGGGCCAGGCCAAAGTCTGTACTGTGGGGAGGGGTATTTGGAATGAGGCCTGCTCTTGTTTTTCTGTCCATGTGAACCTTTATCCTCTGTGGGCAGCATCGGCATTGTCCCTCCCCACAGGAAACCTCCTCCTCACACTGATGTCACGCACACTTGGGCTCCCCTCCCACAGCCACCGAAGACATGCTCCCCTACATTACACAGCTGTATTAGGCATGCCTTCTCTTTGCTCCAAAATGGCTTCCTGGACTTCTCCCCCTACCCCTTCACCTCTCCCAGCTCACACTTTGGTGCCATGATGCCACGCCTTAGTAGCACTCTGCTGTCTGGGACACAGTGATCAATATCTCATGCTGACCTCTGAGGCGCGACGCTGAAGTTGAAGAGCTGACTGCGAGCTGGAGTTGGAGCAGCTGCATAACTAGCTCACCCCAGCTTCCGTGCTAACTTCCACCCCGTCCTATCTTGCTTAACTTCAGTTTCCTCCGTACATAGGGCTAAAAGCCTACCAACCCCTCAGGCCTTACAGCTCCAGCCAGAGGTGTGCATTGGTCTGCACACCCAGGACACCATTATAAATTCAGTGATAATGTTAGGAACGTGGAAATAACATTTTTGAGTGAATGAAAGAAGTTTCAGCACTTCTTATTTGGGTCTGCATGCCAAGGAGGTGGTAATTACCTGTTGTGTAGTTCAAAACAAATTTAAGCCAGGAGTGGTAGTGTAAACCTGTAATCCTAGTTCTGGAGAGAGGCGGGGTGGTGGAGGAGAGCAGGAGGATCAAGAATTCAAAGCTATGAGACCCTATCTCAAAAAAGAAAAAAAAAATCAACAAACCGAGCAATCAAAAAAACAACTTCTCAAAAAGGGAAAGTTAAGTGATATATTTGTCCACAGTCCAGATTTGACAGGTGGACCAAGCTTGCAATACAGGGCCTAAGCCTCGTGCAACATGGCCTGACCAGTGGAGTGAGCTAGAGCCAGTTCCCCTAGGCTGGGGCTGCTTAGATGGTCTCAGGTCTGGCTATTGGCCATTGTGGGGGTCTCTGCAAACACTGTGGCCAGCAGAGCATCCACGTGAAGCAAGAAGAAACTCCAGTTCAGCACGACCCAGTAGCCAGTGTCGGTTCAAACTTCTAGAGTCTGACAGTAGGCAGTTTGTTTTAGGCATATTTAATTTCAGTTCAACTTGGCAAGGTCCCTGGTGTATTGTGCACAGTCCCATGTGCACAATCAATCTGAGGGCACAGCTACATACAAACTCTTTTCAAAGTCCATGCCCCTCTTCCGTAGAGATGGGCTCGGAAATAGACTACATGTGCCATATTAAGTTTTTGGTGTGTTGTGGTCTCGGTCATACAGATAGCGCAGAGGTCACCTAGGCTGCTGACCGCCTCTATTCCCAGCTCTCAGCGTGGCTAACAAGCTACACAGCTCTAGAGACGGCCCCACATGTTTAACATTGCTGGTTTCTGTGAGCACAGGGACTTTGTGCTGTCTGCCCGGCACCCCGCTTTTCCCTGCTGCACAGAACGCATGCTCAGGAGAGGCTGGCCTGACTGTCCTGTCTCTCTCTAGGGCCCAAGCCGAATTGAGGGGGTGCAGCCAGCTGATCCTCACAGGCACCAGCATTCCCGCCACTGTGACAGCGCTGCCACCGCCAGGCCACCTGAACCGTCTTCTGCATCATGGAGCTTCCTGGAGAGAAGCCAGGAGAGGCCGAGGTGCTGAGCATCACTCCCCAGCTGCTCAAGTCCCGCTCCGGAGAGTTTGCCCTGGATTCCATCCTGCTGCTGAAACTTAGGGGCTTAGGGCTGGTGGACCTGGGTTGTCTGGGGGAATGCCTGAACATTGAGTGGCTTGACCTGTCAGGCAATGCGCTCACCCACCTGGGCCCGCTGGCCTCCCTGCACCAGCTGGCTGTGCTCAACGTCTCCAACAATCAGCTGACAGGGCTGGAGCCACTGGCAGCCTGTGAGAACCTGCAGACCCTCAATGCCGCTGGTAACCTGCTGGCCACTCCTAGCCAGCTGCAGTGTCTGGCTGGGCTACAGGGCCTGGAGCACCTGAGGCTCCGGGACCCTTTAGCGCGACTCAGCAATCCGCTGTGTGGCAGCCCCTCCTACCTGGCTGCCGTCCGAGAGGTGCTGCCTAGCCTCAAAGTCATAGATGGGGAACGCGTGAGTGGGCAGGGCAGCGAGCTGTACCAGTTATTCCGAGACCTGGACAGTTCCTTGCGCCCCAGCTCCAGCCCAGGCCTGGGAGCCATCGAGGCCCAGCCATGGGTGGAGCCCAGCTACTGGGAGTCCTGGCCCATACGGAGCAGCTCCATTCTGGAGGAGGCCTGCAGGCAGTTCCAAGACACACTGCAGGAATGCCTTGACCTGGACCGCCAGGCCAGTGACACCTTGGCGCAGGCCCAGCAGGCTCTCGGCCCTGCAGAAAGCACCTCTTCCTTTGTCTTCTGAATGTGCCTCATAGCTAGGGCAGTCTCATCCAGGCCTTACCGCCTGCATCCCTTTCCTGCCCTATGCCCTTGCTGCTTTTTTCCCCCCTGGTTACTACCCTGCAAATTAGGTTGTTCGTTTATCGCTTTCTTGAGAGCATCCTAGCTCCTACCCTACATCTCCCCAAGGACATTTCCTGCCCTCCTCCCATACAAGGAGAGACATGCTTTCTGGGTGGCCTCTATCAGGTGTAGGAGATCCCCGCGTTATCTGGCAAATATACTGTGTAGCTGGGGCCGGGGCCAGGGCATGCAGAGCCTGAGCTCTCTCAGATGCCCAGCCCAAGGCTTTGTGGGTCAGGTTACTGGCCACCCCCTAGCTCCTTCCTATTAAATAGTTCTCTTCTCATTTGTATCATTTCTTGTCTCTTCTTCAGCAAATGTGGACTTGAGCGTCTTTTGTGCAGGTTGCACTGAGGGAAGAACATTACAAGGTTGGAAGGGAACACAGCAATTTTATTAGCCTGGAGTACGAAGTCTTTGGGAGGCATGTGCTTCCACTGGGCACCGCCACTGCTGTCCAGAAAGATGAAGTCCTAGAGATGAGGGGAAAACCAAACTGGGTGTTGGTTTTGGTCTAATCCTAGCTTTTCCCCACATTTCCCACATCCCTTCTCTTCCCCTCTCAGCCCAGCTTTCATGCCAAGGGCTGGCTGGCCCTGCAATCTCTTACCTGCCCAGGGCTCATTTGGTTCTCAGGGCTCTGGAGAAGGCAAACTGTCCAGGGAAGAAGTAGCTGCCGGGGTCCTCGCCAGTCTCTGCTATCTTTCTGCACTGGGACTCCTGAGGCTCCTGTTAGAACCAGTGTCTGTTGCAGTAGTGCCTGGGAGGGGAGGGGCCACCACAACCCCCAGGGGGATGTCCCAGCTGCCCCCTACCCCACTCCCTATTCCAGGCTTCCTGTACCTCTCCCACAGATGCAGGTGTGGCCCATCTTCAGCCCTCTCCCTCAACTCTCTTCCTTCTTACCTGAGACCCTTGCTTCCGTATTGGGCAGTGGATCATCCGGCCTAGAACTTTACCCTTGGGGTCCAGTTTGATACAGGCAAGGCATTGCCGCTTTTTCTGGGGAGGAGAGTCCACGAGAAGGAAAGAGAAGAAGTGAGGAGACCATGTGGGTCAGAGTGGAGACTGGCCTTCTAGAGTGGAGGGATGTCGTGGTTTGAGTAAGAGTGTTCTCCATAGGCTCAGTCTTTGAATAATTGGTCTACAGTTGGTGGTGCTGTTTGGGGAGGTTTAGAAGGTTTGACCTTGATGGAGGAACTATGTCAGTGGGATTTAAGATTTTAAACCATCTACCACTCCCAATTCACTCTGCTTCCTGCTGGCATTTGGGGCTGTGAGCTCCCAGCTCCCTGCTCTGGCTCTATGCCTGCTGACAGCCACATCTCCCTGCCCCTCCACCAGCATGGACTTTATTCCTCTGAAACCCTAAGCAAAAACAAACCTTTCCTGATATTCGTTGGTTCTGGTCATGGCATTTTAGCCCAGCAACAGAAGTGTAGCTAATCCAAAGGGCAAGTGGTCGTATACCCAGATGGACATACAGCCTACCTGGGGATAGATTTTAGAAGTTCTCTTCTTTGGACCCAGTAGCCTAAACTTGCAGATTTCCCGCTTTACCTTCTCCAGTGTATGCTTCAAGTGCATGCTGTCCTGCCTCACCCGCAGACTGCAGTACTTTGGCCTGTGCCGGGATCATTCCTGTGTGAGCATGTATATGTGTACTGCTCATGTGCAGTATCCTCCATGGGTGTACTCACAGGTGCCTGTGTGCACGCGCAGACATGCATAAAGGCGAAGTCTTCCGCAGGTGGTGTCTGACTGTCTCTGTTTCTCTCTGGGGTTTGTGTGTGTGTGTGTGTGTGTGTGTGTGTGTGTGTGTGTGCGTGCGTGCGCGCGCACCAGACAAGAACGTTGGGTGTCCCTCTATACCACTCTGCTTGATTCCTTTGGCAGAAGAAAGTCTCTCTCTGAACCTGGAGTTAAGTGGCAACCTGGGTATACCCCTGTGTAGCCATGCCCAGCTGTTTTCAGATCTGTGCTGGGATTCAAACTCAGGTCCTCATGCTTGCACAGCAAGGGCCCTTACCACCTTGGCCTCATATTTACATTTTCCATTAAGACGTAATTCGAACGAAAGGGCCTGAAGCCAAGAGCCTTGTAAATCACCAATATGATCTAGTCCCTCCCCTTAACCAAGGGAGAGGAACCAAGGCCTTCGGGAACCCACAAAGCAAGAACCTTACTCCAAAGTGCTGTACCTCCAGCCCGAGGTCAGCCTGTAAGGGGCAGTGCCGCCTTTAGGGTGGTTGGCTACTGTGAAATCCTGCGGTGAACCTGGCCGGGGTACAGGGTAAACTTTACAGAGAAGCTTCTTTAGGAGGAGCTCAGAGAAGTGGGCCCATGCTGATGGAGCAACTTCCCTTTCCCTCTATCCCCCCATCCTCGCAGACTGCCCCCAGTAATGAGCGCAGGGCTTCTCTGGGCTCCACTGGGCTCCAGCTCATACGCTGGCAGCCTCTCCCATCAAAAGAGCCCCTTCACTCACCCCATTTGGTTTGATTTTGCATTCGGGTTTTTTCCAGTCTGTCTTGAGGCAGCTGGTTTGCTGGAGCTTAAATTCCAACCGCACAAAGGTGCCCGCTGAGAAGAACTGCAGACAGGAAGGCCATCAGGTAATTTCTGAATGTTCCTCCCCTCCCCCAACACCTTACCTTAGAACTGACCCAGCCCAGGAGGGTGGCTGACGGGGACCTTTCCCAGGAAAGTGTTCTGGGATTCACCGGTCTCCAGGCTGCAGCCCTCCGTTCTCTACCCAGTCACAGCACTAACCACGTCGTCGGCGCTGTCCACACCCATCTCTCGGAAGGCCCACTGCACAGGTGGGTGTCGGTGGAACTCCTCCAGAGCCACCTGCAAGCCCCTGCGCTGTGTCTCGCTGAGCGCCAGCTCTGTCCCACCTACGCCCGCTGTGCTCAGCCACAGGGCCAGGGAGATGAGCAGGTACTTCATGGCTCCACCTCAGTCCGCCTGGTCCTGCAGAAACGGTGTGCGGGCTTCAGCTCTTAGAGCTGGGGCGAGGGTGGGGGGACACCTTCTCCCCCGGCCCACTTCTGGGAACAGAAGTGCCCCTCTCTGAATCTCCATTGGCATCTAATTAGCCCTTCCCACTCCTCAAGGCCTTGTTTCATGGGGCCAGTTTCGAGTTCCCTGCCAACAGCCCCCGGGGAAGTAGCCCTGCTAACTAAGGCCACTATAGCCTCTTTTCTGAACCACTTTTCTTCTTTCTGGGTCTTCCCTCCAGATCCCAAACCCCCAGCCTCTCTCTGGTACCTTGAAAAATATCAGGTTTGTTGCTTTAGCAAGGCCTTTCCCCGTGTGGTCCCTGGAACAGCTCTCTGGCAGCTAACTGTTCCCTCTCACCCTCTCCTCTCCCTTTTCTCTTCTCGCTCCGTCCCACAGCCCCGCCTTTTCCCACTGACCCTTCTCCCAGAGTCCGGAGTTTTGGAGTTTCCCGTTTCTGAAAGTTCCCTGACCTTCCTCTTGGATTGGACCGAAGGTGGGGGTGGGGGGCCCTGGAGCACCAACTGAGACAGGCTGCAGGCTGAATATTTTTCAGGAGACGTAAATGTGGGAGGACATGTTGGCCCAGGGTGGGTGGGAGCCGCAAGATGCTTAACCCTCCCTGCACCAGGGCAGCAGCTGCCACCAAGTCAGCTGTCCCCAGAAGTGGCTGTTTCCCCATCCCAGCCCCAACCTGGCCCTGGGTTTTCTAGTGTCAGACAGATCTTCTCTCCTTTGCCTTTCCTCCAGCCTCAGTTTTTAAATTATGCCATCTCTCAACACATGACTGCAGTCACTGGAGGGAGTGACTCCTGCTTCGACAGGATCTTCCACTAGAAAGCCACAGATGGGAAAACTGAGGCTCCCTCACCTTGCTCTGTGTGTCCAATGAGAGAACTCCTGTGTCACTGGCTAACTGCCTTCACCTTCCAGGCATCTATCTCCTATCCCCTCTTTCCTGATGCCTGGGGTTTGTTCTCAAACACATCCGCCTAATTTTGACCGGTATCACTCTCTTTCTTGCAGAGGCTCCAAGCAGACCCTCCCTCCCTCAGTCTTGCCCCCAGCCCCACTCCTTGGACCCTCCACCAGCTCCCAGGTCTCCATGCGTAGACCTTTGAGGCTGGGTGTGATTCCCTAGCCATACTTCCATCCACCTAGTGTCTTCCGGACCAGCCACCTGACCCTGGCTCATTCCTCCATAGATATCCAAGGACTTGAGCGAGTGCAGACCTCTTGTGTCAGTGCTTCCTGTCTGAGGATCTGACAGGTCTCTCTGGCCAGGTGGACCTTTTCCCTGAGGGTAGAAGGACTGTTACACTCTCAGAAGAGCTTTCTTTTACATCTCAGTGCTCCAGGCTGCCCTTTCTTATGTCCTTCCCGGGTGTGGGAAATCCCTAGCTGAGACTCTCCCATCAGTACATTCCTTCCAGAAATGCACCCCGAAAAGGGAAGACTCTTCTGTAAGGGTGAGTGATTTTCCCTGCCATTCTTGAGGTCCCCATCCTAAGTGAAATGATTTAGAGTCTTCTATGGACTGCTGGAGTTTTAGGAGCCTGCAGGAAGGACAGAGTGCTCTGCTCAAATTCATAAGGGGAGAGAGAAAAGCAAACAAATATTGATTGAACTTCTGGGTACCTTGGGCACATGGGAAAAACCTGGGACTGCATATCATTAGCAGTCCCCATCACTCCCTAAGGCTTGTCATCTGGGACCTTGGGTCAAAGTGTCATTCCTGCCAGGCCCAGTAAGCTAGGCTCTGCTGTCGGTTTCTAAGCACAGAGACAAGTAATAGTGAAAGCAGAAGAAGATTGATTCAATGTGGCCCTATTAGGAAGATGACAAAGAGCTTCAGGAACCCCAGAGTCTGTCTTCCAGGCATTGATGTAAAATTTAAATTAAAAAAATATTTTGTTGTTTTTGTGTGTGAATGTTTTGCCTGTGTGTGTCTCTGTACTTCATGTGCCTGTGGTCCACAGAGGCCAGAAGAAGGCATCAGATCACCCAGATCTAGAGATACAGAAGGTTGCGAGGCACCATATCCATGGGAATCAAACCTCTGTTCTCTGGAAGAGCAGCCAGGACACTTAACCACTGAGCATCTTTCCAGCTCCAGAGGTTCCGATTAAGCAGACTGCAAGGGGTGCACATGGTCAATGTGTGGTCCCACCCAGGTCCCACTCATCACACTCATCAGTGCCTCCCCTCGCCCCTCTCGTAAGGTGGTCTGACAAGCTGCCATACCTGTATGAAGTCTTTCTGAGAGATAAGTTTCTCCTGGCCAGCCTAGGCTCCAGCCTTTTCACTCCTTCAACCTTTGTTGTTCTTTCCTTTTCTCTCCTCCTCTTCTTCCTCCTCCTCCTTTTTCCTTTTCTTGTTTCCCTTCCTTCTTTGCTTCCTTTTTGTCTTTTTCTTCCTTCCTTCCTTCCTTCCTTCCTTTCTTCCTTCCTTCCTTCCTTCCTTTTCTTTTTCCTTTTTTTTTTTTTTTTTTTTTTGAGACAGATTTTTCTCTGCATAGTCCTGGCTGTCCTGGAGCTTGTTCTGTAGACCAGGCTGGCCTCACAGAGATCCTCCTGCCTCTGCCTCCTGAATGCCAGGACTAAAGGCATATGCCGCTACACCCAGCTCTTCTTTCCTCTTTTTAACTTGTGGTCTCACTGTGTCACCCCAGCCAGCCTGAAATTCACTATATAGATCAGACTGGCCAAAAACTCCCAGACACCTGCCTGCCTCTGCCTCCCCAGTGTTGATGTTAAAGACGTGTGCCAGTGTTTCAACAGGTTGCTAACACAGGCGTATCTTTTTGAAATATTGTCTCTCTATAGGGTTTGGGAATCGGCTCAGGGGTGATGGAAGGCAGCAGGGTTTGATCCATAGCACTGTGGCCTTCTCTCCTGCCAAGACCGTTACAGTCCTAAGCTCTAACAAAGGCAGGCCTCTGAAACAGGCTCTCACCCAGACTCCCAGGGTGTCCGACCATCTCTTTGTCTGGAAGGTGTGATCGTGTGGTCCCTTTGCTCAAGTTGTTGAGGATGGAACTGGAAACTTAGGGAAAGTGTCTGGCTGGTAGTGTTGGGCACAAAGTTCTCTCCGCACTTTGTTCCCACCTCACCAGGATTCTTCATACAGAGTTAAAGGCTTCTTTATCATGTGCTGTTAGGGTACCAGTCAGATCTTCAGCTCCAAGAACCCATCACTGGCATTTCAGCTACCAGTGATGGTCATCCAGTTTTATTTCTATTGCTGTGATAAAATATGTTGAGAAAAGCAACTTTGAGAGAGAAAGGGTTAATCTGTTTGCAGTTCCAGGTTAGAGTCCATCATTGTGGGCAGCTACTCACATCCACAATCAAGAATACAGCAGGCATGAATGTTTGCACGCCTGCTGCTCAGTAGCCTTCACTACCCGTTCATTTTTAACTCGGGACCCAGACCCAGGCGGTACCCACTTTCAGGCTGTGTCTTCTTCCATCAATTCATAATCAAGACCCTCCCCCAGGCCCGCCCACGGGCCAACCTCTTCTGTACAATCCCCCACTGAAACACTTCCCATGTGGCTGTAGATTGTGTTACGCTGAGAATCGAACTGTCACAGAGGGAACTGTGTTCCCCCAAGAGCTCTGGGCTTCAGGGTCAATATTCGCATACTCAAAACGGTTTCTCAGCCCAACCTCTCCCCCCCCACACACACACACAGGGAGACATGCTGGGAACGGATGACCAGGAAAGACTTCCAGTGTGGGACTTGAACTGAGAAAAATGGCAGATGCATCCTGCACGCGGAGGGGGATGAGAAGAAGGAACGCCAGTCTTAGGATGAGAGAGGGAGGCTGGGAGCAAGGTGGCGGGAATTGATGGGGCAGCTGGACCCATGGTAGGTAATGGCCACAGGAAATCCCCTTCAGCACTCCTGTGCTTATACGGGCATGGTCGCTGGTCTTCTAGAAGTAATTTGACCTTGATGCAAAGGCTATCCGTTTGAAAATTACCTGTCCATGTAAATTCACTGATACTTAAAGATCTCTCTTCAAGATGTAACATAGATTTAGAATATTACATTTTCGGTACTGGAGAGAGGGCCCAGGAGTTAAGAGTGCTTGTGGGTCTTCTAGAGGAGCGAGTTTAACGCCCAGCACTGCTTCGGGCAGTTCATAACCTCCTGTCACTTTGGCCCCAGGCTTGGAGCGCCTGATCTCCAAGGGCACTTGCACTCACAAACACAGACACATGGTAGGAAAATCTTCTAAAAGTAAACTGTTAACATCCCAGCCACACTAGCCGCATGTCAAGCTGGCGGATCCAAATGTGGGTGGTGGCTGCCATATTGGATGGTAGATAATACAGAAAGTGGTATAAATCGTGTAAGTTAAAACTGAAAATGAATCATGTATGTCAGTTGTGTGTCTATGCCTAGGATATTTCTTGAAAGAAAAGCAACTTCTAATACTTTTTTTTTTAACTTTAAAATTTCTCAGCCTGTGTATAATTTATCTTTTAAACTGTAACAGCGATTCTAAAAGCTTTAAAAAGTAACACATGCATTCAGGAACATACACTCAAATGCAAGCACACATGAACACACAAGAACACACAGTGCCACTGGGATGTTTGTGTGGAGAGTAGAGTGGAGGGAATTTTTCTTTTTTCATTAATTTATCATTTATTCACTTTCCACCCCGATACCAGCTCCCACTTCCTCCTCTCCTCCCAGTCGTCTTCATACTCCTCTCCCTATCTCCCCCTCCCCATCTCTTCAGAGAAGGGGTGTCCCCTCCACCATGGGTACCAACCCACCCATCAAGTACATCAAATTGCAGCAGGACTAGGTGCATCCTTTCTCACTGAGACCAGAGAAGGCATCCCAGCTAGGGGAAAAGTGATCCAAAGGCAGGCAACAGAGTCAGAGACAGCCCCTACTCCAGTTGTTAGGAGACCCACATGCAGACCAAGCTGTTCGTCTGCGATATATGTTCAGGGGACCTAGGTCCATGCAGGGTCTGTGATCCCACATGAGCCTAGGTTAGTTGACTCGGTAGGCCTTCTTGTGGTGTCCTTGACCCCTCCGGCTCCCTCAATCCCTCCCTTCACTCTTCTACAAGACTCCTTGAGCTCTGCCTAATGCTTGGCTGGGGGTCTCTGCATCCGTTTCCATCAGCTGTGGGATGAAGCCTCTCAGAGGACAGTTATGCTAGACTCCTGTATTATTAATAGTGTCAAGGGTTGGCTCTCCAATGAGGTGGCTCTCAAGGTGGCCAGTCATTGGTTTGCCTTTCCCTCAGTCTCTGCTCCAGCGTTAGTTATCCCTGCCCTCCTCGGAGACGGGACAAATTCTGGTTCAAAGGTTTTGTGGGTGGATTATGTCCCCATCCCTCCACTGGACGTCCCACCTGGCTACAGGAGGTGGCCACTTCAGGCTCCATATCCCCTGCTTCTAGGAGTCTCAGCTAGAGTCACTGCCATAGACTCCCAGGAGCCTCCCAGGAGCCTCCCAGGAGCCTCCCCTGTCCCAGGTCTTCAAGTTGTCCCAGCGATGCCCTCCCCACTGATGTCTGTTCTTTCTCTCAGCCCTCTCCCCAACTCTCCCCTCACTTGATCCTCTCTGCTCCCCTCTTTAAACCCCCTCCCAGTTCCCACCTTCCATCCATCTCCCATGTCTATTCTGTTTCCCCTTCTGAGTGAGATTCGAGCATCCTCTCTTAGACCCTCCTTGTTACTTAGCCTCTCTGGGTCTGTGGACTGTAGCATGGTTATCCAGTGCTCTACCGCTAATATCCACTTATAAGTGAGTACATACCATGTGTGTATTTTGGGGTACAGTTCACATTGCTCAGGATGATATTTTATGGTGTCCTTGTTTTTAGTCACTAAGTAGCATTCCATTGTGTAAATGTACCACAGTTTTTCATTATTCATTCTTCAGTTTGAGGAACATCTGGGTTGTTTCCTGTATCTGACTATTACAAATAAAGCTGCTATGAACATAGTTGAGCAAGTGTCCCTGTGGTATGCTGGAGCATCTTTTGGGTATATGCCCAGAAGTGGTGTAGCTGGGTCTTGAGGTAGAATTATTCCCAATTTTCTGATAAACTGCCGGATTGATTTCCAAAGTGGTTGTACAAGTTTGCACTCCCACCAGCAATGGAGGAGGGGTTGTTCCTCTTGCTCCACATTCTCACCAGCGTGTGCTGTTACTAAAGTTTTTGATCTTAGCCATTCTGAGGGGTCTAAGATGGAATCTCAGAGTTGTTTTAATTTGCATTTTCCTGCTGACTAAGGATGTTGAGCATTCTTTAAGTGCTTCTTGGCCACTAGAGATTCCTCTGTCAAAAATTATCTGTTTAGCTCTTTATCCTATTTTTCATTTTTGTTTTGTTTTATTTTGTTTTTTTAGAGACAGAGTTTCTCTGTATAGCCTTGGCTGTCCTAGACTTGCTTGTAGACCAGGCTGGCTGTTGAAGAATATTTGATCCCATTGTGAACCCCAAGATTATGACTGTAAAAACCTGTCCATTGTTTGGTGTGGTTCAGCCCTAACACACACCTTTATCCAAGAGCTTTCTGCTTATTGTAAACAAGGAATTATGGTGGCTCAACCATCACACCCATCTTTAATCCTACAGCTTTCTGTACACAGGATTTAATAAAGTTAACCCTAGGTCAAGAGGCAGAGCAAGAAGCCAGCTGACAGAGATTAAATAGTAAGGAGGGGCATTGAGTTGAAGGGAATAAAGACAGCATGAAGAAGAAGTTTTTCTGCTCTTTAGCTCTTCAGCTCCTTGGCCTTCAGCTCTCTAGCTCTTGGGATGTTAGCTGTTTACTTTTTACTCCGGGGCTGTCAGCTGAGCTAGCAAGCTTTTAGCTTTGGGCTTTTCCTTCTGTGATGTGAGCCGAGAAGGTCAGCTGGGTGTTGTCTCTGCCTCTCTGAGCTAGTAGGTTTTCACCTACTCCTGAGTCTTCACTGGTAAAATAGAATGGTTAGGATTTTCATTTTTTATAACAACAGCTGGCCTCCTACTCACAGAGATTTGCCTGTCTCTGCCTCCCTGAGTGCTAGGATTACAGGTATTTGCCACCATGCCCAGCTCTGTACTCCATTTTAAAACTTGGGTTATTTTGTTTGTTGGTGTCTAATTTTTGAGTTCTTTGTAGATATCCCTGACAGAGGAATATCAGCCCTCTGTCAGATATAGGGTTTTTGAAGATCTTTTACCATTTTGTAGGCTGCCATTTTATCCTATTGACAGTGTCCTTTGCCTTACAGAAGCTTTTCAGTTTCATAAGTTCCATTTATTGATTGTTGATCTTAGTGCCTGAGCTGCTGGTGTTCTGTTCAGAAAGTTGTCTCCTGTACCAATGAAGGCTCTCCCCCACTTTCTCTTCTATCAGATTTAGTGTATTTGGTTTTATGTTGAGGTATTTGATCTACTTAAATTTGAGTTTTGTGCAGGGTGATAGATATGGATTTATTTGCATTCTTCTATATGCAGACATCCAGTTAAACCATCACTATTTGTTGAAGATGTTTTCTTTTTTTCATTGTATGGTTTTAGCGCCTTTGTAAAAAAAATCAAGTGTCTGTAGTTGTATGGGTTTATTTCTGGGTCTTTGATTTGATTCCATTGATATACCTGTCTGTTTTTATGCCAGTACCATGTGTTTTTTTTTTTTTTTTATTACTATTGCTCTGTAGTACACTTGGGAATCAAGGATGATGTTCTTTTATTGTACAGGATTGTTTTTGCCATCCTGTTTTTTTTTTTTTTTTTCATATTAAGCTGGAATTGCTTTTTCAATGTGTGTAAAGAATTGTGTTGAAATTTTGATGGGGATTTCATTGAATCTGTAGATTGCTTTTGGTAAGATGCCCATTTTACTATGTTAATCCTGCTAATCTATGAACACGGGAGGTCTTTTCATCTTCTGATATCTTCCTCAATTTCTTTTTTTCAGAGACTCGATGGTCTTGTCATACAGGTCTTTCACTAGCTTGGTTAGAGTTACACCAAGATATTTTATATTATGTGTGACTATTGTAAAGGGTGTTGTTTCTCTAATTCCTTTCTCAGCCTGTTTATTGTTTGTATAAAGGAGGGCTCCTGATTTTTTTTGAGTTAATTATTTTATCCAACCACTTTGCTGAAGGTGTTTTTTAGCTGTAGGAGTTCACTGGTAGAATTTTTTGGGGTCACTTATATATACTCTCATATCATCTGTGAATAAAGATAGTTTGACTTCTTCCTTTCCATTTTGTATCCTCTTGATCTTCTTTACTTCTCTTATTGCACTAGCTAGAACTTTAAGTACTATATTGAAGAGTTATGGAGAGAGTGGGCAGCCTTGTCTTGTCCCTGATTTTAGTGGAATTGCTTTAGGTTTCTGTCCACCTAACTTGATATTGGCTATTGGCTTGCTGTGTGTTGATGTTATTGTGTTTGGGTATTCACCTTGTATCCCTGATTACTTCAGCTTTTAACATGAAGGGGTGTTGGAGTCTGTCAAATTCTTTTTCAGCATCTAATAAGATTATCATGTGTTTTTTTTTT